>NC_048596.1:69080391-69380391 GCF_003668045.3 Cricetulus griseus
AAGCTTGTTCCCTAAAACATATTAAAGATAAAGAAAAAAAAGAGTTCCCACCCAACACAAAGAGAAAAACTTGTGTACACTGTCTGAACACTGGGGCCCCTTAGAGATTAGAAAATCTACCCACTTTGTCTATGCTACTTTTGGTTGCTTGTTTTGAGCCCCTTTGGACAGTTTGCTTGAGATGTTCACATTGTGAAAACTGCTGGTCTCCCAAAGTGAAAGGAAGCAGAAACTAGAGAGTCTTCTAAGACTCCACTAGGCTCAAAGCCTGCTTGGCTAGGCATCTCCACTAAAAAACACACAGGGACACTGGTCCAGCCATACAATGCAAGCTAGGGCTAGTTACACTGAACTTGAACTCCTGCATTGGCAGGATGGAGAGTAATTTAAACAATTGAAAGGAGCAAAGAAGGAAAAAATAAGGGAAAGAGGAAGGGTAGGTGAAAAGGGAGAAGGAAGGAGGGAGGGGAAGGGGGAAGGAAAAGAAAATGATAAAAGGAAGAAAAGAGAGTGAAGAGCCAGGATCATTTTGTCCACAGACTAGCACACTTCCTGACACATAGTAGGCCTTTAATAACGTCTTTTTCCCCCATGAAATAGATGAAGTCAATAGATGTGACTAAGGTTAATCTCAACAAGCTATAAAATTCCTTGTCGTTACAGTGCAGATTGCAGACTCATGGATGAGCCAGTATTATTCCATGAGAACAAGTAATTGCTGATGGCAAGCTGGCAGGTGATGGAGGAATGTCAGGAGCCAAAGCTGCCAGCTTTGGGTTCTGAAGCAGCTGTGTCCTTAATTACGTCGCTTGATTTATACTCTATTAAATCTGTATATAAGTAACCCATTTCTCTGGAAGCATTTAAACCTCTTCTATTCCACCAAACACACTGCTTTTATTTCAAATAAATGTAGCCAGCTCTTTGGGGAACATATGGTATATTTCTCTCTTATTAATAATTCAGTTCAAATGAGCAAAAATTAGTTGGTGCAGTTACGGCTGATTTTGTCCTGAAAAGATCTGCATTAATTTTAGACGTTTTGTAAATTGGGCTATTAAATAAAAGCATTATATGTGAATTACCCTTTAAATTTTAAGCAACTTGGTAGTTTAATGGTATTTTCTAGTCAGATTCATTTTCAATCTTTAAAAAATTATAGTCATTATGGTAAGACAAATTTTTGAAACCTGCTCCTTCTATCCAATTACATATTGTGCTAATAAGTAAACTAGAAAACTTTTATGTTCTCATTTCAGTGGGCAATGCTGCCTCACCCCATCTTTTTTTGTGGGCATCTGTCTTCTGACATGGTCTCCAGAGGGAGGTTGGTCCTGACCGAGCAGGTTCACCAACAAAGAAGTAGGCTCCAAGGTGAGAGAGAGGTGGTCAGGAAGGGGAATAGTCATCATGCTCTTGAGTTTGTCTCCAAGAACTATGTTGATTAAATCTCCACACTCAGGGTTCAGAGCTCAGGGAGGAAGATGCTGACAAGGCTCCAGCTGAATGGTGCCACCAGAAAAGCCAACAAAGAGTAATGGACCAGGCTTTTTGGAAGACACACAGTTGCAGGTCTCTGAGCTAGTATCCAGGTCAATGGGGGGTATAGGACTAGCTATGCTTCTTGCAATCTATGAGGTTGATTAGCTACCCATGTGACCTTGAACTTGACCCTACCCTGGGCTTCAGTTTCTCTGTATGTCACATGGAGATATAATCTGCAATGTGGCCTAGGTTGCAGAGATAAAAGGGAAATGAATGCCTAATGCCTACCATTTATTTACTGCAGTACTTAGCTTGTGTTGGTATTTAGTGGCTGGTCATTGTTAAGACACAAAGAGCTTCTGAAGAGGCGGGCCATAAGGATTCTTTTGAAGATAAAGAATCAAAATTCACCAAGGGGATGGCTTTATCAGTAGAAAACAGGGTTGTCCAAGACACTGCTCTTGTGCCAACATGATGGCCCAAAGCAGGTGAACCAGGGTCTCCCCACTCTCAGGTGAGCAGAGGGCACTAGTTTAAATTCAAAGAAAAAAAGGCACAAAAGGAAACAGAAATATGCTGTGCTGTAACCTGCAGAATTCTGGCCCCTAGGACATTGTTTATGTGCAGGGCTTACAGAAATTGGGTACATCAAGAATGGCAGCAGGGTTGGCTCTGGTCTTTTCTGTTGTCATCAAATGGTCAGGAGGGTTCCAGGAGAGCTGTCCAGTGCTGAAGCATGGACACCAATGACCACTGTCTACCACTGCATATCAGAGGAAGACCCTAGAGGTGCCAGGCCAATGAACGGCTTCAGAAGGAAAAGTCTCTCTGTGGGTTAGGACGAAAGCAAGCATCATCCAGGAGTAGGTTGATTGGTCCCTTAGACACAGCAAGAACTAGGCATCATTGACATTTTAGTCATGCAGTTGGTGACCAGAATTATTGACAAGAGATAAGAAACATGACAGTGAAAATAAGTGTCACTGGTCTGTCTCCAAAGGTAAAAGGAAAAACAGAGAGGTGGGTAAATGGGCTGCAAGAATCCAAAGTCCTTGTACTTGGATAGGGCAACCCACTAAAAGAAGAGACTTATTCTGTCATGAATGGGAGGGAGGATGGGCATCCACCCCTTCCATGCTTTGCTAAGTCTTCCAAGAAAACTTGGGTCTGAGACCATAGTGCCAGACAAGCAAGTAGCCTGAGTCCTGTGATGAGGTTAAGGATGTAACAGCACAGAATGGAGGATTGTTGTCATTTAAGATGCACAAAGAGCTAACTGGGGTCTAATAAATCTATTCTTTGTCCCTGTGTGCTTAGTATAGCTTGTGCTGAGGCAACATTAGATCAAACCCTCAAATATCAAAGGTTTAATCCAGTGACAGTATTTTTCTAGCTTAGTTGAAGTTTCATGGGGTGTTTGGAAACAGGAAATCTTTCTCTTTATCAGATAGGTCAGGAGAGGCACAGGATCTTGTAGAGGAGATTTTGATGAACCAAACCTGGAAATAAGGCATAAACCAGTAGTTCTCAACCTGTAAGTTGAGACCTCTTTGGGGTCAATCAACCCTTTCACAGAGGTTGCCTAAGACCATCAGAAAACACAGAGATTTACATTACAATTAATAATAGTAGCAAAATTACAGTTATGAAGTACCAATGAAAATAATTTTCTGGTTGGGGTCACCACAACATGAGGAACTATATTAAAGGACTATAGTATTAGGAAGGCTGAGAACCACTGATATAGACGTGTTTTTCCAGTCAAAAACTCAATCATAGATCCACAGTTAACACCAAAGAAATCTGGGGGATACAGTCCCAACACTGTGCCATGTAAGAGGAGAGAAAGGACACTGTTTTGAGTGTGAGCAGTTTTTGCTAAGTGCTTAAATACTCCAAGAATATAACTTTTAAAACACTACGAACCACCAGTAGTTTTCAATGGTTTGTCTTCATTATTATTCCCATTCTTAATTCCTCCCTCAGCCTGGTTGTGAGTTGCCTCCTCTCTTCTTTAAAATCATCCTGTGAAGGCCCACACAACTCTGAAGCTTGAAAGAGACTAAGACTCAATCAGTTCTGCTATAAAACCTGATGGAAAGAAAGTACTCCCTAAAGGCAAGGGCAGGTGCTTTATCGGGAGTGGCTAACCTCTCTCCATGGCAAATCCTGCTCTTCATCCATGTCCTTCATCCACCCTAGAAATAGAGGGATTTACCCTGCTTGCCCCAAATCTTTATGTGGTTGTACAAACTGGATAGAACCTGCCAGTTTCCAGAGTCAAGTTGATTACTCCAACCAAAATAGCCATTGACTAAAGAAATAAATTCATTTGCCTTCTATTGAGAAGGACCACACACAGTTCCTGGCTGGGTCAGAAGGGCTCCTATGCACAGTCAACCAGAGATCCAGCTGGGCCCAGCCACCAACTGCTTGCCAGGCAAACAGATGATATGGGCAGCCATGTCTCTGACCTCTCCATTTCTCACACAGTGGGAGTGACCTCATAATTTCTCCATCATGGCTTCTTGGAGTCTGCTTAGATGAAGACACATTACCATGTGCTAAGCAAGGAACAGCTGGTGGGGGGTGGGGGCCAAAGCCTGGGTGATCATGGCTAATCATTATTAGCCTGTTTCCCAGTGGTGAGACACTTATCAACAAATTATACAAAAATAGCCACTAGCCAGGATGGTTTGTGCCAGACCCATTTCATTCATATTTCAGAAGGAAGACCCAGTGAAGAACTCCAACTGCATGGTGCCAGTCGAAAACATTGTAAGGACGGCCATAGACTCTAAAGAGCACAACACACATCCTATGAAAGCACCCAAACCTATAGGGCAGTGAAGATTTTTCCCCCTTCTCCTTAGCTGAAGTTATTATCACAACTGCTAGGGAATTTGTGAGATTGGGAGACAAGGATCATAACGATTCTTTGGAGACCCGTCAATCACTGCAAACTGCTACCAGAATCGAAATTACATCTGCATTTGAATTAGCAGCGTTACTCGCCAATTTAGATCAGAGTGAACATTTTTCCATTGAAGATGGAATTAAATTAGAAAATGAGTGAGTCTTTAATTTCCAGATTATAAATCACCGAAAATAATTCAACTCCTGTACCTTAAGGCCAATTACATTATCCTAAGCGACATTTTATCTCCCAACCTTCGGAGTGATTTGGTGACGGGAGCCTTCACACAAATCAGTCTTGCTATAGTAGTAAGAAATATATCTGCCGGCTGAGTCATACACATAAAACACCAGCAACCGTTTTAATGCTGAAGCTTATTTTACATGAAATTTGATTGTCTGTTTGATGGTGTATTTTTGTGTTCTAATGAACTGATGTATCAGCTGGATGTGAGGTGTGAATTACACTCTGTTTGACTTGGTCCTGGTTGGGGCATCTTCTTCCCTTCCCATCTTTTCTGTCTTCCTTGGCTTGATGAAAGACACAGATGCTGGGTGCGGTTTTAAGTCTGAGCATTCTGCCCCTCATCTTTCTCTACTCATGGCACTTCATTCTCTTGGTCCCATTACCTCTGTCTTGGGCCACGGTCTGAGATCAGTGTCTGCCACTGTGGATGGGAACTCCTCTAAGCTCTGTCACTCGTGTCTGTCCTTTCAGTGAAGTGCTTGGTGCAAAGCAGGTATTCTGTATCTGGTGTATAAAGATCGAAGGAGTGGGTGGCATTAAATTAGCCTGTATTAGTCTAGATCCTCTAAAGGAAATATATACACTAATATATATAACCATATATGTGATTAGGTATATGGATATATATATGATATATATATATATATATTCATTTTATCAGTTCTGTTCCTTTAGAGAACCCAGACTAATTTATTGTGTGTGTATGTGTGTATGCATACACACACACACACACACACACACACACACACACACATATATATATATATATATATACATATACATATATATATATTCTAGTCTACAGCCTGTAAACCACTCTACTAATAAATATCATACATATAGTCTGAATAGTCCAACAATGGCTGTCTCCTGGTAGAGACAAAGACAAGGATCCCATAGTTGTTCAGTTCTTCATGAGACTGAATGTCTTCAGTAGTCCCAATCTGGTGCTTAATTCCCAAGGAGTTTCTGAAGAGATGCTGGTCTTCAGTCTATGTTTGAATCCCATCAGAAGTAGGTTCTAATATTAGCAGAGGAATGCCTCAGCAACAGAATAGATGAACTTGATGGCAAGCATGAGGGCAAGTAGGCAAAATGTAAAAGTTTCCTTCTTCTATGTCCTTTTATGTGAGTTACCACCAGAATGTGTGGCCCAGATTTAGTGTGGGTCTTCCCACCTCAAAGGATCTGAACAAGAAAATCCTTCACAGGTATACCCAGCTGCTTGGGTTTTAATTGATTCCAGACAATCACAACTAGCTATCACATAGCCCACCTGGCACTGTAATCCAACAGCAGCAAGGGGTGCAGGGCAAACAGATCAGCAGCCAATAAAGACACAGAAGTCACTGACATCCCTGCCCAGTCCATGGTCACACTTACCCTGGGGGCTTCCCTGGATGCCTCCGTTGCTGCAAAAGATGTTCACATTGTCCACAGTATGCTTTCATAGGCAGGATGGCTCTTACAGCTTGGCATCACTGAGCATGGCTTATTTGTCCCTTGTTGACCACCATAACTTCCCCATGCAGTCTCGGAGATGCCGGTGCCTTGTGTTTGTGGAATAACAAAAGAGTGTGAGGAAAGGATGGCAAGACCACACAGACATTGGTGATCTATCCATCACACACTTTCCCACAGAGTCCAAATGCAGCCGCTTCCTTCTCAATACTGTCATCTCAGTCAACATCAAGGAAAGAAATTAGGGGAAGTAGAATCTTACTGGATCTGTGCTTGGCTGCGTGGGGATGGGATGGTGGACGAGGGACATTGAGAAGATGGGAGTGTTAGGTTGGAAAAGAGAGAGAGGCTTGTTGACTCATCGCCTGGAACATTTCCTGGCTCTGAGACCTCAAGTAAATACATCCTACTAGTCACCAGCTCTCTCCCTGGTAGAGCCACATAGTGACATCTTTAGGGGAGGTTCCCCAGTACAGCAGCTGCACATAGGTCTCTGACCCCTATCTCTGTGAGACTCTCTTTACCAGGAGCTCCAGGTCCAATGCTGCCAGACACTCAAGCACAGGGAGATCCCAAGGCTTCTGTCCCAGCTGCATATCAGACCAGAGAATTTTCTGAAATAAGAGTCCAGGATGCCAGGCTGCGTTGTCAAAGGCTCTAATCAAGGGGCTTCGTGGTGGAGGGTGAAGGCACAGTATGTGAAGAGAGTTGTTAACCTATGTTCATCACATAGTGAGGGCTTCTGCGAGATGTACCAACACTGCTGGGGTCCTTTCCTAGACCCAAGAGATGCTGTGAAGCTGTGACCTTGGGAATCGGAAACGCACTTCCTGAGAGATGAAGAGAGCCTCTCTAGCCCCCACAGACGTGATGTCTCTGGGTCTGCACCAAGAACATTCCCACTTCGGCAACTCTCCAGTATCAGGAGAGACGTGCAGACATTACCCTCTCTAGGCTGAACTGAGAGCAGGTGGCCAACAGCAGGGCTGGGAGATACCTCTCTCCCCACCCCATGTGCCACTCCACCGCAACCTCCTGTATACAAATGCAGACTCATGAACATGTGCATACATGGGTGGGCCTATACACACACATGGTCCTTGTTGTCTTCCAGTCAGTGAGCCCCTTGCTCACCTTGCCCAGGGGTCACATCTTTTCTTTCTGGTACTCCTTATTATAACCTGATAAGAAATTCACCTCCCCTGTCCCCTTGACCCAGCCTCACATCATATTAGTATTAGGAAACTAGGTGACTGTTAAGAAGCATTCTGTCTTGTCAGCTGATCTTGAGGCACTGGGAGGGAAGATTTTCCATCTCCTTTGGAGACACCAGATGATACATAGAAATGCTTAAACTGCTTGTGCCTCACAGTGCCTGGCACTGGAGAAGAACCCGCCCTCTCAAGGGCACTGTCTCCCTGGCTGTCTCTATAGGTCCTCTTCTACCTCTTCTTTTCCTTCCTCATTCCTTCCTTGTTACCCCTTCTTCCTTCCTTTACTCCTTTCCTCCCTCTATCCTTCCCTCTTCTCCCCTATCTCTCTCTGTCTGTGTCTCTAGGTCTTCCCTCCTCCTCCCCTCTCTCCCTCTCTCCTTCCCCACTCCCTCTGTCTGTTTGTCTTTCTAAGACTCCACCTCTGTCCCCATCCGCCTCCCACCTTCTCTTTCCTCCCTGACCCCAGTCTCCTTTGGACTCTGAATCATATCCCAGTAATATTTTAGGTCTCCAGCCAATCAGGATTTACCCAGACATCCTGGTCTATTTATGACCCGACCCCGGCTGGACTTGACCAGCACCTTCAACATTCAGGTGTGACCCTAAGTCACAGGAAATCATCTATCTAGCTGCTGTGTGCCCCTCCTGCCTGCACTGCCTGGCATCCTACAAGCAGTGTGGTTCCCTGGGTACAATGAGCCTTTTGTGGGATCCACCATGTCTGCTTGCCTCCCTTCGGGAACCCTCTTCCCATTGCAAGGGCAGCCTAGCTCACAGCTTGCTCATGGTTGCAGGAGTGAGGAGGTGCCTATAACAGAAAAACTACCCTGAGGAGGGGTATAGTAGGATGTGCTTGGAAAACAAGAATGCTCCATCCAGCTAGATTTGGAAAGATGGTGTCCACCAGAAACCTCCAATTGAAGCCTGGGGGACACCCTAGACCAACAGGGAAAAGAAGGGGCAGGCCTCAGATACTAAGAGCAACTCTGATGGCCGTGGACTTGGAGCCTGCACTGTGCCCAGCGCTTGCCTGCTTGTGACTCTGACCTCCCAGGCAACCCCAGGTGGTTTGCCCAGGGGCACTCAGTCAGTGGCAGGGTTAGTACTAAAATCCAGGATGGCTGCCTGTGGTACATGTCTGACAGGGGCCACAAGGCTCCAGAAGCTCCTCCTAGCCTAGCCACAGGAGTCAAGCACCATCTGACATGCAGGGCCACCACGCTGGCCCTACAGTTGTGCTCCAGATACTGGAGTCTGACTGTGCCACTTCCGGAGTTTCGTTCTTCCTGACATGGCTGTGGCTTACAGACTTAGCCAGAGAGCACACTCTTGCTCAATATGCTCAGCCTCCATCCTAGAAAATACAAGTGTTTAAAACAGAGAAGGCTTCAAGGATCCCTAAAGAATCTCCCGGGTGACAGAAGCCAACATCTGAGGATCATGCTGCTAGCTCATCAAAGGCCCTCAAGGAATTGGTACATGGACCAGTGAGGTATCTCAGCTTTCTCACTGGGGGTGAAGGTGAATGTGGGTGGTAAAGGTGTCTGCTGGCAAGCCTACCTACTTAAGTTCCATCCCTGGGACCCATGTGGTAAAAGGAAAGAACCAACTTCCACAAGTTGTCCTCTGACTTCCAGAAGCACTCCATGGAACAAGTTTGAACATACACACACACACACACACACACACACACACACACACACACACACACACACACACTAAAGAAAGAAATAAGTAAGTAAATAAATAAACAAATATAATTTTAAATTTAAAAAAAGAAAAGAAATGGGTGGGAGTCAGTTGACCACTAGAAAAGGCACCAAGAGGCAATTGACATCTAGTATCTCCCACCGGCTTTGGAGATCCAAAACAGCATTAGTACCTGGATGTTTGACCCCTGCACTGACTGGTCTTGTGTGTCAACTTGACACAAACTAGAGTCATCAGAGGAAGGAGCCTCAGTTGAGGAAATGCCTCGATGAGATCCAACTATAAAGTATCTTCTCAATTAGTGATCAATGGGGGAGGGCCCAGCACCTGGTGGGTGCTCTCATTCCTAGGCTACTGGTCCTGGGATCTATAAGAAGGAGGGCTGAGCAAGCCATGAGAAGAAAGCCAGTAAGCATTGTCTTCCATGACCTCTGCAGCAGCTCCTGCCTCCAGGGTTCTGCCCTGTTTGAGTTCTTGTCCTGACTTCCTTCAATGATGAACAGCAATGTTGAAGAGTAAGCCAAATAAACCCTTTTCTCCCCAACTTGCTTTTGGGCCTTGGTGTTTTAACGAAGCAATAGAAACTCTTACTAAGACAACCCTGTTGTTTATGTTTCCTTGGTAGCCCTTGTACTCTGAAAGACACGTGGGAAAAGTCACCCAAGACTAATTCTTTCAAGATGTAGAAATAGGCATGGTGTACCCACAGGCTGCTCTGATTCTGGGCTCCCCTCTGAGGTCCTTGCACCTATGGCTCACTGGCTGTGGGCTCTGGGTCATAGTGAAACATACTTTTTCTAGCCCCAGAACCTCACACTATGGCCAAGTCCCAGCTGCAGACAATTGTAGGGAACTGTGACACAGGAAAACCTCCCTGTTTCTACATAAACTTCCCCTCCCCCTCCCTATCCTCTGTCACAGATGTTAAATATTTATGAGTTCTAAAAAAAAGAAAAAGAAAAAGAAAGAAAAAGAAAAGGAAAAAAACCCCACAAAGCTCAAATAATGCAAGTTGTCTACCAGGCAGGGAGATTGCTAGCCGATAAGCAGTGTTTAGAGCCACCATGATACGCTTCATATTGTGATCTGATTGGGGACCATATTAAAACTCGCTGAGGCTATTATACCTAATTTTTGTTTCAATTCAGGCAATATTGCCACTGCTTACTGTGATTTCTATTTATTTTTTTCTATTGTTCGTGTTTTATTGGGGTTGTGTCCGTTTTATCAAGCGGATCTCCCCTGAAAGGGAGGTCACGCTGTGCCTGGACCTCAGGGATTTTTCTTTTCTTTCTTTTTTTTTTTTTTTGGTGTTTTTCTTTTAAAGGGGTTTCTGCTTGGTCTGAATTTACTCAAATCCCCTCAATGCTAATATAACTCTTTCTTTACTCTTGTCCAATTATAATATTTCTGCCAGCACAAAGCCTGACAGCTTGATATTTAAAAGCTGTATAAACTCTCATCATCCAGTTTTATGTTCCCGTTTTTTTTCCTACGGTACCATTGGATTTGGGTGAGTGCTACATAAAATGTGTGCATTGAAGGGTTTCAAATCAAGTTATCTCCTCCATCTATAAAAATTGAATTTTAAAGGTTATTTTAATTATAAGTTTAAACCCAGGCACCAGCAATGATAGAGGCCGCTCCTGCCCAAGCATTCCTTCACCTT
The DNA here is from genome assembly GCF_003668045.3 of Cricetulus griseus. NCBI lineage: Eukaryota > Metazoa > Chordata > Mammalia > Rodentia > Cricetidae > Cricetulus > Cricetulus griseus. The sequence continues at coordinate 69,091,094 of NC_048596.1, forward strand.
CCTGGGGTTGGGGCCAAGCTGGGAAGTCCTGTTATTTCCTGAATGAAATGCAATTTTGTAAAACAGGATATTATTTTTTTAAAGTATGATACACTTTGCATAACTCTCTCTTCCTGGTATGGCTCAGGGAGGTGGGGGAAGATTGACTGAATATACCTCAAGCCTTGCAGGACTCTTGCTTCAGAGAATACAGAGAGAGATTGTCTCTATTTCCCAGTGCCTCGAAGGCACATCTAAGTCTCTGGCTGGGGTACAAGCAAGGATGTCATTTCACCAAAGAGTGGGAAGAGTGAAAAATAACAAAATAAAACCCAAATTTCAAACCTTTTCTTCTTTCTTTCTTTCTTTTTTTTTTTTTTTTTTTTTTTGAGATTGCAATCTAAACTCGTCTGGTTTAAGGGGGTGTGGAAATCAGTGTTATGTGGGCTCCTGCACCACAAGTTTCTAAACCTGTTATTGAAGCCATGATTGAAATCTGACAAAAACAGGCCATGCTTTATAATAATGTCCCGCAGCCAAAGTATGGCACCAATAACTAAACAATACTTTATCACCTTCGCCACTTTCAACAGCTCCCATTAATATTGAGATCAGAGTGCTGGGCCCTCTATTCCCCAGCTGACTGCCTTAGTGACAGCACTGGCTAAGGCAGTGACATTGAAAAATATTTGCCATGACATGGCCACAAATCACAGCCAGACAAGTTTAAAACTCAATATTCACTCAACTTGCATCTGCTATTTTCTTGTTCCAATTTCTAAAACACAATTATTATGTGTTCTCTTCTCCAGAACAGTACAACATAAATGGGTGTATGCTAAGCACTGAGTTGGGTGGGGGAGATAACAAAAAAATTGTCTCCTTAGGAATGGCCAGTAGTAGTGTCACTTCAGAAGCCAGGAAGTAACGAAGTGTCGGCAGCTGAGAATTCAGACACTACACAGGGGACAGTGCCTGCTGCCTGGACTGTCTGGGTCAATCACAGTAGCCCAGACTCAGATTGCAATTATTTGTGGTCCAGGGTTTACTCGACAGCCTAATTTTACACATATCGATTTTGATTTCCAGCTTTCTCAAGATGCTGAAGCAGATGTTAGTTCACTTGGCAACTGCCCCTCGTTCACTGAGGCTGTGGTCAATGGGACAGAATGTGTCCCACCCATCTGGGTCCTGCTGCCATGGCTAACCTCATGCCAGCCAGCCACACCTGAGCCCTAACTAGACTCAGGTACCCTTCAGAAACTGAGAGTGACTCCATACACACTAGTCCCCTCAGGGAAATGTCTGCTTGAGACCTGGCCCACACAAGGCTGGGAGTACAGCAGTTGACAGGGACTCAACATTGTCCAGGCACAGAATATAGATATCCCTGAGGCTCTCATGTCTGGGTAGCACCTGGCACACAGCAGGTACTCAACACTAAGGCCTAATGGAGAGTGGGTGTTTAGGACAACAGGTGACCACCCAGAGAGCCAGAGATGTCCTGGTTCTGCCATGAAATCACCACAGTACCTGTCCTTCCTGAATCCTTAGATTTCTTTGGGTAGTTTAGGGTGATCCAGGGCTACCTCTGGAACTCAAGTCCAATTTTGTGAGAAAACCAATACTGTGGACACAGATCTGACATGTTAAATAAATTCTGAGTCTGAAGGTATGGTGACAGTCTTCCAAGCCTGAACAATGAGAGCTTGCTGGGTTTTGCTCTGTAGATGCCTGGTACCAGTTATACCCTGAAGATAGATGTCTTCTGCGTGATTTTTTTTAAAATAAAAACATGAGTTGCTGACCCATTGGCTATGGATAATAGCCTTGTATGACACTAAATTCAAATGAGATGAAGATTAGGGGATGCCCATTGTATTAAATAATCCACAAGTCATTGGTGATGTTTTACAAAACTGTTTTAGAGCACATCATCATAGAAAATGCAACCATAAGGTTTGTATCTTAAATTCACATTGTACAGGGTTACCAGATCAGCATGAGAGACCCAAAAGTGATTCTCTTGGAGGTCCTTTATCTGCATGATCTCAGGGACAGGAGCATTCACAGCATGGCATTCTCATCCCTGCTTCATGAGGACCACAGTCTGCCATAATTGTCTAACCTTGGTCTCCCTATAGACTATTGTGCAAGTCTTTTGGACCACATGACCCTGTTGGGAGGAGTCACAGCCAGAGCCCCATTAATAAAATTAAAGTGTTGAACACCAGCCAGAGCCTAGTGCATGATGGGAGGAGACATTTGAAGGAGGAAGTTGGTATGTTTTTTGCATATGCCAAGCATATGAATTTCTGCAGGCAGAAAGAAGGCTGTAGTAAATGACATTTCCAAAGCAAGGATATGTCTCTTCCTAAATGATCTTTTGCAAGTATTTGCCATTCTCTCGTGAGCAGTGCCCCATCTCCTTGGATCTGGGTAGGTCTTCTAAACAAAGCATAGTGGAGGGTGCTATGAGACTTTAGAGAGGTCATGGCATGTCTCTGTGGTGTCTCCTTTGTTAGTTGGTTTACTTCCTCTTGGAGCCCAGCCACCATACCTCAGGTGAACCCAGTCATAGAGAGCAGTCTACTGTGATTGGTCAGCAGCTCAGAACTTCTGGCCATGGGATTGAGACTACTCTGGACATTGGTCTTCTTAGTCCACACCACAAAAAGTCGGTTTGCCTGGTCAACCAGGTGAAGGCTTTGTGACAGAGTGCTCTTTCTGTTTCTCTGGCTGGTGTTCATCCAACCTGAGCAGGCAGAGCCCTCGAGGTTTAGCTAAGGAAGGACAAGCAGAAAGCAATCTAGACTCTGTGCTTGCCTCCAGGGATGTGGGAAGAGGTCACTCAGTGCCAGATAGTGTCAGAGGAGTGAGCTAATTCAGCTCACTTGCCGAGCCTGCACATGGATCCCTAGTCACCAGCTTTTAAGCTACTCCGCACCTAGCATTTTCTTGGGAAAATCCCTAGGAGAGACTTCTGTGGAACTCAGGCCCAGGTCAGGGCCAACATCCTGCTGTTCAACTCAACATTTCCCTGGAGGCCCTCCTTTTTCCAGTTGCTGCCCTGTTCATCTACAAGGACGGACACACACACACACACACACACACACACACACACACACACACACACACACACACATACTCATACACACCTGCAGGATAGCAGATTGTAATTCCCGGCTTCAGAGTTCTATTTGCATCACCCAAGAGCCTAAATAGGCGAATGCTGGGTGAACTACTGTGTCTGGAAATGTCCTTGTGGGGACACAGGAGCTATCTGGGAAGGGCCTGTGTTGGAGGTGACCATGCATCTTCTAAAGAACTAGAGGGACCCAGAGATGGGCTCCTCTTCCTAACCCAGCTTGTGGGGAAGCACTCAGAATCCCTGATCACCTGGGAAGGAGCAGACGGCTGGTTTCAGAAGGGAGCTTGAGCACAATCGTCTCGATTATGGAAAGAACGCTCTCGTGTGAGACAGGCCTTTATGAATAAACTAAATATGGCCAGTATTAAAGGCAATGGTGCAAATGATTGACTAGCTTGCTGCTCCCACCCTCCCAGAGGCCTTATGCCAAGATGAGGGCTGGATAACGAGATCTCTGCATGTTTAAGGAGAAGAAAAAAAGCTGGATTTTCTCCAAGCTGCTGCTATTGGGAGCACACAATTTAAGTCACTTCCCAAAGGTGACTGATCTCTGGATGGGCCATGGATTACAAAATCGGGAAGTCCCACAATGTGGAGACCTCATTCTTTCTGCTTTAGGTATGCTCTTGCTATTGTCTACATATAATCCCTCTCCTTACCCAATAGGTGAGTGCTGTGTCCATTTGTGTGAGAGTATGACTGTGGGTTAAGGAGAGCTGCTAGCCTGGGCACTCAAGAGTCACGGGGGTGGGGGTGGGGGTGGGGGTGGGGACTTGGGAGTCAATGCACTCACAGAAGGATGCAAAACAGGAGTCTGGAAAGCTTCTGCTCATCCTGTTAACCTACAATGGTTACTACATGGCTCCCTGTCAAACACCCACAGAGGAGAACCCAAGGACCATCCAAACTGGAAACAGGAAGTCATTGAGGTCAACTAGGTACCACACGTAGCACTGTCCTGGTTATTCCCTAGCTGAAAGAAACTGGCCCAGATGCCTGATCTGGTGTTGGGCCCATGAACTGCCTGTCCAGCATCCCAGCTTCATCTCTGGAACAGAGTCTGGTTCCTGGGACTGGGCCAATCTGACCTGACCCAAAAGCAGGCCCTCTCCAGAGATATGAGGTCAGCTCTATAGTCCCCTCTTTCCTGCTCCAGGGAAGAGGGGAGTCAGAGCCAGCAGTTCTCAGAAGCAATCCTCATCTGTTATTTTTCTCATTGCTGTAACAAAATACTTGGGAAAAAAAGGCAACTTGTGATTAGAAAGACTTCTCCTGGCTCACGGTGTGAGGGTGCAGTCCGTCAAGGCAGGGAAGGCATGGCATCCAGAGCTTAAGGCGGCTAGTCACACTGCATCTGCAGTCAGGAAGCAGAGCGTGATGAAGGCTGCTGCTCAGCCTCCTTCTCCTTTTCATGTAGTCCAGGGCTCTAACCAATGGGGTTCTGCTGCCCATGAGCTGAGCAGAGGCCACAGACAATGCTGCCTACTGGCTTGCTCCCCAGGCCTTTCTTATAACACCTAGGACCACCTGTCCAGGGGTGGCACTGCTGGGTCCTTGCATATCAATAATTAACCAAGAAAATGCCCTACAGACTCGCTTAAGGGCAATCTAATGGAGGCATTTTCTCAATTGAGGTTTCCACTTCCCGGATGACTTCAGCTTAGATCAAGTTGACAAAAACAAAATGACCAGGACATTGATCAACAGCTTTCAGTTTCTTTAACTATCACCCCACCCTCCCGAGTTGAAAGGCTATCTTGTTCCTCTGAACTCACACAGCACATTTTAAAACACAAGAGCCCTGCAAAGTGCTTGCCTGGGGCACGAAAGAGCTCAATTACTGTTGACTGTCATCGTCATTTTTCTTTTCTTTCTTTTTTTTTTTTTGTCTTGTTTTGTTGTGGATTTTTTGTTTGCTTGCTTGTTTTGTTTTGTTTTTCAAAACAGGGTTTCTCTGTGGCTTTGGAGGCTGTCCTGGAACTAGCTCTTGTAGACCAGGCTGGTCTCGAACTCACAGAGATCTGCCTGCCTCTCCCTCCCGAGTGCTGGGATTAAAGGCGTGTGCCACCACCACCCAGCTTCATTTTTCTTTTCTTTAGTCCTTCTACTCACTATGCATTCATCTCATCAGAGGGAACCACAAGCCTACTATGTGAGACGTGGTGCTCTAGTCTGAAGATCCTTGTGCCACCTGGACCACAGCTTACGCTGGGCCCATGGTGACCACTCAGGAATGACTAGGTGGGTGTGGGAATCAACAGCTGTAGTTGACTTCTCATCCAATCTAACTCATGAATGTGCTTGACATCACAATCCCATTAAGGGCCAGGGATGGCAATAACCCAATGGCAGAACTGTCCCATTTAAAGAAGCTCAGCCAGTAGCCATGGTAACATAACCTTCGTCTGCCAGTCTCATATCACTGATGCCTCCTAATATGAGCCCCTCTTTCCTAGACTCTGCAGGCTCTGCAAGCACCCAAAGTGTCTCATGCTCTCCCTTTTTTGCTCTCTCTTCTCAGTGGCCTTTGATTTGTTTTGTCTATTCGCTCTGCCAAGCAGGTGCCATGAAACTTTTCCCTCAAGAGGAAACAACTTACAGCCTGAGGATCCATAGAGCCAGAGACTTCTGTCTGTCCTGTCACCATAGCATGCCAGACCCCCAGGCCCTGACACATATGTACATGGGCTCCAATGTACGCAAACGAGTAAGACTTTGGAAACTCCAAAACTTAAAACTTAAAACAATCCAAAAAAGTTGACTTTCATCCTATCAGCATATTTTAATAAATAAGAAGGAAAAAAAAGATAGGAAGGTTTTGAAGGAACCAGCTTCCCTTTTGGCAGCCATAACAGCCAAACATGTGCTTGCCATAAACCTGCCTTAGTCACTAGAAAGTCAGATGACTGTCTTGTGACAAGGAGCCAATCAGAAGTTAGCTGGTGGCGCTATGCTTTACGACCCTGGGTGTGCTTTATGGACAAGCGCACAGCAATGACTTAGAGAGCATAGCAACCACCCTGTGAGGGCCTATGGGCCATAACAACCAGTTGACCAATCAACACAGGGCAAGCCCTCCAAGGCTGGAGGCACACCAATCGTGAGCCTGTGTGTACCCCTAGACACTCCCCTTACGCTGCCCTATAAGATCTTTTGGGAGCCCCTAGGAGCCGTCTTTTCTAGCTGTCCGCCATGGTGGGTGGGTGAAAGACCCGAGCTAACATGGGGTTAGCTCGTTAAATTACAATAAAGCCTCGTGCAGTTTGCAGCAAGCTCTCGAATCCGCCTGGTGATTTGGGTGACCGCGAATGTGGCCTGGGACCCCGGATACTTGAGTTTTCGGGGGTCTAACAGTTTCTAAAATTAGATTAGTAAATTTGAGCTAGTATTGATCCAAAACCATCAAAATAAGAATGAAAAAGGAGATGGGTGGTGGTAATACATGCCTTAATTACAGATCTGGGGAGGCAGAGGCAGGCAGATCTCTGTGAGCTCAAAGCCAGTCTGGTCTACAAAGCAAATTCTGAGGTAGCCAGGGCTACACAGAGAAACTCAGTTTGGAGAGAGAGAGAGAGAGAGAGAGAGAGAGAGAGAGAGAGAGAGAGAGGAATGAAAACGGAAAGGCTGAATAATTTTTAAATTATACTATTTAACATGCATGTGCCAAACATTGTTTGTTCTAAGTACTATATGTTCCAAGCACACACACACACACACACACACACACACAGAGAGAGAGAGAGAGAGAGAGAGAGAGAGAGAGAGAGAGAGAGAGAGAGAGAGAGACCTCCACCACTGACCTTCCTCAGCAGCCCCACATAGCAACTCTGTCAATCCTCCTAGCAAAGCCACATCCTATCTCTTATGTTGTCCTCATTCTGACGATGAAGAAAGCATAGCACAAGGGAGTCCAGTACTCAATTAAGGTCCGAAGGGCAGGAAATGGGGACTGGTTCTGGAGTCCTCTGGAGTCCTCTGCAAGGCTTGGGTCCAGCCCCTGTACACCAAGCTGCCCAGATTGTCCTGGCTCGGAGCTGCCTGATGACAGAGAGGTCTTCGGGAGCCAGAGCAGGTGCTCAGTCTATATTCAAGGAATATTACAGAGGCAATTCAGGCATTCCCTATGAAAGGGAAGGTTTGAATGAATTGACTTTTATGGTCTCTTTCAACCCAGAGATTCAGGATTTTAAGAAGGATGGTGTCTGATTTCTCTGACATATTGTATCTAAATTCACTTTTTCCTTCAGTGCATCCAATATGCTTGGGTTTACATGAGTGAGTTCATATAACTGGCTAATACATTCAGGAGAGAAAAAAATTAAAAAAAAAAAAAAAGGAAATTGATTCTCCCAGACAAATACCTACAGATACCAAAATGGACCAGATAGCTTCTAAATTCCAAATGAACCAAGACCCCAGAGGTCAAGCCAGGACATCCCAAGAGGTGATCAACCCAAACACCAGAGTCACTTCCGATAGCTCACAATGCAAGCCAGAAACCCTCAGAAGCGCTTCGGAAACCAACTTTCCTGAACAGAACAGATCTTCCCAGGCCACGCAATGGCTCCAGGTGTTCATGGATATGTTTCCCCAGGTTCCTTGGCCCAACCCATAAAACTTTGCAAGCTGCATTTACGTTAAACCGTTCCTGATATGCTCTGTAAGTGTACTTTCGACACATTGTTAACATAAGGCCAGATCTGTAATACAGCACGGACAATTAAGTGCACAATTTTTGTATAAATGCAAAATCCCTCACTGTGAATTATTTAATTAATGCTCTCCAGTTCATTTAATAGAGCTCTTTCAGAGGCCATTTCACTCACAGAAAACTAATTTCATTCTCCGGGTTGATTTAATTAGATCATATGATATATGGTATTGCTAATTCAGCGGCTCCGGACGCAGTCTGGGCCCGTTGCTCCTATTGTCGGCAATCTGTCAGCCCCATTTTTAACAGTATTGAAAAATTCAAGCTTTATTATTGCTCGCTCACTCTTTCTCTCCCATCAGGAGGAAAGTAATGAGCTTTTCTTCTTACGAGAGCCAGCAGAGAGCGCGGTACCCTCAGTGCTTCAGGCATGAGGCAGTATTAACAGGGCTGATTCATGAGTTAAGTTTCCAACTGCTCATGGCTATTAGCACTGAGTCCTTCGGCTGTCATTTAGTTAAAAAGACTCTTCGGTTAATTCACTCTTTTAATGAGACTGTGCTATTCAACTAATGTATTTTACTGTATGAAAGGTCACACCAGGAACCAAAACAGATTGGAGGGAATGTAGCAAGAAGCCTGGCTGTCAAGAAACAATTCAAGCCTCCAAGGCATTTAGCAGCCCCTGCGTCTGTAATAAGCTACGGAGCTGATGGGCCGGCATTCACCTCCAGAGTTGAGCGCCATAAATCAAGGCTAAAGAGAAGGCAGATTAATCAGAAGCTCAGACAAAAAGAGCACGTGTTTCATTACCCATATAATCACTAACATGATTGCCAGACAAGCTAAGGAACTGGATGCAGGACTGGAAAAATATAGTTCAAGAGAGCGCTGGAACTCAGCTCTGTTTAGCTGCAAGCACCGAATCTTTTCATTAAGGCCCGTTGCCTCTATTTTCTGAGTGGGCGCTGGGGGACAGGGGAGAAGGAGATCATCCAGGGTAGAGGTCTGAGCAGGCTCGTAGGCTGGAGGAGCCGAGCCAGGCATGCTGAATGGGTGATAGAGAAACAGGAGGATTGCACAGCCTCTACGTAGAACTCAAATCCAAGCTAGCAAGAGGGTCTAACCCAGGCTCCAAACTCTTCTTCTCCTCCAGGCTTATGGAGGACAGCAGTAGCAAATTCATGGCTCTCATTCTGCCTTCCTTTCGCATGCATATTTGTGTATACATGCACACACACACACACACACACACACACACACACACACACACACACACACACACACGTTATATGCATATACATAGGCACAAATGTTTGAGATGCTGTTTGTAAAGGAGCCTCCTTGGAGTCTTGCTTTCTGACATCAACTGCTTGCCTGTCTGTGTTAGCAAAAAAGACTATATAAGATGCTGTTTTGGTCAGGAATTCTAAAAGACTACTTTTCCTTGAAGTTCTCCAGAAGGCCCTACCTCCTGATAACCCTACTTCTAGGAGCTCTACCTTCTGGAGGCTTCATCTTCTAGGGGCTCTGTCACCCAAGGACCTTCTACCCTTCTGAAGCCCCTACCTCCTGGGGGTCTGTGCCATCATCAGCTGGTATCCAGCAAGGATGTGCTGATTTCCACAATGGGACTATGGCAAGAAGCTACCCTCATTTGACACCAACCCTCTCCCTCTGGGTGCTCTCTCCTCCTTGCTTCCACTAGAAAGCGAAGCCACCCACACCTGAGTACTAAGAATACTTTAAGAGTTCTAGTTGCTTCAACTGAGCACATCCTGGCAGGTTGAAATTCCTCCAGCTCTCCCAAACACGGAAACCGTATGCTTAATTACTAAACATCTGTTGCCGAGAACACCCCCTCGCTTTTGCGGCTCCAATCTCTCGGTATGAATTTTAAAATCTGTCAGCAAGGGATCACAAAAGCTCTGGGAGCAAAGAGCTGTTCACGTTAACCTCTGAACCAGATAATCTAACAGTAATCCATTCAGAACTAATCAAACATTTACAGAACCGCACCGGCACCCGGCAAACAATTCGTCATCTTCATACGCTCATTACACTTCCAACATCTCAATCTACGTATGCAAATGAAGCAAGGGGGCTGACATCCGGACCATGTACAGAAATTATAAACAAATATTCATCCATTATACTGCTGGAGTTTAACAGCTGAAGGACTAACAGTAGCTGAACTTCAAGCCCTGAGTATCAATTATTTATGAACCTAAAACTGACAGGACTGTGTAGGTGAATTAGCTGCGTATGTCAAGCTTTGTTATAAATTCCAACCTACTGTAAAACTCATTTTCATAGCATGTATGCACTAGGCTGACAATATATCAACAGCGAGGCATTAATAATTTAGAGGAATAAGACCATACGGGAACACCTTGGAAACTGTGCTCTGCTCCATAGTTGATATTACAAATAAAAAAGTCAAATAAAATGAATTTCCCATAAACAGAGAATCAAATAAAGCATTTTCTCTGTAATTTTATTTTCAATTTTCAAAAACATATCGGTTGATACTTTCACGTTTAGGTGAGTTAAAAAACGCCCGACACTGTCTTAATTTCCTCCTTTTTCTTTTCCTTCCTAGGCAAATGGCAGGGAAGGTTTTTGACCTGATCATGAACAGAAGGTTTCCTTCTTCCTTGTATTTTTATGACAGTGAAGGAGCTAAATAGAAGAGGTGCCCACGCATGAGGAATGTTGTTTGCTGAGCTGAAACTGTTTGCTATGGTTTGTCAGTGGAGCTATAAAATAAAACGTTGCATTATGCGATAATAAAGGCAGCTAATTGCGATAGTATTTCTCAAGAAAACATTAGGGTTCCCTATCTGTCTCTTTTTGGGTGCAGAACTCAGCCAGTCCCACAACTGGCTGGCTTTGCGGCTCTCAGATGTTCTCCCTCCTGGATCCAAAGTGAACATATTCTGAGGAGGACAGCTTCCCTGGGGTGGAAGGGGTGGGTGTAGAGAGCAGAAAGGGCTACAGCCACCTCAGCCTCCTCTGATGGATTCCCACTGAGCTCAGAAGGAGGTTAGCCTCCCTCCTGTCCTCTCCTGCCCCTTCCCCCACCTCCCCGAACCACACTCCCCCCCCCAGTTCTCTTGCTCACTGTCAACCTCACCCCTAGTGATCATTTTGAGGCAAGTGATGCCCATCTGCTTCCGAGACTCTTTGTCACTGCTAATGACTTCTCCCTGCCCATCTTCTCCCTACTTGGGATATTTATGTCTCTGTAGCCACATTTGTCTCTGGGGCAAGTGAGGAGGCATCTGTCCCTGAGAGCTGGGATTTAGCTTGTGTTCTGGGTGCCAATCCCACTCCAGCTTTGCCCCAAAGTTGCTTCATCTCCTCCCTGCGTGTGTTCTTCATTCTCAGAGTGTCCTCAATTCTGGCCCTTTTCCAAGTTAGTTCATCTCTGCTGTTGGGGACAGTCCCTGTATCTTCCCAAGCTGAGGTTCCCACAAGGCCCAGAAGTCCTGAGTGGGCCACAGCAGCCCAGCTCAGCAAATCCCCGTCTAACAACAGGTCCTCATAGGTAGTCCATTCCAGTGCCCTGCCTCACTACCCCCACGGACCCAACAAATAACAAAGAGCAGCCAGATGCCCCAAAGCTCCTCAGCCCTCTCATTTTTGAGAGGATGAATAAAAATCAAATGTCTGCCAACTTGCAAGCCATGCTTTAAAATCCTGCAGTGGGAGCTGGAGAGATGGCTCAGTGAGCAAAGCACTTGTCACAAAAGCATGAGGACCTGGATTTGAATGCCCAGTGCCCATTTAAAAAAATCAGTGCAGGCCTCTAACCCCAGCAGTGGGTGTGCAGACACAAGCAGATCCAAGGAGCTTGCTGGTCAATCCACCCAGCAGAAAACCAAGTTTTCCATTCAGGGAGAGACCCTGTTTCAAAGTGATGAAGCAGAGAGTGAGAGAAGACAGCCAGCATCCTCTGGCTCTATCATGGTACATACAACCCCACATTCATGGAATTGTCCCACACACAAGAGAAAGGAGGGCATAAGGCATTGAGCAATTAAGGAAGATGCCTCACTACCATGTGGACTGTGTGCTCCACATGCATACACCCACACACTCAGGCATACACACACAGTCTGGTAGAAGGTTTGCTGTCAGAGTATATAGGGGAAGCTGGACACTGGTCACCACTACACAGGTTTCTGGGAAAGGGGGGACAATCTAGAGACTTTAGACATAAGAATCTCCACAGAGTCCCATTCTCCCCACACTTGCTGGTGTTTGGTATGTTTTCAGAAACCTTTCAGGCACCGCTAAGCTTTCTGGGTTTTTCCAAGTGGCCTTTAGTAGACGGAGCCTGGCAAGATTTCATTTCTCTCCTCCTTTCTTCTTCTTCTTTTTCTAATGCTATGTGAATTACACTCAGAAAATAACTGCTAGACAGCCTGCTTTGGGCCATGGAAATTCTTGTTTGTTAACGTGCCTTGCTCTGCCTATGAAGACAGTGACCTAGTCTTTCCCTTCAACCCTGATGCCAAGGATCCGGGGACTGCTCTGTTTCCCTACCTGCACCCAATGAGGCATAAACACAGTCATCGTCCCAGGCCGCTGCTTTAATCCCATGCACAAACACACTCCATGTATTGTGTCCCAGACAAATGAAGTCTCCTGTTCCCCTTACTAGTGCCCAATTTCCTGTGGCCAAAGTAGCAAAAAGGAGAGCAGGCCAAGTGGGTCTGGAGCCAGATCATTCTGCTCCTTGGAAAAACTGTCTTGAGAAGCTAGCTGATTGGAATGTGTAGGAAATGCTTGCTGTTACTCTAATAGCTGAGAAAGTAGCCCTGGGACTTCCAGTTTTATTAAATGCTAAAATATGTATTTTTTAACTTCAATGGGGGTATCATTTGGATCTGTTTGAAAGGGAGAAGAACTGAGAGGAGCAAGTCTCACACAGGCCACAGGCAAGGGGGGCTCTGTGCAGAATAAGTGCTCAGGAGGAGTTTGGCACCATGTGTACATGGCTGCAGAAAGGAACTGCCATCCAGATTCAGGCACAGATGGCATACTGGCCCCCAGGACCAGGGAGACTTGGTTCTATCTGCACTTTGGGGAGGTTAAATGACTATCATTTTTTCTTCTAAAACCATTTCTCTCTTTTCTATTTGTGATTCCCAATGGACAGTGCCTCTCCCCTGCTCACGCTTTGTGCAGTAGAAAGCAAGGAGAGTTACTTGCTTATCCCTGAGCACAGCTAAAAGCAGCACAGGACTTATGGGCACTGTGCTCAATAGAGGAGGAAAATAGATATTTTTTGTCTCGAAAGTTATCAGTTCAATTACCAAGTAATTTCTTAAGCAACCTTGGGGTGGGCTTTTAAGAGGTGGATTTGAGAGAGGCCAACCTGGCATGTTGCCATTCAACAAGTCACAGTGGGGGTGTCTCTTTCTATGTGAGCCCTACACAGGAGGCTGCTGGGTCAAGCTGGCAAGTTCCTCAGTGAATGGCACTGGGCTTGTCTTGGGGTTCTAAACAATATAAAGGGATATACACAATAGCTATTCATAAGAGACAAGAGGGAGAAAGAACCCAAATATCTATCACCTCTTAAGTAGGTATAGGAAATGTGATAAATCCATGTAAGGGACTATCATGCACTCACTAAAAATAACAGTCTTGACACATGTGGGTTAATCTTGAAAACACTGTGTTAAACAAAAAAGCCAGACACGAAGGCCAGAGGTTGCATAACTCTACTTATGCTGTATCTAAGATTGCCAAATCCATAGAGATTGAAACCAGATTGGAGCTGGGGTGGAGGTGTCAGATTCATTGGGGAAAGAGAAAATAGAAAGTTCTGGTTTGATGGATGTGATGGTGCATCTTCATTGTCAGCTGACTGGACTTAGGGTCACCATGGAAACAACCCTGTTGGGGTATCTCTAAGGATGTTTCCAGAGGGTTTAGCTGGAGACAGAAACCCCCACCCTGAATATGATGATGTTATTAGCTGCCTCAAGTCCCTGGCACTAAAATTTCCCCCGTGGTAGACTTTCCCCTTCTTCCTTCCTTGAACTGCTTTGGTCACAGCAAAGAGAAATATAATTAATACAATGGGTGTGGTGCTGTATTTAAAGATGAGGGAAATGTTTTGGACCTAGGTGGAGGGGCGGTTGTGGAGCATTACAGAGGAACTGAAAGGGTCCTGAAACATTCAGATTCACTTTATGTTATTTGAGTTTCATTTAAAAATCTGTGTGAATTAAGTGGAGAGATTAGGTGTATGGCTGAGTTCTCCTGGTGACCATTCAAAGGTCACACTCTCTAGACGTAAATATGCACTAGGGTGGGTTGAGAGCCACCAAACTGGCAAGATTGATAAGGCATCAAGAGACTTCTCCCAGGAGCCTCTGCCAATGGCACTGTGGCACCAAAACTTCCTGTGTGCCTTTGCTGATATTGCACTTTAAAAAAAGAGTTTACTTTTTTACTATAAACAGTTTAAGATAGAATCCACCCTCTCAGATTTTTTAAAATTTTCTTTTTAATTACATGTATGTGTCTGTGTGTAGGTACGCGCATGTGGATGCAGACTCCTGTGAAAGCCAGAAGAGGAAATTGCATCCCCAGGAGATGGAGTTACAGACAGGTGTGAGCTGCCTGACGAGGCTGCTGGGAACTGAAGTCCAGGTCCTCTGCCAGAACAGTACTTGCTCTTAACCACTGAACCATCTCTCCAACCCCATCTCGGATTTTTAATTGTACAGTTAACTATTAGCACAGTGCTGGATGACTGATTTTGTACTTATTCATCTTCATAACTGAAACTTGAGGCATACTGATTAGCAATTCCCCATGCTCTACAGCCTCCCATCCCTGGTCACCACCAATCCACCATATGATTCAATGATTCCTCTTGGCTAGACTGAGAAGCACCTCGTAGACTAATCAAGCATACTTTAGGGTATATCTGTAAGACACTTTCAGAGATGATTATCTGAGGGATAAAGAAACACCCTAAATGTGGACGTCACTATGCCCTAGTCGGGACCCCTAACAGAATAGAAAGAAAAGAGAAAGCCAGCTAATTCAGGCCCACAGGCTGCTCTGTTCTACCCTGACCCCCCTTCCATGAAGGACTGAGACCTCCCAAACCATGGGCAAAATAAATCACCCTTCCCTGAGCTGTTTATGTATGCTTGTCCTGGGGTAAGAAAGCTAATAGATTTCACATAAGCACTGTATCCCCACTACAGTGTTTGACCTCTATGACTGCCTTACTTGGCTTAGCATAGGACCCAAGGGTCATTCATGTTGTCTTGTGTTGCAAAGCTTCTTTTCTCTTCAAGGCTGAATAGCATTCCATTAGGGTATATGCTACATGTTCTTTATCTGTACATAGCTTTGGATGTTTGCACTGTTTCTGCTTCTGGCTACAGTCAACATTGGGATATTAACATCTCTTCAAGATGCTGCTTTCAGTTCTTTTTGGATAAACACCCAATAAAGTATTTCTAGTTTTAATTTTTCAAAGAACCTCCATACTGATTTGTCAGTCACTATGCTATTTTACTTTCCCACCTGCGGTGCACAGGAGGCCCAGTTTCTCCACTGCCTTGCCAACCCTGGTATTTTATGTTGGCTTGGCTCTTTAGATGTCAAGGAACAGACACTATTTGGTAGCCTTAAGAGATGTGGACAAAGGCATGCCTGGCTGATAACATCATGGAACAGCTAACATCATTTAAGTGCACATACCACAGGAACAGAGAGTCATTCAGGACACCTCAGATTTGACTTGGTCACTCAGAAACGACACCACCTATCCTGACTCCAGACTCTGTCATCCATGCAGCCCTGAGACTCTCCCCCTGGCGCTCCCCTCCCGCAGAACTTTATCTCCTCATCTAAGTTGCTTCCTGCTCTCTGCACCACCCTTCATGACTCCAGCTCTTCACCTCCTTGGGTCTCCAGAAATCATGACCATTATTCTTTGTACATCTTGAATTCTAGCTCCTGTCCAAGTCAGAACTCAGCTACTTGTCCTTCAGGGGTCGCAAGGAAAATGTCCTAATCCTTGAAGGCCACAAGAAGGGATCAGGTACTTATATGTCCATTAAAAATGTAAAACATGTGGGTTTCTCCAGCCTGGTCTTGACTTTGAAGATCCCCCATGGAAGGCCTCACCCTCCCTGGGGAGCAGAAAGGGGTTGGGATAATGGGGTGGTGGTTGGGGGGCAGGGGAGAAGGGGAAGGAGAGGGAACTGAGATTGACATGTAAAAGAAGCTTGTTTCTAATTTAAATTTTAAAAAAGAAAAGGGGATATACTAGGTTTAAAAAAAAAATGTAAAACATGACTCCCAGGCTCACAGAAGACAGAACAGACCCATTTTTCTGTCATGTAAAGACCTGTCCTTGAGGACTCTGATGCCCATAAATGTTGCCACTGTAAAGGCAATCACAACGATAGCCATAACTATGTAACAGAATGCCACAAACTGGAAATTTATAAAGAACAAGGTTTGAGCCCATCCCACATGGAGGGATACTCCCTGAGCCTAGACACAAGGGGGTTGGCCTAGGCCCTATCCCAAAGAATATGACAGACTCTGAAGAGCCCCTATGGAAGGCCTCATCCTTCCTGGGGAGCAGAAAGGGTATGGAATTGGTAGGGCATTAGTTGGGGGGGGGCAGGGGAGGAGGGAAGGGAGAGGGACCTGGCTTTGACATGTAAAATAATTTTCTTTCTAGTGAAAAAAAAAAGAAAAAAAAAACAAAAAAAGAACAAAGGTTTGTTTCTTGCTTCTCTGGAGAGTGAGAAGTATGGGGTTTGGAGGCTGGCATCTTCTTGCTACATCGTGCAACAGAGAAAAGTAGGAGATGGAGGCATGCTGGTAAGAGACAGCAAGAGAGAGTCAAACTAACTTAAAACAAACCCACTCATGACATTCAAGCAATTCTTACAGGAACGACCTCCATCCATTCTTGAGGGTGAGGACCTTCTTCTCTATACCATTAGAAATCAAGTTGCCAGCATGGCTTCGGGAGTATGCATTCAAGCTATAGCAGCCACTTAACACCACAGAGCCTTAGTTTCTTCAACTTGTAAAATGGGTCTCTTAGCCTGAACAAAAAGGTACTGTGGTAGGTCTCACGTCTTTTCCTTATTCTTCCTGTGGCTGAGTTTATCTGGGCAGAGTTCAGTGTCCTCTGCCTGATAACCTTTGATCCATAGACTAAAGATTCCTGGGCTTCTTAGAATACCTTCGCCAATGTCTGAGAAAACCAGTCACTTAGCAACCTGGTTACAACCCTGTACCAGAAACCTGGTGTGCCCATCCTCCTCACTGTGTGGCTCCTACTGGCTCTATGCTCCTTAGGGTGCCTTTCATGTCTATGAAAAGCCATTAAAATTATTTGATATTAAAGGCCTTATCCACCTCCATGATTTACCTAGTTGTCCTGACTATCACTTACAAGCCATCAAATTTATGAACCATTTAAGGTCTTGTCCAGCCAACAGCCCAGATGGGGTGTGTAATACCGATGCTTGATAAAAACCCATTCTCTCTAACCTCCTGATACAGTCCGTCAGATGCTTGACATGCTGATTTGGAATGACAGATCCCTTAGGCCAGCCACACAGGGAGGAATCTGATGGTTAACAGTGTCTGGAGGGGGCCCAGAACAATTACCCCCCCTCCTTCAAGGAATGGTGAGGGGCAGCCCATTGGGAATAGGGAGAGGCTAAAGAGAATAGAGGGGCTGGAGAAGGTGGAGAGGCTGGTGAAGGTAGAGAGGATGGCAAGGATAAAGAGGATGGTGAGCATGGGATGGGTGGACAGCGTAAAGATAATAGAGATCCTAGGTTGGAGAGGGCAGAGAAGAGTAAATGATGAAAGGTTGCGAGAGGGTGCAGAGAAAGTTCTTATTGTCAGCACTATCTTGTGCCAGGTCCGGGGTATGGCACTCATCCCATGAGGAAGAGGAGGCAGTGGACCCATTAGGAAAGCTGTTAAGGAACTGCCCCTCCAACACACACACACACACACACACACACACACACACACACACATGGAGGCAAAAGGATCAAAACTTTAAGATCATCTTTGCCTACATAGGGAAATCAAGGCCAGCCTGGGCCAGAGACCCCATAGAAAGAAAGAAAAGAAGGGAATGTGATGTGTGAGCCTGTTCATGACGCTTCTGTTCCCAGCAGTGAACATCAAATCCCAATAGAAGCTGAGACCCCTTGTAAATGCTGTTGACTCAGTGCTGAACTGGAAATGAGCAAGGAAGAGGGCCTGGGTGTGGAGGGGAAATGACAGATGAGGCTCCAGTCCTTATTGATCTCACTGCTGTGACAGCATAGGCTTGTCCCAGTCTCAAGCGACAATCCCTAAGTAGGCCCTGAGAGAGGAGCATTGATAAACCTGTGATCCAGAGAATGTCCAGCCTCAGAGTCCTCTAGGCCAATGAGACATCAGATATGCTGGACAAACTACTCAGAACTTCTTTGTACAGAAGATTACTGTAACTATGA
This sequence comes from Cricetulus griseus, assembly GCF_003668045.3. Taxonomy (NCBI): domain Eukaryota; kingdom Metazoa; phylum Chordata; class Mammalia; order Rodentia; family Cricetidae; genus Cricetulus; species Cricetulus griseus. The sequence continues at coordinate 69,109,401 of NC_048596.1, forward strand.
TCCCTCGGCCACATCCCAACATCAATTCAATGGTGTAAGCATTACTCAGCCATTCAGTAACCTCTGATTATACACCTATTGTGTGCCTAGCAGCCTACATGCCTCAGAGACATGAAAAGAAAAACAAAAATTCCACCCCATGAAGCCCAAACCCCAGCTAGAGATACATAAAGAAGCAGACTCTCTTCCAGGTTAGGCTGCATCCAGCTGCAAACAGAGAACGCTAATTCCCAACTCTTTTAAAGAAACGGACCAGGGCTACAGCTCAGCTGTGAAGTGCTTGCCTAGCATGCAGGAAGCCCTGTGCCCAATCCCCAGCACTGCAAAAAGCAGGTGTAGCAGTGCACATCTGTAATCCTAGCCCTTGGGAGATGGAAGCAGTAGGAGCAGAAGTTCAAAATCACCCTCGGCTTCATAGTGAGTTTGAGGCCAGTCTGTACCACTGGAGATCTTGTCAAAAAGAAAGGAATGAAAAGGGAAGGGAGGGAGGGAGGGAAGCAGGAAAGAAGAAAGGGGGGGTAGGAGGGAAGGAGGGAGGGAGGGAGAGGGAGAGGGAGGAAGGGAGGAGAGGGAGGAGGGAGGGAGGGAGGGAGGAGGGAAGGGAGGGAGGGAGGGAGGGAAGAATATTTATTGCATCAATAAGCAATGAGGATGAAACATGGGGCCAGGCACATGCTAGGAAAGCAGTCTGCTGCTGAGCTACATCCTTGGCTCTAACATAGTTTTGGTGTTTGGCTCAGTTTTCGTTTGTTTCAATTTTTCAGACAGAGTCTCACTCTGCAGCCCTATCGAGTGTGAAATTCACTTCTAAATCAGGTTGATCTTGAACTTGCAGCAATCTTCCAGCAATCCTCTGCCTCTCAAGTGTTGAGATCACAGGTATGAACAACATGGTTTTAATTTTTTATATATAGTCTAAAAACTCACTGAATTTTAAAATCAGTCAGTACCAAATTGTATGGGATACAAATATACCCCATACAATTTGGAATCCGTACGTTTTCTCACAAATCTGTTTTTCAAATGCAAGAGAAGCGAGCCTCAGACCAAAAACCCTCTAACATGTCATTAGGAAGCTAAGAAAAGGCTGACATGGAAATATCTACTTTTAGAAAGGCAACAAAAGATAATGGAATGACAGAAGCTAGGCACTGTCCTGTTGCCATGGTGAACACAAGGCTGCCATGATTCTAGATGATTTGATGGCAGGGACAGTGGTGGCTAGTGACACATCAGTCAACTCTGACTTGGTCTGACCTACTTGACTTGGAAAGTCAGGAGCTCTTCTTAGCAAAGATAGGGAGTTTTGCAGGAATGTGGGTGCCACAGCAGTAACCATGAGTTACCAGAGGAGGAAGGTGGAGACAGGATGCTTCTCTGAGTCACAGGCAAGCTCACCAGCCCCGAGGAGGACCTATATCAGTGCCTGTGCATCATTAGTCATTAGTGAGATGGCCTCAGCTTAAGCACATGGCCAGACACTGAAGTTTAATCCTGCTCACTGGTCTTTAGACTCCAAGTTCAGTTCCCACTAACCAGCAGGGGAAGCAGAGAAGTACCAGAGGGTAGGAAAGAATCAGGCAACATTAGTGGGATCTTACCCTTCTCACAAGTTTGCCTCTGAATGTATCTGTTTACAAGTTGCCTGGATGCATTCAGTTCCATTAATGTTACTACAAGCCTTTTATATAGTAAGAACTCTTCTGGCTAGTAAGGATAGACAAGACAAACACAAACAAACACAAGACAAACACTGAGCCTGCCTGTAGAGAACTCAGTCTTTTTACACTGCTCTATGCCTAGCCTCGCCCACTAAAGCAGATTGGGCTTAAATAACAACTACAATTCTTTTGACTCTCAAAAGAAAATCCATGAGGACCACTTAGAAGCACCTAAGGAGGTTTAAATCAGGTCATGAGAACTCATGCTGGTGGTCTCCACCCCTGAGGAGAGACAAAGACAGTGAGAAGCCACCATGATGTCTGACACTCCCTCCCCCATATTTCTAGAGGTTCCAGGTCCTCTAATCTGGACACTCACTGGCTGCCTCCATCTTAGAGCCACCTAAGAAAGTACCTCTCCATCTTCAAGGTCACCTCCATTTTAGAGTTTGTCTCCATCTTAGAGTTTGCCCCTGGCATTTCATCTTTAAGCCCAATTTGAACTTGCTGCCTTCTGAAAATGCTGTATTTTTAGGACCTTTTGCCTGCATTCCAAGCTAACAAAATCTGATTTTTTTTCCCCACTCTAACCACTTCAGATCTCACTGAGCAGACAAAGGTGGCAGCAGAGTCCTATTCGTCCCTAATCTAACTGCCTTTTGGTTTCATTGCTTGGTTCCCCTGAAGGAAATGGTCCATAAGCACATGGCTGAATTTATATTAAGAGCCTCGGAAAAGCTCAGACCTTTTGATCTTGGAGCTTCTCTTGTGAGCCTATTCCAAAGAAATGATCCTAAACTCGGTTACAAATGCTTTGGCATGGAGATACTGAAGGCACTGTCTCTTAGTAGGGAACAATTTGAACTTCTCTGTGCTGCTGTATGTCTTAAGTTAAATAAATTACAGGTGTCCATCCATTAAGATACTGTCCATCCATTATCATCATGTTTACAAAGAGCATGTTTTAATAACTGATAAACTGCTTTTGTCATCATTGGCTGAGGAAACAAAAAGATCAGGGTCCACAGTGATACATGGAATTTATGCTCAGTGAGGAACTGTTTGCACATAAAGAAGGATGTAAACTAAAACGTTAATAGTTATATCTAAAAGTAGGACCATGGTAGACTCTTGTCATTTTTGCTATTCCTTTCTGTAATTGATGACTTTTCCACAATGAGGATGAGTTAGCTTTAAAACTAGAAGAGATGATAAACCCAACAAGACTGGCCTGGTCCTCCTTAGGAGTCTGGGCGTAGGGTCTGGTGAGCCAGGCTTGGAGGTTCAGATGTGGGCAAGAGACTAAGCTTTTGAAAAACATCCTTTAGACCATTAACTACATTTTATAAGCACAGTTGTTTGCTCTAAATTGGCTATTTATTCTGTTAATGACTTTTTGTGAGCCACTGTTTACAAATAAGGCAGATCCTGGAATCCACTAGCAATTAGGGAATTGTTCCGGCTTCCTAATGAAAAGTAAACACCATTAATAACGCCTGTCCCAGCTTATGCTCATGTTGGTTTTGTGCCATTTACTTTGAGAGCAGATAATAATAATCTTTAAAGGGTGCACCTAGCCTATAGAGTGACCTTCTGCATCCTTTGCTAGTCCGATGGCAGCCGGGGAAGATGGGACGAAGGATAAAGGGGAGTTCATCCTCCTTTTTCACATAGACTTTTGTAAGTGGTCTCCTGGAAATCCTCATCTCTCATTTTGTCCTCCAATTTTCTGGGTAACCAGAGTTACTCATGGGGCCTGTTAGGTCTTCCTTGTTGGATTGTATCCATCCATTTCAGCCTTTTGCCCTTAGGAACTTCACAAGCTCAGGAGTGCTCAGGAATTGATCAACAGAACACTCGAGAAAATATTGAGCTTGGATGAAATGTTCATCTTCAAACTTGGTTCTGCACTGTTTCAGACGCAGTGATTGTTCTAGTAGGTCAATATGTCTTCTACCCAGTTTAGCTGCTCCCCCTGGTTTGGTGTCACTGAACCTGAAGTCAGAACAAGGGTGACTGAGACGCAGGAAGACCTCACAAGCCCCATGATAACTCTGGATACACAGAAAAAATGGAGGACAAAAGAAGAGATATGGTGCCATGCAAGAAAAGTATGCTTATTCTCCTTCTGGTAACATCAGAAAGGATGTTGGTGGTCTCTTGTGAGCCTGCCTCTCTTGATCCCTTGCAGGTACCCAGTATTTGTGGACCCCATCAAGGACAAAGAGAAGAGCACATGCCTGTTGGGGGTGGGGAATAATGCAGTGGCCAGACAAAAGAATCTGTTTTTTAGAGAGGTTACCCTGAAATTCTTGATTTGCAGAAATCTACCTGAGGTCTGGTACATGGGTTTGAACATATTTTTTGTTCATTAACTATCTTTATGTAACTTTGGGATAAAAGCATTTTTCAGAGACTCTGGCATTCCTAGTAATACTGGATAATGGACACAATCCCTCCTGGGTTATGCAACAAAACATTACTGGGGAAGTCTAGCCAAGCATGCCTGTATGGTTATGTGTGTACAGCAGAAAGGGGAGGGAGTAGGGAGGTCTTGGTGTTGGTGGTGGTGTCAGAACTAGGTGCTTGGAGGGGCTGGGACATGAGGACTTCTGGCCAGGAACCAGGAACCCCTTGAGTAGAACTAGAACACTTCACATGCTGGCTAGAGCAGGGGCTGGAGTGACTGGTTTAGGAACAGAGCAGTTATCCACTCTGTAAACACTAAAATAGCAAAAGAAAACTATGATGGGAATCCCATAAGAGAATATAAAATCTAGGACCCTGTAGCCACCTCATCTTTTACCACATAGCTGGTTCCCTCTCTCCCCACCATCTGTCAATCTCCCTGGAAGTCAGAGTCAAATAAAAACCATGAGTCCACATCAATCTAGCTGGAAACAAGAACCTAAATTCCTATGTTCCTGGGCCAGATCTTTGCACTTCATTTGGCTTCCAGGAGCAAGATTTATTTGACCGACCCAAAGCTCTACATACTAGAAAAAGCTTCTCCTGGGGAACCTTCTCTTCCTTTCCTCTTCTCCCCCACCCCACTGATGTCTTTTTAAAATATTTACTTTATATTTATTGATTTATTATTCTTAATTATATGTATATATGTGTATCTTTATGTGTTTATGTAAATGTGAGTGCAGGTTCTCAAAGAGGCCAGAAGAGGACATCAGATCTCCCAGAGCTGGAGTTACAGGCTGTTATGAGCCACCCAATATGGGGGCTAGGAACCAATTTCAGGTCCTCTGGAATAGCAGCAAGTGTTCTTAACTGCTGAATTGTCTTTCCAGTCTATGTCCCCCATCCCTTTTACAGCACTGGGAATGGAACCCAGGGATGGGGGTATGTTCTTGGTGTTTTCTCTACCACTGAGCTACATCTCCAGCTCTCTATGGGATAAATAAAAAGCAAAAAAAAAAAAAAAAAAAACCCTAACATTTGTATAGCACAATTTGTCACCTTAAAAAATGATTTTCTTGTTATAACACACCTAAAACAAAAAGCAAAATGTGTTTACAGAGAACAAAGACCACTTACTTTCAACTTTGTCCTCTGCAATCCTTCTAATTATGAAGATGGGTTTCTCAATGCTTTACCTCTCTCTCCCAGGGACTTCCAGTTCATCAAAATCAACTGGGAGACTTAGTGAGAAGCATAAATTCCGAGACACCCCCCCCACAAGCAGGTCCTGCTGGACTCAGAATCTGCAAGAATGAAGTCCAGAAATACATATTTCAGAACTGTACTTGGATGACCCAGATGCAGCAACATGACACTGCTTCAATGACCACTAGCTGGGAAGTACCGTCCACGCCATAGAAAACACCATTGGAATCAAGAACTGCTTGAGAGCAGCTGCCCCAGGAGAGGGCTGCTGCCCCACTGGTCCAGCCATGCAGGCCAGAATATCGCCTCCAGATGCTTGAGAGGGAGGAAATGCTATCTACTGCACAAACAGCCAGTTTGGTTTTCCCTCCTATTGGGGAAAAGCTAAACATCATTTACTCATTCCATTTCCCTTAGAAACTGCCCAAAGAACTCAGTGCAGAGACAGCCTCTGCTCCTAAATCACCAGCCCTGAATAATTGCAAAGGGACACCGTCCCCTCTCCTGCTTTCCCCCACCTCTCCCAAGCACACAGAGATGGCCCTCCCAAAGCCACCGAGGCTTGTTGAGGTTAGGTGGGGAGCCGTGAGCTTTATTTGAGATCTCTTCTATTCTCCCTCTTGCCTCAAAATAAAAATTGATCTCTAAGGAGCTTAACTCGTTGTGAATTACTCTAATCTCCAGTGACTTTTTGTCACTCATCATTTCACAGGAAGCAAGTAACACACCTATTATCCTGTTATCTCCTCCCGGAAAAGAACATTCTAATGGGAACACGCTGTTCTGATTCGCCAGCGCCTACAGCACCTGGCCTCTGGGCCCCTGTGAGGAGCATTGCAGGAACTGGAGCTTTCAGTCTCCCTTGTTCTCATACAAGTAAGCAGGGAGTTAGGCTTCTCACCAGCATTGAAGTAGCCAAGTCTATCTTGCCAAATAGAGGCAGCTTTGGTATTAGAGTAAGGGAGACCCAGGTTCAAATCCCAGGCTTGCTGCTAAGTCACATAGACAGGTCATTCATTTCATCTGCCCAAGGATGCCCATGGAGAGATGATGGTTCTGAAAACAACACAGCTATCCATTCAAAAGCCATGTGTGTTGAATTTTAATTAGGGCAATTAAACTAAGCCAAGGTGCCCAGCTACATTTACATTTTAAGTAAGTGTCACAGGATGGCTCATCGGGGAATCACTTAGGAGACACACCTCAGCATATCAGGAGGATGTTTCCAGGAGGTTAAACTGAGGAAGGGATGCCTACCATAAAGGTCGGTAGAACAGATTGAAGTCTCAGACTGGAAAAAAAATGAAAAAGAAAGAAGCCAGTTGAAAAAGGGAATATAATATAGAAATGAATACATTGGGGCTGGAGAGATGGCTCAGAGGTTAAGAGCACTGACTGTTCTTCCAGGGGTCCTGAGTTCAATCCCCAGCAACCACATGGTAGCTTACAACCATCTACAATTCAATCTGGTGCCTTCTTCTGGTACGTAGGCAGGACACTGTACATGTAATAAATAAATAAATGTTAAAAAAAAAAGAAGCCAGTTGAGTACATGCATTCTTCTTTCTCTGCTTCCTGGTAAAACAGAAATTAATTTTCATTTTAAGTTTGTCTCATGAAACATTTGGCACAAACTTACAACTAGCAAGCTGTCCCTTGTTTATTGGAAATTAACACTTAATAAGGACTTTTGAGCTATGACTCATCAGACACATGAGAAAGGGTCAGTCAGCCATCTTGGAGAAGAAGATCCAAAGAATTTCCACTTGTGTGGGGTCTTGGTTGTCACTGCTTTGGAAGCCCAAATTCTTTCAGTTAAGTGACTTTATATTCTTAGCGCAGCATGAAGGAGCCACTGTGGTCTTGACTATGTTATATATATGGAAATTTTATCACTGAAAAAACCTATGAGGGTTAGATTGATGCATTTGTTTTGTTGTTCCATTGCTTACTTATAGAAGAGCTGGGGACACTGTTCCAAGGACATCCTTTCCATGCCTCTACTGCCAGAGAAGACAAGCCTGGGCTAAACTTGGTCTGCAGCAGCAAACAGGAGGGAGATTCAACACTGAGTACTGGAATCAGTGTGGGACCTGTAACAGAGGTGCTGGCCACCAGTAAAGTGGAGGAGCTACGCTGGTCTTGTCAAGTTGATACCTGGACTCACCCAGGAGATACACCTGTGAGTTTGTTTACAAGGATGTTTCCAGAGAGACCTAATTGACAAAGGAATGCCCACTGTAAAGAAAAGTAGGCCATCATGGGTTAGGGTTCCTGACTGAATAAAAAAGGAAAAATGAAGTCGGTTCAGTGCCTGGATTCTTACTTCTCTGTTTTCTGGTTGGTACCACAGAGCAAACCACTCTCAAGACCATTCCTTCCCCACCATGTTGGACTATATTCCTCTGAGTGAAATTTACCTTCCCTCCATTTAAAATAAAATTGCATTTTATTTATTGTATGCATGTGTGTATATATGAATGTGCACACCACAGTGCACTTGTGAAGGTCAGAAAACAACCTATGGGGGTCAGTTTTCTCCTTTGCTTGTGAGTCCCAGATATTGAACTCAAGACTTCAGGCCTGGTGGCAGGTCTCCCCTTTACCCAATTAGCCATCTTGCCAGCCTACTTCCTCCTTTAAAAGTTACTTTCTTGTCAGGTGTGTGGTCACAGGGACAAGGGAAGAAACTAATGCAGCCCTGTTAGGAATGGAGCCTCAGCAGAGTCTGAAAGTGACAGCATCCAGAAGGAAAGGTGACACAAAGCCTTTCTAAAGAAAAACATCCTCCACTAAGAGCTATAAAATCCCTACCAATGAAGCACGTACATGTAGGACCCTGTGATAAAAAGCCCATCACGGCCCAAAGAAACAAGTAACCATGATGTAAAGTTGGCAGCCATCTCAAACAATAAAGCTAGGCTTCCAATAACTAAGACATTAGAATTATCATATAGACAATATAAAATACAAATCACCTAGTCATGTGTGCCTATAAATCCAGCACTCTGGAGTGGAGTCAGAATAATGAGAAGTTCCAGGTCATCCTTGGTTGCATAGTTCAAGGCCAGCCTCAGATGAGACCTGCATCAAATAAAATTAACACCAAACATTTTTATTAGCTGTATTAACAGTTTGAGGACATTGTTATGAAAACATAAAGAAGCAAAAAAAGAAAAAAGAAAAGAAAAGAAAACATCAAGATAACCAAGGATATCAGAAAACCCAGGAGAACCTTTAGGAAAGAAATTGTTATTCAAGGCAGAAATAAAATGTGTGGATCAAACAACAGATGTGACACAATTAAAGAGCCATTAATGAATTGAAAGGTAGCAGTGAAAATTACCCTCTAATTAGCCCTATAGACAAGATGAAACAACAAGAATGTATAAATTAAAAGTTCTAAATCATATATCTAACCAAAATTCCAAGAACTTTCCCAAACTGACAAAAGACACGAAACAATAAATTATGAATGTAGATACCAAAAATGATTTAAAAATGATAAAAAACACCATATCTAGGTATTTTATATTCAAAACATCCAAAAAGTGCTGGAGAGATGGCTCACTGGCTGCTCTTCCAGAGGACCTGGATTCTGTTCCCAACACCCACAGGGCAACTAGCAATGGCCTGTAAGTCCAGTTCCAGAGGATCTGACTCCCTCTTCGGGCCTCTGCAACCAACATTCACATATTGTATACATACTTCCATGCAGGCAAAACACAAACATATAAATAAAAATGATCTTTTAAAAAATTAAGATCCAGAACAAGAAGGACTCTAAGAGAAAAATGCATGGACCCTGGAGAATGGGAAGGGCCAGGATCTCCTGACCTAACTAGGAACATGAGGATAGGGGAGAGGGACCTTGCAGAATGAGAAGAGGAGAAAAGGAGTGGAGAGGAGGAAATGGAAGAGCAGAAATGTTGAGTTGGGGGAAGAATAGAGGAGAGCAGGATGAGAGATACCATAACAGAGGGAGTCATTAGAGGTCCGAGAAGAGATCTGGCACTAGGGAGATTTCCAGAGATCTCCAAGGATGACACCAACTGACAATCTAGGCAATGGTGGAGAAGATAACCTAAATGCCCTTCCCCTATAATTAGACTAATGACTACTTTATATGCCATCCTAGAGCCCTCATCCAGTGGCTGATGGAAGCAGAGGAAGACACCCACAGATATGTACTGAACTGAACTCAGGAACCCAGTTGCAGAGAGGGAGGAATGAAGATCAAAGGGGTCAGGACCAGGCTGGTGAAACCCACAGAAACAGCTGGCCTGAACAAGGGGGAGCACATGAACACCAGACTGCCGTCTGGGCGGCCAGCACAGGACTGATCCAGACCCCCAAATATGGATGTCAATGAGGAAGCCTTCGCATTCTATGGGGCCCCTGGTAGTGGATCTGTATTTTTCCTTGGTGTAAGAAGGGACTGAGAGCCTATCCCACGTGAAGGGATGCTCTCTCCCGCCTGGACACATGGGGAAGGGCCTAGGCCGGCCCAGGATGACATTGTGGACTTTGGGGAGCCCCTGTGGAGGGTCCTACCCTCCCTGGGGAGTGGAGGGGGATGGAGGGCAGGTGGGGAGTTGAGGGGGAGGGGAAGGAGAGGGAGAAGGGATTGACATGTGAAGCAAGCTTGTTCCTAATTTGAACTAATAAAAAAAATTAAAAAATAAGATCCAGAAAGCAACGGCAAACAATTCACTAAAAAAAAAAAAAAAAAGACTGAACTGATTTCAGCACACTTCTCAACAATGCCAATGGAAATCAGTACTGAGAGAAAATAACTTCGTCTAAAATTTGTACACAAGAACACTGTTTGGGAGGGATTAAATCAATTTTATAAACAAAAACATAAGAAGCATGGTGCCACAGATCTGAGGCCGTAGAGACAAGTCAGAGAGCTATCAGAGCAACTGGCCAACACTCAAATATAAACATTAGGTACTGTACCTGGACTTCTGGCCACTCCCACACCCTGGTATAGGCTTTCTTGGGACCCTGGAGCATACCTAAGTTTCCACCTGGCCATTCAGTATTCACTCATTGCCTGACAATGACTATGGTGGGTTTTTCACTCCTGTGAGATCAACAGCGAAGCAGCAAGACATGAGGATCCCCCTAGACTCCCATAAAGGTGACACCAGCTGCCCATGTGTCACTTAGCAGGTTTTCCAGTGCTACCAGGATGGAACACCAGCCTCATCCAGACAGTTGCTTATGACCACCAACATTCCAGCTGTGCTTGAGAATACCTTCTAGAAAATTCTTCCAGACCTGCCCCCAAGATTACAAACCCAGGCCTGTTTCACAGAAAGGCATATGAGGAGAGAGAGAGAGAGAAAGAGAGAGAGAGAGAGAGAGAGAGAGAGAGAGAGAGAGAGAGAGAGAGAGAGAGAGAAAGGAGAGACTCACTCCCTGGGCTGAAGTTTCCATAGCCTGACTGCCCAGCTATAAGCCAGAGGTGAAAAGGAGAAAGCAGTGTACACAAAGCAGTTGCTCTTACTGCTTCAGTCATATCAAAAGACTGTCGGAGGTGTCCTGAATTCTTCCCGGTGACATCCTCCTGTCAGTGGAACTTGTTTCTAGTTCCTTCTCACTTTCAGCAGTGTAAAGGTAAAGAATGGGCTCCTCCTGAAGTGAAAGTGGGATCTAAGGATGGCAAAACGGAGGTGAGGAACTTTGCTCTATCCAAAGAGGAGCCGTACCTGAGAAGTCTGTGAACACAGAAGACTCCTTGCCACATATTACCAAGGTAGTGAGAATGAGAGGCTTGCCTTCCTGTCTTTTTCCCCTTCCCCTCTCTCCTCCTTCTTCTTTCTTTTCTTTTATCTTCTGAGCATTTGAGGGAGGCATCAGGGAACCTAGGCAGGCTGTGGGACCCTGGAGGTGAGGAAACACATGATCCTCTCTCCCACAAACCACCCCAGAACATTCCAGAAACAGAGCCACTGTTGCAGCCTTTGGTGAGCCCTACAGCAAAGCCAAATGTCCCCATGTCAGGTACTGAGCAAAGCTGATGCCTGTCCCAGCCTCCTAGTCTTGCTGTGTTCATCCCTAGACTGAGCATTACTGAGGGTTGAACCATAGGCATATGTGCAGGGGTGCCATGCACCATTCCTGCTGTCCCCAGGGTATTGAAAGTCTCTGCGTCTGCTCTTGGACCTGGTTCTAATTTCCCCAGACACAAAGCTGTTTACCAGGAGCTCAACCAAAATGTTCCCTCCAATTTGCAGCCACAACACCAGCTTTTTGCTGTTAAAAGGCCTTATTTGTTAAAGCCACAAACAAACCTGTCACCTACCGGACTTTGGTTTCAAGCAGAATAGATGCAAAAGAGACAGAGGTGCCCCATATACCCTGCATGCTACCTGTGTGGCTTTGCTGTCAACCCTTCCCCATTCTCCCATCTGCTTCATCTGCCTGACCTCCTGTATACACCATAACGTACATGGTTCCCAAGCTGGACCTATCTCCATCAGTCCCTGTGGCCAGGAACAGGACATTCCCCTACTGACAAATTAGAAGTGTCCCTTGGCCAACCCTCACTTCCATCCAGGTAGAGGCCAGGCTACTTATAATACTAACAAAAATATCCCTCCTATTGACACAGAGAAAGGGAAAATATGGAGTCATGGGAGGAGGTGACAGAGGGGATCTGATAGGTTTGGGGAAGACAGGCAGGTTCCTTGGATCTTTGAGGGGAGAATAAAAGAATAGAGAAGACAGCATTGTTGGGGGTGGAGTTTGGGTCAAGAAGAATGTTCCACAAGAAGGTACTGTAGTGGGGATTAGTTTCCACCAATAGTTTCAGGGTCTTAGGCCATGGCTTCAGTGTGTGGACTCCTCTTCCTTATAGGGGATCATGTCCATATACACACTGAAGACACGCCTTAGGGCCTCAAAACTATTGGCAGAAATAGTTTTGCTATCCCTGCTATAGGGTGCCTTATGCTAACATCCTGATGCAGGAGGAAGCAGAGCTACACAGGGAGCAGGCTGCCCAAGGAGCTTGTAAACAATCACGATGAGCATGCTGTCTCTGTCCAGCACAGATGAGGTCCATCACTACAGAGCATCCCCTCCTGTCCTGCCTAGAAAAACGCCTGCTCTAAGAAGGCACACCACCCTTCTTCTCATTTACAAATGCCCCCTTCCTGGTCTGAGCCCTCTCCAGGAGTAACTTCTACCTCACCGCAATCACATACATGTTCCCTGAAGATGTCCATATAGCAAAATCGGTCACTATCCCATGACTGGAGTTGATATCAACTCCCAGCAGAGGTCTGAGCTGGCTTTGAGATATGCACCAGCATTGGGGTCCACAGAAGAGACATTCACTGTTGTCCACAGCACTTCAGGCCAATAGGAAGGGGAAGCAGTAGCTAGCACAGCAGGGTTTGTGCTCAAGAAGGAACAGAAATAAACAGCCACATGTCACTGGAATATCCAGGAGACAGGAAATCAAACCAGGTTGGAGAACTAGAGAGTGTAGGTAGATGTGATATTTTTGGAACACTGAGGGGACATGCTCCTGTGGTGTCAGTGGGGCAACAATCAGACTACAGTGAAAGACCAGCCTCAAACATATCTCAGGCTGGGGCAGTCTAGGCAGGAAGAATGGCAGGTGAAAATGGGCTGAGGCAGGGGGTTGGTCCCTATGACTTGCAAGTGGGAGCCAGTGCAACTGGTGATAGAGGGGCGGGAGAAGAAGGCTAGAGAGATAACAGGGTGTTCATGATCCACAAGATTTAATTTATAGAGCGGCTGAGTGATAGCACAGAGACTATCACCACTGATATGAGTGTTTGGTACCAAGGAGGTGCAGGCTGCACCAACGACCTCCACGGGACTCAGGAAATCACAAGGACATTCACAGTGGAGTCCAGAAAAAAGCAAGGTGGGCAGGTGAGTGGTTTGGAATTAGCTTTTTTTTTTTTTTTTTTTTAATAACATGGGAGGCCTAGTCTTTTAGGATAGTATCCAGCTTTTTGGTCCTGGCCCTGAGGTAGCTTGAGGCAAAGACTACTGATATAGTTTGTGGGTGGAGGGGGTGAGGGTCATGAGCTCGGGGTTGGCTGACTATGATGATGCCACACCGTTGTCCTCAGTGGCCTTAGGAGTTTCCCAAATCTATTAGGGACCTAGATGAAGACCAAACCCAGGATTCAAGGTTTTGATACAGAGAAGAATGTGGGGACTAACTACTATAAAACTAACAGAAATAGGGTAGTTTTAAGAAAAAAAACATTTTAAAAGGCAAAGGCACTCAGACATCAGGAGGCCCTGGACATACCACTATGTGAGTGGGGCAATAGACAGCACTGCAGGCAGGAGCCAGGCTCAGAGGGCTCAACCTGGGGGGCTAGGTTTGGGTTAGGAATGCACAGGCTGGGATCCTCAGGCTAGGGTGGCTGGTCCATTCTAAGGGGGCCTAAGATCCCGGAACCAGAGCCTGCTGTTGACTGCACAGCTGATCTTCTCAGAACCAGGCTGGATACTTTGTGCTTTTCCTGATTGATGCCATCTCCTCCTTTTCCAGTGCTTTGGGGCCTTTGAATTTACCTTCACACGGGGACAGTAAGGCCAGGGAACTAAACACTATGCCTGACATCCCCTAGCCAGTACAATGTGCATCGAGGTTCCATGGCACCCAGGATTTGCTGAATGGCACCTATGGGTTATCCTCTGGCACCTAGGGGTTATCCTCTGGTGTGATTCCTCCCAGCATGGCAGATTTGAAGCTTCTAACCCAGAGTCACTGACAGTGGCCTTGGGAAGAGATGAGCAGGAGAACTTTCTTGCATAGTACTTCATCAAGTTGATCTAGACAGAAGGAACCTCAGGGACACAGCTCAGGAGCTGGCAGGTGTCATGCTGTCTGGGAACCCACCATGCCCAGCTGTTGACACACTGGCTGCTATCGCCTTTGATAAGCAAGATCTAAACAGTACAAGGAGCCCAGTGACCCACAGAGCATCAAATCCCACCTGTGCCTTCACAAGAAAGTTCTGTGACCTCTGACACCGCTGATAATAAAATTACTTTTTCTAAAGAGAAAAAGTAGCAAATGATGACCTTTGAGTATTTACCCCCTTTGGCTTTGATACAATTTATTTAATTGCCTAGTTGCTATGATTTAATTTTTAATAATGACTGTTTTTAAAAAGCAGCTGGCAAAATGCCTGAAAGTTTAACAGTTAGCTTCTACAAGCTGCTGAGTACCCACTCTGGGCACCACTGAATTCCATCTACCTCCTGGTCGTGCTCGCTTTCCTTGATGGGGCTGCCTCTGGGAGGGGAGAGGGTGAGAGAGAAGGAGGGAAGGGAAGGGCCTTCTGCCTGAATGTTGGGTGATGTCTCCTCCATGTGCAAGGCCTCAGGTTCAGGAAGAGCATCTCACACTTCACTTGTAAGGAAGGGCTGGGGCAAGAAGAATGAAAGGCAGCTAACCTATTTGAAGTGGTTGAAGGAAGAATGGAGAGCGACGGGCTGAGAGAGAACCTCAAGAAGGGCCCTTCACTCTGCAATCAGACCTAATTCGCACAGCAAGCCCTGAGATGGACACGCCACAAAAGGTCTGTGTCCACTTCAGAGGAAGGGCCTGTGGGTCCCATTATCAATAGAAATGAAAATTTAATTAATAGACACTGTTTCGCCCCAAGCTAAATGCAGAAAACCTGAATTCAGTTCCTTGGAAGCAGAGGGTGTGGAGGTGACTGGAGGTTTGTGTGAGACACTAAGTGAGTTTTCTTCAGTGGGACTCTTCAAGCCTAATGGAAATCATTTGGAGTGAAAGACCACATGGGTAGAAAATGGGAGGTGATCAGAACCTGGATGCCCACACTCGTGCAGCAGATAGCATGCCCGTGCATGTGCGCGTGCACGCACACACACACACACACACACACACACACACACACACCGTATGTTTGTGTTAATACTGAGCCAGTCTTACCCCAACCCCATAATCACACTGACTCCTGGTATCTCTCACAATCTTATGTCCCCCTACATCTAACCTACCTACCACAGTACAAGACACAGAAGCCAGAAGTTCAGATATGCAGTCAAACCATGAACAGAAGCAGGATCTTAGAGGAGAGGGCTGGAAGCCCTTACAGAGTACTGAACATACGAAAGGTGATGGTGTTTGTCCTTCTGTATGACAGCACAATGTGGCTTCGCTGACCTTGCCCAGACAAACAAGTCTAATTGAGGAAAAAAAAAAAGATTTTCTGAATATTTTCCCCCTACACAGATGAAGTGAGGGAAAGAGAGAGAAAGGGAGACAGAGAGAGACCTATTTCTCCATTAGCTGACAGTTTTCCTTGCAGTGCCCTCTCCTGCCCTTGTCAGACAATCCATGACTTCATGTTCTGCCTCTTCCCTGTGGCCCTGCACTGCCCCTTGAGTAGGGCTCCCAGACTGCTGTTTCCTGAACCAAATGTGGCTTGCCTTCCCAAGAAGCTGCCCTCAGCCAAGTTAGCCTGGTACTCAGGGTCCACTCAGCTCTCACTCTGCCACCCCACTGCTTCCCCAGGTACAGAGGACAAATACAGGCAGAGAGTGACTTCACTCCCAGGTTCCAGACCACAGCGTCACCATCAGAACTCTGTGTCTGTAGCAGCCCTAGAGGCTGTGAACTGAAGCTCTCTGAAGAAGCCATGTCTGTATTGAAGATCCTGCAGTGGACTGGCCAGAACTTGTAGAGAAATGAAATGTCACAGATACCTTAAATTATTTGGGGCTACCTTTAATCTTTTACTAGCCATTTACTATCCACCTATATATCTGACCTAACATACTTGCAAGTATTAGATAAAAACCTGTGGAACACGTCATCAAATTTAGGAGACCAGTAGCTTAACAAGAACATTACATGACAGTATCTGAGACCCATGGCAGAGATTCCCCGCTCTGCTATAAGTCATTTACCAAATGTCTCTACTAATATATTTGGTTTACCATGTATGGCATCTCCTGTTGTATGACTTTAAGACTTTGTGCAATCTCTTCAAGACAGCCGGGAGCTCTGTCTCTAGCCTGGGTCATTCATATTTGCTCAGAACAAACTATTACAGCTGGGAGTAGTGCCACATACTTTTGATCCTGGCACTTGGGAAATAGAGGCAGGTGGATTTTTGTGTGTTTGAGACCAGCCTGGTCTACAGAGTGAGTTCCAAGCCATTTGGGGCTACAGTGAGACTCAGTCTCAAACAAACAAACAATCTCAAACACCCTTTAGAGCAAGAACAGTGTGTTGCATTGACAGGGTGTCTCTACAAACTAACAAATAAATAACTGGCCCAAGGTCACTCTGTTGGGTAGAACAAAGCTATGCCACTGACCATCTGGGTCCCTATCTGCCCAGCCTCCCAAGTACTAAGCAAAACTGGGTGTTAGAACAGAGCAGCTGCCTCCCTCATTTTCATCTGATTCACTAATGACAGAGGCTCTGACTACCTTTCAAAACAGGGTGCTGTCCTTAAGGAGAGGAGAGAAGGAAGAGAAACTTTGTACATGATAATTTTTGATATCAAGTGAGAAATGCTGGTGACGAGCAGAGGCCAGAGTATGACACGTTTAATTTAAGCCATGGCAGCAAAGGGCAGCTTCCACTGCAGCCATAATAAATTACACACAAGTGCCACCAAACAATAACAAAAAAACTGTGGGCCATCTATTTCAGTCCCATTTACAAGAAATCAATATCAATACTTAATGCAACTCTGGTGAGAAATGAGCAGAGATACAGAAAGCATAATAAACTGGGGATGGAAGCTTGCCGTGATTCACTCGGGAAGAAAAAAACAGTCTATATTCTCCTGTTGAAGGATATTTCACTGAACCATGTGCTGGAGGCATAAGGGTTAGATACAAGCTTAGAATAACCTCTTTGTTACATGAAGGAAGTTCCTGAAACTGTGGGTTCCTGGCTATCAAAACTGCACTATGCTGACAGAGGTGTTCTGTCTCGCCCAGTGCACCTAGCATCCTTCACTGGATTTTCAGTCATGTCATAGCCTTTGTCTCACTGTGTGCATTTTGTAGAATTTGAACTGCAATTAACAGCCTTGCTCTGTGTCTGGGACAGAGAGAATTATTTCTACTCTCCTTGGTGGTAAAGCATATAAAGTTGGACAGGGAAGCCACACAACAATCCTAACAACATCTGTTTGCAAAACAATACAGCCCAGGATACATTTTCTTCTTAGGCAGGATGCCTTCCCTGGACAATGTGACAGCAAACAGTTGCCATCTCTCTGGATTGTTGGCAACTGTTCAGCTTGACCATCAGAGCCCAGGCTGATCACTGCAGCCTGTTTGTTTCATTTATAACCTTCCATTTATTTTTTAAAGATTTATTTATTTTATTTTTAATTATGCATGTGTTGGGGTGGAGTCTGTGCATGTGGGTGCAGGTACCTGAGGAGGCCAGAAGAGGGCATCGGATCCCCTGAAACTGGAGTTGCAGGCTTTTATGCTCTTAGTCATTGAACCATCTCTACAGACCTCCAACATTTTTCTTCTTTTGAGACAGGGTCTTTCTCTGGGACCAAGGCCTCACTGATAAGGCATGGCTTCCCATGCTTCTTGTAGTGGACTAGCTAGTAGGCTTGAGTTTTAATCTCTAAAACAGAATAGAGCCCATCAGGACCTTGAAGATGCCCTAAACACAACTTGTTTTACTAGGTCTGAGGGCACTTCTCCAGCTTTTCCCTCCTCCAAGAGAGGGAATGAAGGACTGTGGATCTCAGTAACACATGAAGGGGTCCATCTGAACTGGGATCGAAAGCACTTTGGTGAGTCCTATGAGAGATAGACACATAAACCCACCACCTAGGGAAACTGTTGCTGGGTTTTGAAGAGCCTGGGTTATTGGAGCTCTGTGTCCTGTGTGCTATGGCCTGGACACAGGAAGACCAGAGACATTTGAACACCTTGCAATAGGCTGCAGGGACCTGGGCAATGTTCCATGGTGGTGACAAGACTTGTCCCGTGTTTACCTGACTTGACTTGATCTGCTGACACTCTGGAATCTTCACAATCTCTAGGGAGAGAAGGGTGGCCCACAGCAACTGTAGGGTAGTTCCTACCAGCTGGGCAAATGGTGGCTAGGTGAAATTTGGCATAAAACTACGAAGAAATGAGACATTTCTTGCACCTCAAGTTTCAGATAGATTTTTACATGAAGAAGTTTATCCCTTCTGTGATGGTTGCTCTTTAGTTGTTAATGTGACAAGGTTTAGAATCTGCTAGAAGACAAACTCTAGGCATGCCTCTGAAGGTGTTCCCAAAGAAGTTTGACAGAGGGAGAAGATTCATCCCAGATGTGAGCAGCACTGTCCCATGGCTGGTGTCTCAGGCTGAATAAAAGGGGGAAAGTGACCTGAACCACAACATTCCTTTCTTTCTGCTTCCTAACTGCAGCTGCAATGTGACCAGCTGCCACCTCATGCTCCTGTTGCCATGACTTCCCACCAAGATGAGCTATGTCTTCACGCTGGGAGCCAAAACAAGCCCTCCTGCCTTAGTCAGGGTTTCTATTGCTGTGAAGCGAGACCATGACCATGGCAATTCTTATAAAAGAAAATATTTAATTATGTGGCTTACAGTTTCAGAGGTGTAATCCATTATCATTGTGATGGGATATGGTGGCATGCAAGTAGACATGGTGCTGGAGAAGTAGCCAAGAATTCTACATCTAGACCCAAAGGCAATGGGAAGAGAGAGTGACACAGGCCGGGGTTGAGCAGCTGAAACCTCAAAGCCCACTCCTAGTGACACACTTCCTCCAACAAGGTCACACCTACTCCAACAAGGCCACACCTCCTAACGGTGCCAGTCCCTGTGGATCTATGGGGGCCAATTACATTCAAACCACCATGCCTTCCTTTGTTGTTTTTGTCATGAATTTTGTCACAGCAAAAGGAAAAATAATCATCCCCCACACAACTCTCATGAGAACACATGGTACCTTATACATGAAAACATACAACTTCCACGTCATACATTAGAACACAAAGGCTTGGGGTAGGGGGAGAGCATCTATCATTGTGCTTGCCCTTACTAGAGTCCATGGTCAAGTGCAGGTTTTTCTAACTACACAGAATGCACTCTTGGGAGTCCCCTTCATGATGGGGAGACCTGAATCAGCACAAAGCCATAGTAAGTGGCAAGAGTCCAGGTTAACCTCTTGAACCAATAACACTGGAGACAGAGTGCTGTTCTCTGAAACCATGTTCCCAGGGACAGAGTGACCCCAAGGTTTCTTCTAGACCTAGGAATGACATTCTTAGCTCCCTAAAATCATGGTGTCCTCCAAAAGAAGTGAAGATGGTGAGAAAGGGCCTGTCCCCTTCACAACGGCTTGAAGGTTGCAGAAGAAAATCAGTATGAAAACACTTTACATATTGAAACTGCTTGTGGTAGATGCCCACATCCTGCTCCATGGGACCTGTAGGTGTTGCCTTAAACAACATTTAAAAACAAACAAAAAAAGAAGAATCTTTCCCAGTGTGGCTGATTAAGCTAAAGATCCTGCTGCAGAGATCACCCTAGATGATTGGGTGGCTTTGCAATCAGAGGGATTCTTACATGAGGAAGGCAGGAGAGATTATGCACAGACACATGGGGAAGGGTGACTAACCGTTGAAGTACCGACGTGTGTGGTACAGACACTAGTCAAAGACCTCCAGAGGCAGGAAGAGGCAAGGAACAGATTGCCCACTGAAGCCTCCAGAGGGGCTCAGAATATGTTTTTCTTGTTTTAAGCCATAAGATTTATGGTCATTTGTTGTAGCGGCCCTAAGAAATGTAAACAATACTGCGCGCACACACACACACACACACACACACAGAAAGAGAGAGAGAGGTGGGAGGGAGAGAAAGAGAAGCTCTCTTGGGTGTTTCGAGGTGATTATATGGAAAACTGGAAGCTGCTGCAGCATGCTGTATAAGGACTGAGTTGGGAAACTGAAACCATCCCAGACATGACTTTCAAGCCTCTAGCTAACTTCCCAACTTTCATTCATTCCCTCCTCAAACATCCCATGAGGACTGGGCAGAGGGCTGAAGGGATACCTCGGTGGAGGAGCACCTACACCTACACAGTGCCTATAGCATCCATGAGACTCTGGGTTTCATCAAAGAAGAGGAGAGGGAGAAAGAAGAGGAAAAAGAAAGAAAGGAGAGAAGAAGAAAAGGGAAGGAGAGAAGGAAGGAAATACATTAATTACCCAAATATAAAATAGCCCAGCCCCTGGACATGGGAATTTGGTAAAATTTAGCATTTCCCCCTGGATCAAGCACCATAGCCCTATAATTGACCTTATAATGCACCTCCACAAATGCCCTCAGGATGAATACACTATGGCATAGCCACACAGTAGGCATAGGGTGTGTGTACATACATGAAGGCTATATGTAGATACAATTGTACTAATGACTTATAAAAAATACATGAAACTTACAAACCAATCTCCCCCCAAAATGGATTATCTATAGGAAGTCAGTGGCAACAGGAAAGAGCGAGACAAGTTAGTGTGGAACTTGAGTTTTCATATGACTCTGACTTTTTGACCCATGTATATGTTGTACATATTTAAAACTATCATGGCAAAAGAGGCCAGAAAGGAAGTAAGAAAGAAAAAGAAAGAAAGAAAGAAAGGAAGGAAGGAGGGAGGGAGGGAGGGAGGGAGGAAGGGAGGGAAGGAAGGAAGGAAGGAAGGAAGGAAGGAAGGAAGGAAGGAAGGAAGGAAGGAAGGAATTCTAAAACATAATACAAATGGAAACACTTGATTCTTGATGCATAGCAATGACTTTTGAACTCAGTACTCTTTTCTACAGCCTAAGAGAGATGTGTTTAAAGAATAGGAATGGCCTCGGAGTCTGCATGTCACCTCAGTGAGCTGGCAATGCTGCTGTTCTCAGGACACTAAGGCCAATGACATTTTGGTGCATTAAGGATGGATTCTATCATAGCAACTAGAAAGATGTTAGCGAAAACCACAGTTGCCACTTAGAAAAGGGAAGTACAATGACAAAATGATGGGCACTATCCATTGTACATGTGATCTATAAAAATATAGTTTCTTCTCAGCGCCTCCCTAAGTCCATTCACTTTGCCTGGTGACTTTAGAGTTTCTCCCATTACAGAAGCAGTGTCTCCTTTCATGCCCTTAATTTTGGGGTTAACTATGTGAGTTGTTTTGATCAACAGTTAGTGCACATCACAGTACAAAAGCTTAACAAGTTCTGGGGCCATCACCATTAGAACATGACAATCAATCCACTTGTCCCAGGAGGAAGAAGCAGGAGGAACAGAGCTTAGCTGTCCTTAGATCCCAGCCGAGAACCCTAACGGTCCCAGATCCACAGCCATAGCCAGTGTGAACTTAACTCCACCAAGACTCAAGAGAAAAAAATAATCAGTCAGGTATGGTGGCACATGACTCTAATCCCAGCATTCAGGAGGCAAAGGCAGACAGATCTCTGATGTAGGATGTCCTTCTGTATGCTATGAATATGTGTTGCTTTTGTTGGTTGATGAATAAAGCTGTTTTGGCCTATGACAGGGCAGAATATAGCTAGGCAGGAAATTCAAACGGACATAGACAAAGAAAAAAGTCAAGAGTCCAGGAGATGCCATGTAGCCACTGGGGAAACAAGATATGAGGTAACAAGCCATGACCTTTGTGGTAAAATATAAAATAATAGAAATGGGTTAATTTAATTGTGAGAAGTAGCTAGTAATATGTCTGAGCCATTGGCTAAACAATTATAATTAATATTAAGCCTTAGAGTGGCTATTTGGGAACTGGTAGGTGGGACAAGAAACCTCCAACTACAGATCTCTGTGAGTTCAAGGTCAGCCTGATCTACAAAGTGAGCTCCAGAACAGCCAGGACTACACAAAGAATCCCTTGTCTCAAAAAGAACAAAAACTAAAAGCAAGCAAACAAGCACAATCATCCTCTTTAGCTGCTGAGTTTTAAGATAACTTTTGCATTGCTGAGACCACAATATCTTACAGAAACGAGAGAGAAAAGACTTGTCTTGGTCCTGTTTCAGTCCATCACAGGGGTAAGAATGGAAAAGCAGCTCAGTTCATGGGATGGGAGCATGTTATGGAGGCCAGGATCACAGCAGACCAGGAAGCAAGGAGCATAAGAGATGAACAGAGAGATAGGTATGATATTCAAAGGCTCCCTTTTAGTGACCTACCTCTACCAATGAGGCCCCAGCTCCTAAAGCTCCCACCAACTGAGGAATAAGCACTTAAAACAAAAGCCCAGGGGATATCACAGGTTCACAATGTGACAAATGACTAATGAACTTTTTATTAACATCACACACCTGGTTTAAGGTAGCCACTCAAACAAATACCCAGTCTACAGCTCTATGCATCTCAGTGAACTTCTGTGCAATCAGAAGAGCCATAAAGCCATGGAGCTCTTTGTAGGGTTTTACACTTTCACTATCAATACATTTTTATTCACTTGCTTGCCACAAAAGAAAAAAAGAAAATACTATGGCACAGTTGAAACTAGAAAAAAAATTGCTTTTCATCCTCTTTCATGACTCATGTGCCCTTTGCCTGCATTCTGTCCATCCTAATACCTAATACAACCCTCTCAGTTTCTTTTGTAAGTGCTATATTATGCCCACATTTACACCTTTTCACATATGTATATATCATAGGCCAGGATCCACATACGAGAAAGAGCATGAAGCTAGTTCTTTCTCAGTTTGGGTTGCCTCACTCAATGTCGCACTTCCAAGTCCATCCATTTTCCTGCAAAGTTCGTGGTTTCATTTTTCTTCATAGCTAAATTATATTCCACTTTGTACCAATCACCGAACTGATTTCCACAGTGACTGTATTTATTTGTACCTCCACCAGCCATGAACAGGGACCCCTCTTTCCCCACATCCTCGCCAACATCTTGTGTTTGTTTCCTTTCTGCTAGACATCCTGACTGGGGTGAGGTGGTATCTCCAAGTACTTTTGATTTTCACTTCCACAAAAAAAAATAGGGATGTTGAACACTTTTGAAATAGTTACTAGCCACTTGTTTTTCTTCTTTTGAAAACTGTTGGTTTCATTAGCCCATTTGTTGATTTGAAGTTTTCTTTCCTTGGAGCTTAATTTCTGTAGTTGTTTGTAAATGAATATTACATTTCATACATCTAGAATTAATATGGAATCACAAAGGGCCAAGAATAGCCAAAAGTCATCCTAAATAGTAAACACAACGATTAGAGAGGGGAATAATTATATAGACCTCAAATTATACTATAGAGCTGTAGTGACAAACAGAACTCTATGCTGGCATAAAAACAGACAGGCCAAGGGAGAAGAACAGAGGAACCAGAAACAAACCAACAAAAGCTTTGGCTACCTAGTTTTTTTTTTATATAATTAGCAAGTGTCTAGTGTCTAGTGGTGGAGAAGATGGCCTATTTAATAGAGTATCCTGAAAAACTGGGCATCTCCCTGTAGAAGAATGGACTTAGATCCATATCTTTCACCTTATATAAAGATCTATTTGAAGTGGACCAAATACCTTACTTTAAAACCTGAAACATTGAAACTTGTAGTGCAATAGTTCTCAACCTTCCTAAAGCAGTGGTCCTTTAATACAGTTCTTCATGTTGTGGTGACCCCCAACCATAAAATTATTTTTGTTGCTATTTCATAACTGTAAATTTGCTACTGTTATGAATCATAATGTAAATATCTGATTTGCAGGATATCTGATATGTGACCCCTAGAGCCAAGCAGATGTTCTTATCACACTCAACAGTGAGTTCATGGATGGTTCACTCAAGTGGCCAGGATACAGAGATACCAGTCTAGGGGAGCCAGCGGGAGAGACAGCAGAGGAGATGAATAACAATAACAAAAGCCACATCTAGAGAGGGACTGGGGTCACCAAGGCTCGGAGGAAGGAGAGATGACCAACAGGGGAGAAAATGCAAGAAGGCATCCATGCGTGTGTGTGTGGGGGGGGGGGTGTTCCAGGCCAGGCAAACACTGGGAGGTGAGACTAGGTTCTAGGCTGTCATCAATAATAAGTGCCATCCCTGCACAAGTCGAATGGCCAGAGCAAAGTTGTCAGTTGTCCAAAAGACAATATTCTCCACAGTCCACCACCCCCTCAAAGTGAAGAAAATTCAGACTCAGTAAGCTTTGTCATGGCTAAAGGAGGGAGCTGGCTATGTTTGCATCTGATTCCAGCCCCTCATCCCCAGGAAACCACTGCCTTGATTGCAGTTTTGATCCTGAACCCTGGGACTTCTAAAACAGCTCCTTGGAAATATACAGCAAATACCCTCTTGGAGCTTAACAGGAAAGGTCACAGGAAGGGTCCCTTTCCTGGTGTCCAGGATCCTTGTTCTTCTGGTGCTCACAGCAGCATCAGGGGAGCCCACAGAACTGCCTGGCTGCTGCAGAACTCTCGGGGTGCATGGAGCTGTCTTGACATTCCTTCCCAAACTGTCAAATCTGGCTTCCACTGCTACTGTGTTGTGGTTCAGTTTTTGTTACTTTCTGAGCATAACAAATCCAATTTGTCCCTTCATCAACATACACACAAAGTCCTTCCCACTCTGCTCCATACCACAGGAATGGCCCATTGTTCTGAAAGAAATCCATGTTGATCAATGTGGGGCAGGCTGCATATAGAAGGCAAATTACACAAATATGAATTACAGATAACTATGATTAATCCTTCGGCCAGACAGAGCCCCGATTCTCATCGTGCCCTTGGGCAGCACAGGTGACAGGGCTAAGGACAGCACTTGGAATGGCTGCCTCATCCAGCCATTCATTACCATGATGTCCCCATCACTGAGCCTACTGATGAGATTATTGATCCCAGGAAATAATTATATGAAGTGTACCGTGTAAGCTCTGGCTATTGTCTTTGTAAGTGCCTAAACGCAGGGGGCTGTGAGCTTTTGTCATTTTTAGAAGGGTCTCACTTTCACGAATTAACTAGCAACAACTTTTCAAACTAAGTTTCACTGGGAGGAAGCAAGAGAGAGGGGAGTGGGGAAAACACAGGAGAGGGGAAGAAAGAAAGAGAGGGGGAAAAAAAGCAAATCTTACTATCTGGGAAAGGCAGGAAGTCTAGTACCCAGTAGATGGTGCTGTGATCAAATTCTAAACCTGCCACAGCAGACTCTTAGAAACTGATAGAGAAAGTGGAAATGACAAGCTCATCAGTGTTAAAGGCATACAGTTAAATGGCCTCAGTCATTTCCCTCACTTTAAATAAAGATTAATCATGATGACAACGACGACAACAACGATGGAGAAAGAGGAGGAGAAAGCAAAGCTTCCAGATAGATACCATAGGCTCCAGCGGAAAATGTGAGGTGAGAGAGAGTGGCCAGAGTCACACGGAGCCTAACAAATTTGTCTCCCACCAACTTCCAGACCACTCCAGCCCCATGGAAATCCCTGGAAAGTCAGACAAGGGTCAAAAGAAGCGTAGACACTGTATACTAATTAACACCCAAGACATCTTTAATTCCATTTAATTTTGTTTTCCCACATAAAGAAATCTACCAGGAAAGCTGTTGAAGGTTTTTGAATAACTAACAGGAGTGGAGCCAAGCATGAAAGTGAGCATTGTTTTTTTCTGATGCTGCCTCTTGACTTGCTCCAATGTCCTTCCAAGGTGTGGATCACTCAATCGAGGGAAGGCAGGGTGGTCTTAGTGAAGCTTCTGTCTTCTCCTTGTCCCCTAAATGCCACAGGATAACAACTGCCTGCTTGGGTACTGGCCATGTATTAGCTATTACAGGGCATCTATCGATGAATTAACGCATTTGAGTGGGTAAGGGTGTGTTATACACAAATGCCTCACCTCTTTGTGAATGATTCAAGCACCCCTGGGTTTTGCTCTCCCCTACAATACTGAGAAACAACTATGTGTTTCTATGAGGAAGGCAGTCAGCATTTGGGGCTTCTTCTTCTGGAGCCATTCAGTTGACGTTGGTCCCATCTCAAGGATAAAACTGGGCAAATGGAGTAACTAGGGCAGTAGGATGGAAGAAAGTAGACCTCATGCTCTGCTCTGAAATCCCAGCATGCAACTGAGAAGGGAGAAGGAAGAAGAGGGTCAGGCAGTAGTCAGGTGGTGGGCATCACAAGATCGGGCATGGAGCAAGATCTCATTAAGAATTAGGTGCCTAAGAATTAGGAGAGACCCTTCCTCACCCCTAAGCTCCTCATAGAGATTTACTGACTCCCCATGGTGTCCCTCAGGAAGCACGTAAGTTTAGCAGGTATAACCACAACTTCACTATTGAGACTTCATCTCATTAGCACTGCTCTAAAGGGGGGGGGGGGGAATCAGACATTCAAACCAGTGACAGAGCTCACAGATACAGCAGTTTGTGTGTGTGCGGGAGGGGGGGTGTTTGTTTTGAGACAGAATGCACAGGCTGGCTTTGAACTTTGAACTTTGCAGCAGCTGAGATTACAGTCCCTCACCACCAGGTCTAGTTCCTGCAGTATAACTGAGCTGTTCCTTGCTGATGGGGCCCTGGGATGGAAGAGGCACCAAGCTCAATACAGGATTCTGGAGTCTCTGGTTCTCTCTTCTGACTGGCTGGCCCCGGTCACCTTCCTCATCTCAGGCCCCAGCAGCCATCCCAATGAGAGGGGAGAAAAGAAGACTAGAGACAAAAGGCCCAAGGAAACCTTCATGGCAGTCTGAATCACAGAGATCTCAGCCACCGCGGCCTTTTATGTGTTATGTCTCTTCCCATGCAGTGAGCATTTAGACTTGCCTAAATGTTTTTGGCATTTCTGGACTTCAGGAATCCACAGCCAAGCCAGTTGAGTTTCTTCATAAATCACATTCCCTTGTGTAACATGCCTCTAGCTCCTCCACCCCTGCTCCTTGCATGCATCTCCTTGGGCTATGGAATTCCATCTAATCCACAGCAGGTTCCCACTAATAAGGGGTTTCGGCACCCTGACTCTTTCAAAAGTATGGGAGTCCCATCTAAACATAACACTGGTGCCACAAGCAGGGGCGGTCTGCCCACACCACAGCCATTCACCTTCACTTGCTGATGCTGGCTTCTCAACACTGATGTGTTATAAATCTGCCGCTTAGAAGTGGCACCCAGATCTGCTTGATGATTGCTGCAGTCTCGGATTTTGTTTTTGCTAGCATGTTCCTCCAACCACCAGAAGTCAGGGATGTGCCCTGGACAGTATGGTGGCCTGAATATAGGTTGACTCTCTGCCACTTAAAGAAAAGGGAGGGAGGTCCAAGATCTAACTCTAATGCACAAACTGACTTAGTGGAGCCCGTTCTATATGCAGAGAAGCCTTGCTCAGCCTAGACAGAGGGGGTGGAGAGGTGCCTTGGTCCTGCGTCAACTAGATGATGGGACGACTTAGTAGACTTCCTAGGGGAGGCCTTACCCTCTCTGTGGAGCAGATGGGAGGAGGGGGAAAGAGGAGGGAGGGGGAACTGGGATTGGAATGTAAAAAGAAGTTAATAAAAAAATAAAAACAAGAAAAGCAAACACCCCTTCCCAGAAAAAAAGAAAACGGGGGTGGGGGTGGGCATTGTTCCACCTGCTAAGCCCTGCTCTTGCCTTTGAACTACAGCCCTCCTCGGTGTCCCACACAGTAAGTGTTCCTGAAATGTCCCCTGGATAGATCCACAACTGAATAGAGAGAAAGTAATTTGTAAGTGGCTAAGGACTTTACCACAAGGGAGTAATAATGAGTCATTGCTCTGCACTGATCTCCATCTGTGTCCGCTCGCCTTCCCAAGCAATAATCTAGCTTTGAAAATAATGAAAACTCTGACTTTACCCCCACCCACATTCAAACAGGATACCACCCCCCTCCCTGGGTCTACACTGTGGGGGATTCTGAGAAAGGAACTGTGAATGGGGAAGACACAGTTCCTGACTGCAGGGAATGTAGCCTGGCAGGGACCCAGAACTGTAAACAAGTAATTACACAGATGAGCTTTTAATTACACGTGTGATAGATGCCTAGAAGGAATGGAGGGGCAGGGATCCTGTGAGCAATGGGGCTACCCGGCCTCCCAGGGAGCAGGGGTCCCTAAGTGAGTGTTTCTGTGACTGAGGCCTAGAACAACCAGAACATCAAGAAGGAAAGAAAAACAAGGAGGAGGGAAGTGACAGCCTGATCATAAGCCTGTTCCTTGGGACCCCTCCTGCCTGGTGGCTTCTGTGGCTAAGAGCAACAATGTAATTGGGGGAGGGAGGGACAACTGTGTTCCTTAACAGAAATGAAGAATTGCCATGGATCCTCAGTGGGTATCAAGTACCCACCCTGGCCAACTACAACCTCCTCAGGGCACACAGAGCCCTCAGGCTATGTTTCCCAGAATTCCTTTCACCATGTGCTTCTGGGATAGGGCTAACTGGTCCTGCTGAGCAAGACCCCAAAGGTGAATGTGGAAGTTGGAACTTGACTCCAGGAGCAGTTGCACAAAGATAGTGTACCCCACAATCAGGTCT
Source organism: Cricetulus griseus (assembly GCF_003668045.3). NCBI lineage: Eukaryota > Metazoa > Chordata > Mammalia > Rodentia > Cricetidae > Cricetulus > Cricetulus griseus. The sequence continues at coordinate 69,138,221 of NC_048596.1, forward strand.
GCAAACTCAGGTTGGCTCACCTTCCTGGGAGCTGAAGGTGGATGAGGTTGGCAGAGCTGCCCTCCTTGTCCCCGAGTTTACAGAGGCCAGCTGTGGCAGTGTCAAAAGGAGACTGAAGCCCCTGCTAAGTGCTGCTTGTCTGTCTGCCCTTCCCACAGCTCTGCAAACCTTCATCCCCAAGATGAAGACCCTCTTCTTCCAAGTCCGGAGACCCAGCCTGGAAGAAAGCCCTGCTGAAATAGTTTGCCAAGATGATAGCTTTTGGAGGCAGGCAGACTGCTGCACCTCTCTGACGGTTTGCATTTCAAAGGCACTAGCTGGGAACAAAGACAGATGTGTGAACATCTTCAGTGACAGAAGTCACTCCCTGCAGGTGAACACACTGCAAGAACAGTTCTGTAATGGCATTCCTACAGGAAGGCCTTCACAGCCCAGGATGGAAACGTTAGCATTTTCCTGCGGCCTAAGACTTGGCCCTCAGGAAAAGAAAAGAAAGGGAAGGACTAATTAATCTCCCTACATTCATGTTTCTGCCAAAGAGAGCACTTCAAAAATAGGTACAAAAAGTGTTCGAAGGCACTTGTCACTTTTGATGGGTGAGAAGTGGGCTTTTTCTCTACCTTTCCTGAAGTGAGGAAGGCCTTCTCCAGTATGCAGACTTCCCTGGGTGCTGCTGACACAGGGACTGGGCTCATCTTTGTAGAACCCAGGGTAGGAAGGTAGAAGAACTGGGACCGCTCAAAAAACAAGAAGAGGATGAGGGAGAGAGGAGATGGCGAGGAGGGGGAGAAAGAGGAGGTGCTTCCTTGATTTTCTATACCATCTCTTCCTATATTTTCCCCAAGTTTGTAGCTGACTAAATTTTAAAAACACAAATGAGACTTTTTAATAAATACTATTTTTAATTTTAAAAACTCAATTTTTTTTTAGTCAAGATCTCACAAGTAATCCCAAAGTTAAATTCCAGAACATTCTGTATTCAAGAATTGCCATATTTTTCAATGGAGTAATGAGACATGAAAAACCATTTGCCTATGGCAACTAGAAAGAGCAAAGGCAGACTAAATACTGAGTAACAACAGCCCGGGGGCCCCCTCTAGGTAGCAAATTTACTTCATCTGGATTCTTTTTCTGAAGTTAATTTTCTAGAGTTTATTCTGTATATGTATATGAATTTACATCTTATTTATAGTTCAAGGCTGATTTTAACAATATAAACAGGCTGACAAGCTAGTTCCATGGTTAAGGGTGCTTGCTGCCAAGCTTGGTGACTTGAGCTCAAGTTCTGGGTCCTAGATGGTAAAAGGAGAGAAGGGACTCATACAAATTGTTCTTTGTGTCACAGTGAGCACACATTCACACCCCGCATACATATATACCCACCTGCCCCTGTACACATACAACATACCCCCACAAACATACAAATAAGATTAATGTATAATGCCACACAGAAACACAGAAACCAAAGCACAAATAGGAGAGAACAAGAGAACAGGCATGGTAGAGAGGCAGCTCACAGTTAAAAGCATGCATTGCTCTTGCAGAAGACCCAAATGTAGTTCCCAGCACCCCCCTGTCAGACTGTTCAAACTGTCTGAACTCCAGTTTCAGGGGATTTGATGCCCTCTTCTGGCTTCCACAAGCATCTGCACACATGTGCATGGACCCAGCCCCCCGACACACACACACAATTAAAAATAAGAATAAAATACACTTTGTTTTTAAAGAACAAAGGTCAACACAATCACACAATCGAGCCTTAGCACACAGGGACACAGACAAGAATCAGGAGAGAAATGTTCCCAGGCCTTGAAAAAGAGCTTGCTGGCCATTGGTGCACGGGGCTCTCATTTCATACAGGCACCATTTGAGAAATGTCCTGCTCTGAAACATGGGAAAATGAGAAATTATAGAGCCTATCTAACAAATCAAAAATAAATGAAGTAACAACATAAAGGTAGATTTACCGTTATTTATAATTTACCATTTTTACCTTGTTTTCAATTGTCTCTCGTCCTCTTCATTTGAGGAGCCCATTACATTTTATTATGCTAAACCCTATCTTCTGTCACATAAATTACAGTTAAAGATCTTAATATTAAAGCCTCTTAGCTCAGAGATCATATTTCAAGCTTTGTTCAAACCAGACGTTAATGCTGGAATTGAACACAGAACGCTCTGTCTTCATTACCCACCATTTCAGAAGTATAATACAATTTTTGCTATATATGGCACAAAAATGCCTCTTGGTATAACACTGAATTATGGAGATATATTGATTTCTGCAGTATTTTGACAAAACAATAAAACTAAACCTGTTAGCTGCTAAACAGACACCCAGACATCAGCGCAGCCATGATAGCAGCAGTCATGAAGATAAAGACTCCATCTAGCCCAGTTACAGCAGAAAACTAGTCAAACCCTCATCTGCCTGGCCAGCTCCTGCCGCACACACTGCTGTCACTTTCATTGTCCTTGCTCCCCCAGGAAAGTGAAGAGAGAGAAAGTTTTGTTGTTGGCTCAACCAGAATCCTAAACTTTACTTACCAGTTGGAAGACCTTGAACAACTAATGCAAGTTCTGGGTGATTGGGGTTCTTCAAGAGTCAAAGCTACAATATGAACCCAATTGGATTCATTACAAGGGGATTAAATGAGTTAACACAGACTCGGCATACATGCACTCACAGGCGTGTACACACACACACACACACACACACACACACACACACACACACACGCACGCACAACGCACCCAGCATACCCTTAGGACAGCAGGTACTTGGTAAGCGGTGACTGTCAAAATGCTTCCTCAAATAATGTTGCAAAAATAGCATGAGGCACACTAGGGGGACTTAGGAGAGCCTATCACATTGTATCCTTCCTCAGTCTTTCTTTCCCCATGATCAGGACCCATCTCACCTGCTTTCTGTCTCCATTTGCTCATGTGGGAAGGAAGGCAATATGCAGGTCTGGCCAACCCCAGAGGGTTATTTGGGGACAAAGTGCAATAAGAGATATGACCATGCTTTGCAAAGGAAAAATGCTGCACACGCATGAAGGATTATTACCACAAATCAGACTAACCAGCCACCCTCAGATTGCTGTGTTGTTCCGAGCTAGGCATTTGGCCAGCACAGAAAAGGGACTTTTCAAAGATAAATCAGCGTGTCCTTTTCCCCCCAGTAATGGTGACAATAACAGCAGCAGACTGCACACCTAACTTTCCCCCAGTAATAAGGCAGTGTTGCCACTGCTGCAGTTCGCAAGTATTAAGCACCTACTATGAGCCAAGCCTAGAATACTGTCACCTGGCATGGTGATCTCACTTCTGTGACTATCAGGAACTCAGATACTAGTGTAACGTGTGTTTTGACAGTAACAATTGTAAGAGGGAGAGGCCCAAGGACTTACCCGAGCATGAGAGGCTACCTTCTCCATGCCTACACTCTCCTCCAGCCTCCGAGGAGGCTCCTGTGTCTTCAGTTGGGTGCAGAACAACTGAGAATCTATGAGGGTTTCAGTTTTATGCACCAGAGCCAGTTTTCAGAACAGCTGAACTGAACCAAGGCTTGGACACTACTCCTGATACTAGATCATATTTGGGGAATCGGGGAGAGGAGTGGTTTGAAGCAAGAAGATCGGGGTTCAAGCCTTGGAGTATCTATTGCCAGGCCGAGTAATCCTGAGTGAGTCCCTCATCATCTCTGATTCTAGCAAGAGCTGCACACTTTCTGATCCTTGGTTTCTTTCTGGTTTTGTCTGCTTGGTTGTTTCATCTTTTCCTTTTTTGGGGGGGGCGGGGACAGGATGTTACTAGGTAGTTCTAGGCTGGCCTGGAATTCACTATGAAGACAAGGCTGGCTACAATGTCAAAGGGCCACCTACCTCCCTGACTGCTGGGATTAAAGGCATGCATAACCACCCCCAGCTAGTCTTGCATCTTAAATGGTGGATTATAATCACATATGGAGGCGATGTAATTAAATGTGGGGGCGGGGTCACAAAAATCTTGGCATCGGTAAAGGGTTTCTAAACATGCACCAACCAAAATTAATTTAAAGACCAAACACATAGTGAATCTGAGGTGTTTCTGACAGCTTGCCCTTGATGTATCACGTGGCTTCACTTCAGTCCTAGCTCTGAACGTGTGTGTGTGCGCGCGCTCGCGAGCACACACACACACACACACACACACACACACACACACACACACACCTTGCACTGCGCATGCCGTCACCCCATGCAATGCACCAATGAGTGCTGTTCAAAACAGACATCTGTGCTCAGACTGGAGACTATTGCAGGTTATGAACTGCAGTATTTTCAACATCTATACAAAGTTTCCTAATCTTAAATGGTTTAAGCACAGAAAATAGCCTTTTGCTATTTTCCTAACAACATTGCTCCCCATGTAAGTGTCATATTAATACATCTTTAAGCTGTATAATACTGGAATGTTTAACTGCAAAAAACAAAACAAAAAAACAAAACAAAACAAAACAAAACATACCTTGAGTTCTGGGCTTCAGTTTCGTTTTTTAAAGCATTAAATTAATCTTTATATTTTGTATATATATTTATGTAAAACTGACATAAAATCAAAAGATTGATCAACTCTGAAAACCACTGAAGATGCTCTACATCCTGAAGTAGCAAACATTCAACCAAAATTATATATATATATATATATATATATATATATATATTATATATCTGTGTGTCGTTAGTATATCAATTGCTTTAACAGATGAAGTTATATGGATACAAAAGAACTGTTTTAAAATAAATTTCTATGTGGTTGATTATCAGTAAATGTTTTATTTGTATGCCTGTTTTATATGGTCACATGACAATCTCTAGGGGAAAAGGAGTCATGATCAAAAAGACTTTAAGAAGCAAGATGGCTCGGGGGGTACGGTCACTTGTCTTCATTTTGACATCCTGGGTTCTTTACCCCAGAAAAAAACAAGATAGAAGGGGAGAATTGGCTCTATTGTACCATGCTCATGTGTACACTCAACTCAAATGCTCACATACGCACGCATGCACGTGCGCGCACACACACACACACACACAGGGATGTACACAATTAATAAATGTAATTTTAAAAACTTAAAAAATAAGCCCCAGTTTACAACAAAATGTTTTCTTTCACAGGTCTGGAGGCCAAACCGCCAAAATCAAGGTGTTAGCTGGACAGAGCACCCCCTAGAGGCCCTAAGAAGAAATTCTTCTTGTGGCTTCCTACTCAAACAAATAATCTAGGATGGTCTTACCTTGAAGTCACCTTCACAGGTTCTGAGGGTTAAAGACATAGATCCATGTTTTGGAGACCACCTTTCATCCCACTACACTGACACACAGATTTCTTCCTGGTCCTTTTGGCTGAACTGCAATACACATTGTGCTAGTTAGTTTTGGGGTTTTTTTGTTTTTGTTTTGTTTTGTTTTGCTCTGTTTTTTGTCAACTTGACGTAAGCTTGGGTCATCTGGAACAGTGAACCTCTGTTGAGAAAATGCTTTCACCAGATTGGCCTGTGGGAAATCCTGTGGAACATTTTCTTAATGATTGTGGTAGGAGGATCCAGCCCACTGTGGGCTATGCCACCCCTGGGCAGGCGGTCTTGGGTTGTGTAAAAAAGCAGGCCTCAGGAAAGCCATGGGGAACAATCCAGTAAGCAGCACTCCCCCATGGCTCTGCTTCAGTTCCTGCTTCCAGACTAACACCTGAGTTCCTGCCCTGACTTCCCTTGATGATGGACTATAAAGTGTTAACTAAATTAAACCTTTCCTTCCCAGGTTGCTTTTGGTCATGGCATATGCAATAGTTGGAATGAAAATGACCCCCATAGGCTCATATATTTGAACATTTGGTTCCCACTGTTTGAGAAGAATTAGATGTGGTCTCAGACAGACTAAGCTTTGTTGGAGGAGCCGTGTCACCAGGGGTGTGGACTTTGAGGTTTCAACAGGCCCTAGTCTCTCTCTTTGCCTCCATCTTATGGATCAGATGTAAGCTCTCAGCTACTGATCCAGCACCAAGCATATCTTGTCTGCTGCTGCCATGCTCCCCACCATGCTGACCACAGACTAACGTCTGAAATGTAAGCAAGACCCAATTAAATGTTTTCTTCTAAAAGTTGTCTTGGTCATGGTGTCTCCTTGTAGCAATACAAAAGTAACTAAGACAACATTTATCACAGAATAGAGCAAACTAAGGCAACACACCTAACATGGCACCCCTACATCCAGATAAAGAAACAGATTTGCCTGCTCTTGAACTCTCGTGTCCTCACCTGCAAAGCTGAAATGCTCGAAGGAGCCGTCCCCAGGGTCTGTTGTGAGGACACCATAGGATCTTGGTTAGGAAAAGCTTACCCCTGTGCTGAACACATAGTAAGAACTCAATAAAAAAAAAAAGATTTCATTTCCCCATGCAGGACAGATGATAGAGATGCAGTCTTCCACTGATACACTGAAGGGGCCAACATAGAGTTTAGCAGAAGGAAACATTTGCACATCTTGCACATTGTCAAAGCCTTGAAAAAGAAAAGAAGGACCCCTCCCCACCCATCCCCTCGAAGCTGGGTCCAGACAAAGGACTGACAGTTCCAGGAGAGCTTCAATTCTCACACCTGTGCTGCCCTCACCTATGGACGTACCAGGAAAGCAAATTGGGTTTACGTTGCAAATAGAAAATGATGACGCTAATTATCTTACATTGTGGCGCCCAGGATGGTTCTCAGCAGCACTTTGCCTTGCATTATCTTGTTTGATCACACTATGAAAGAAGAGACTTCCATCTCAGGTGCTCAGGGCTCTGTGCAGAGTTCCCAGCAGTCTCCCCTTCCCAGGAGTGGGGGTTGGGGGCTGTTTTGTTGCTGTTTGGTTTCAGCAAAAGGCTAAAATGTAAAGATAGGCCTGCACCTAAATTTGGAGCTCAGGGCTCCATCCTTCAGGTGGAGTCATCTGGAAGTCACTGTGTCCCTATGATGTCACAAGATAGGACAGAGTTGCTGGTGCCGATCAGTGTTTCTGACTCCCACAGGGCGAGCAGAGCCTCTCTGACCACTGGCTCCTAGGACCAGATTGGAGCCCCTACCACCATGAATGCAGCCCTGGAGTTACTGGCATCTGAGCCCAAGGAACAACTTCATTGCAGCCACCTACAGATGACCCCAACCCGACATGAAACCATTTCCCCACCAAAGAGATAGAATGTTCTGTTAGGTTCTGTCAGTAGCAGAGAAATCACCCCTTCAAAATTCCCAAGTGCAGGGGTCCAAAACCTCGATTTCATTTTGGCCTTTGAGAGTCCCCCTTTTATTAGGAAAGAGATTTTCTTTATAAAGGTTTTTCATTTTCTTATATCTTTTTTCCCATTACTGCTGAAAAGAAGGGTGGTTGGGCCATACTGATAAAGGGATAAACATCACACACTGGAGTTGGAAACGTTTGCCTCCCACGTTGTAGAAGCCCCTTGGGTAAAATCTCACCCAGAGCTGGCTCTTTTTATGAGCATGTCTGAAAAGGAGAAAGAGACGAAGGGCCCTTCCCATTTCAAAAGCTACAACTATTCCTGAGCAGGCAGGACCAAGCCCATCAGAGAAATGCTTAGGAAAGGGCCCTCCAGGTATCTTGTTCTCAACCTTCCCCTTTTGCTGTTGGGGAGAATGAAGTATTTACTAATAAATGAATTGTTTTTCCCAGGGAAGCACCCCTCTCGGGACTGCATATTATTTAGCAACAGAGATTCTCAAATAGCAGGCTTCTCTCTCTCTCTCTCTCTCTCTCTCTCTCTCTCTCTCTCTCTCTCTCTCTCTCTCTCTCTCTCTCTCATCTCTCCATCTCTCCCTCTCTTATTTCCAACCATCAAATGTGTGTGGACTCTGAAGCAGTGTTCTGGTGACATCCCCAGCAAGGCTCTCAGCCCAATGGAGCCTGCCCACCCCTATTGCCTCGAGAGTGCTAAATGATGCTGTTTCGTTTTGTTCATTTATAGGGCTACTCTTTTATTGGAGGCATGTTTATTAACTGGTAGCTGTTAATTATATAAGAAGATAATTTCATGTAAATGTTGGATTTAAAAGCAGTCTATCTGGCATGCTTGCTGTTTAACGAGAAGGCTTTGGGATTTGGTTTTTGTTGCTCCTATGTGAGTGAAGCAATTAATTGATTCAGGTGATTGAATGAAAAATGCATCGTAATTGCTTTACCCCATCAAGCAGCTACTAGAATTATTTAATGCTGGCAGAGGGACAACAGCCTCTATGATACACTGCCTCTCGGTGTATTGCCCTAATAAGGCACTGGTTGGGCCCTTGGTTAACAAAGGGATGTTTAGATGGGGCCCTGGTGGTCCTTTCTCTGACAGCAGAGAGAGCAGCCCTGGGGATTGCATTATTTAGGATTTTTTTTTTTAATTCAAAAAGGAAAGAGGGGAAAAGTCCACTTTGGTCTCAATTATCTAGATAATTGCCTACCCACTCCCAGCCTCCAAGGCTTTGTGTCTGCCTGGAGACAGAGACCACTTCAGGGGGACATGATGTTCTCTACACAGCAGTAAGACACAGGAACTCCCCAGATTGTCTTCTGGAAGATTTCCAAGTAGAGAGAAAGGTATGGTGTGGGGGGTAGAGATGAAAATGGTCTTACCTAGCACCACTTCCACAACCAAGGGCCACATGTCTAATTCATCACTAAGGCCCTGCCACCCAGAAGTAGTGTCACCCATCAGACAGGTTTGTCTTGGAATAGAGTAAACAAAACCCACCAACCGAGACCACTTAGTGCCACGGTGGCAGCAGCTGAAGCTGAGGGCAGACTACATGCTGAAGCCAGAACCAAGTCCTGAAGCCAGGCATTCCAAGATTGGGCCTTGACCCTCCCTGAAAATGAGGCTCAACCCCATGGGTGTGTGTAGAGGGCTGAGTTCTGTGTCAGGTGCTGAGTAAAGCATAATTCCGATGGCCTCGTGTACACCAACCAGCTTTAGCAGATCTTACCACCTGTCCAGTCCAGCAGACTTACCAGGTTCATGCTTAAAAGGAGCGTGGATTGAGGAAAGAATTAGACAAGAGACAGAGATAAAACTGGGAGGGCAGCTAGTGAATACTAGAATTAGCCCTGTGTTTATTACTCAAAGCTCTTATATACCCCAATCAAAAGGGGGAAGGGCAAAAGACTTCCTTACCAAGACACAAAGAACAAGCAATCATAATTACCTTCTCAATACCCAAAACATCAAGTAGCCACACTCTAAACCAAATATCCTGTTGTCAAGGTGAGACATCCATTAACTACACTTTAGGCCAGATACCCTGTTGTCAAGGCAAGACACACAATAGCCACACCTAAGGCCAAACAGACTTGAAGGAGCAACAATGGGCTTGACTTTAAGTCAAGATGAAATGGAGCCACTTTTTTTGTACTTAAATTAGAAACAATCTTCTTTTACATGTCAATCTCAGTTCCCTCTCCTTCCCCTCCTCCCCTGCCCCCCCCTATTGACCCCCATCCAAATCCCTTTCTGCTCCCCAGGGAGGGTGAGGCCTTCCATGGGGGGGATCTTTAAAAGTCTGTCATATCATTTGGAGCAGGACCTAGGCCCTCCCTAGTGTGTCTAGGCTGAGAGAGTATCCCTCTATATGGAGTGGGCTCCCAAAGTTCATTTGTGTACTAGGGGTAAATACTGATCCACTACCAGTGGCCCCATAGATTGTCCAGACCTCCAAACTGACTTCCTCCTTCAGTGGGTTTGAAACAGTCCTATTCTGGTTTCCCAGCTATCAGTCTGGAGTCCATGAGCTCCCCCATGTTCAGGTTAGCTGTTTCTGTGGGTTTCCCCAGCCTGGTCTTGACCCCTTGGCTCATCACTCCACCCTCTCTGCAACTGGATTCCAGAGTTCAGCTCAGTGTTTAGCTGAGGGTATCTGCATCTGCTTCTATCAGCTACTGGATGAAGGCACTAGGATGGCATATAAAGTAGTCATCAATCAAAATGGAGCCACTTTTATGGGCCCCAACAACCACCACCACCTCATTTTCAGGAAGACACTAAAGTCACTGGTTTGATACTGAATACATTCATTGGTAGGAAGTAGCAGAGGTAACACTGGAACCTGGCCCTCCTTGATTTGGTGTACTTTGGTTTAAATCAGGGAAACCTCAAGTGCTCAGTACAACCTCAGGCATATAGAAAGTGCCCTTGGTCATGGATTGTTATTATCCTATTTCGACTGGTGAACTACTTCTGCTGAACCTTTTATCTGAGATGTGCCTGGCCAGCCATAAGTTGTTCATGCTCCATGCAAGACTACTGGTTTCCAGGTAGCCCCCAGTGGCTACCCTTGTCTTGTTTCCCCCTTTGTGATAGGCCTTCAAGTCAACCAAATCAGACTCACTCTTAAAGCAATGGTCCTACTCTCCTCCATTCAACTGGAACCTTCTCATCTACAGGGGTCATTCTGGCCCCTCTATTGAGAAGTTCCAGAGAGACATTCAAACAGGATTACCTTGCTGAGATTCATATGTGCATGTGCATGCATTCTGTGGTATATTAAAGAACACTGACTTACAACTTAAAAGAGAGAAACACTACCCTGTGCCTTGTGAAGTCTTCCCAATCTGAACCAAGTACACCCATGCCAGGGTGACCTGCTCACTTCTCACATACAAAAGAACAAAAGCCAAAGCCACTCCTCTGCTTCATCAAAACTTCTTCCATTACACCAGATACCAACAATAGCAATAATGATATGAGACAAAATTAACAGGAATCAATACAGATTAACCTTAAAATTTGTTCTCACCCACCAGTTTGATTTGTTTAGCACTTGTAAAGTGAGAGGGCATTTCCCACAGCTGTGGTAATGATCTTCCAGATGAATGTCCATCACAGTGGAAGACATTTGGTCAACTGGGTATAGTAATAATGGCCATATGCCACTTAGGCCATCCTCTCCTGGGGACCACTATGATGCTTGTTAGAATTAGATTTTGTTATCTAATTCTAACACTTTTTTGTTAACCGAGGGCCCCCAATCCTTGTGCAATTCCCTTCAGACATGGCTGCCTATATGCCCCAGCTAATGTTTTCCTGTTCTCACCTTGTTTCTGAACAAAGCCTTGCCAACAAGGCCCCTTTTTTTCACACACTGGCAAAAATAAGATGAAAGATGGTGGAAGAACACACGGTGGGCGTGGTTTCTAGATCAAACAGTGTCCATGTGACCACTGTACAGTATTGGTGAGCTGCATCACTACTATGCATTGCTGCTGAGCTGCATCACGATGGTGCAGCAGTGGTGAGCTGTGTCATTACTGAGCAGTGTTGGTAAAATCTGAGGGCTTTCATCAGAAAATGGCTGAGGAACACTTGTGTTGTGGCTTGCTGGATGATGGTTCAGTGCTTTCCCACATTGATGTTCTAGAATCTTGGGAGCACCATGTTTGTCCCTTCTGAAGACACCTTGTGGTGTTGCCCAACTAACAAGCATTGTGTTTTGTAGAAAGATCCCTCTTTGTAATAAGCGTGACTCTGGATTTGTTCTGGATTGATCACAGACCCCCTGAACTATCTCAGGAATAAAAAGAAGTCTTTGGAGCATCAGGGGTTCTGGGATAGACAGTAATTAAAGATAAGGTGAAGTATTCACGCTTGGTGGGTGCATCTACAGTCCAGCTATGTTGGAGTACAAGTTGAGAATAAGGGAACTTTCTCAGCTTCTCTGGTTCCATTCCCTCACCCCATTTCTTCTTCTCCATCTGACCTCTTCCCATCCATCCAACCAGCCCATGCCCACCTCAGCCTCCTTGATCTCTGCTACCTGCTTTGGCTTCTCTGTCTCTCCTACTGGTAATTATTCCCCCCGAGAGGAGAAACAAGGCTGCTGCAGCCCTAGCTGAGCCAGCCCATACTTACATGAGCATGGGCTGGACCCACAGGCATCTAGACTTGTAGATTCAGAGTTAGGATTCATCACTATGCCTGAGGCTGGGTGAGGCCATGGGGTCACATACTTGCCTGTGTTGCCAGGAGGTGCCCACAGTGAGGCTTACAACCCATTCAGACAGCATGAAGAAGGACCCTGGATGGAAAGAGGTGTTTTCAGAGAAGCAAGAGGAGGTCACCAGAACACACAATCAAAAGACCCTCAGATAGCTCCAAACAGGAAACATTCAGCCATAACAACCCTGGTCTCTCATTACTTATCCAAGTCTTTGTTTCAAGCCAAGTAGCAAGAGTCTAGAATTTATACAAATCAGGACAAGCAAAGGATTTTGTTGTTGATCTGTGAATGGCGTCTCTAAGTTCACTATGATATAGTGTGGATTAAACAGCCCACCACATTGAGCAGCCATTAGTCCAAGCATAGGGCTCCTTCCTTAGACCTCACCACTGGTGAATGTTTTTGTTGAGGGATGGGAAGATTTTTGATTAAATTAGCCATTCAGTGACACAGCAAAGGATCCTGGAAATCACCAAAGTTGTTCATGTCCCTGAGGGTGATGATTCAACACTCAGTTTTGATCTTCCTGGGGTTTGGGGGTTTTGTCTATACCATGACAAAAACAGCAAGTTTAAAAGTGAAAAAAAAAAAGCTCCATCAAACATAAGCACTGTATTCAAAGTGCCAGTGTACTATGACCTAGGGTTGGGTGTTCGCTGCCATGGGAATTCAAAATCCAGGGTCTCAGGAGCCACAAGCCTCTAAGGGAAAGGCAAAGACATCCTGTTGTAGAGTCCCACTTCTGTAAATGGGAGAATATAACTTACCCTGACTTTCTTGTTATTCTGGGAAGAAAATGGACTCTGTGCCTCAGATGGGTTGGTAGATCATTTACTTCCTGCACAGATCAACAGCTTTCCCTAAAGCTAATACCATGAACTAGAGACTTCAGGAAACAGATGAAACACTCCAGCCAAATGGAGTAGATAGACCAGGAAAAGGTGTGCTTAAAGGGAAGACCAGGAAAAAAGTGTGTCTAATGAGCAACCGTGATGAGCTTGCCTCATAATGACCATAGGTTGTCTGATGCTTCAGTCTGCCAGGCCAGGAGTCACTCTGAGGCCAGGCTATACTCAGGACAGAGACAATAGACACACCCTGCACCAGCCCAGCCTTTGCTACACTGAGCACATTCCATTCTCTCTTGCTGTCTCTCACTCAGGAGCTCACTGGAGCTAAAAGCTGTCAAATGGGGATTAGTGTTGTAGGTACTCAGAAAATACCCTTGTGAAATGGGTAAGCATGTGAGCCACCCTCCAATGCAGAGCTGTGCTACATCAGCTTATAGGCTTCGCCTCACACATGTGTCAAGGGCTCATGATAGAATCCCCATGGGGGATGGAGTTGCCTCATAGTCATGCCCCCAGGGCAGGATGGAATTTCTTTCTATTCTTGCTAAGAAGGAGCCATTATGATATTGAGGCTGTCCCTAGTCTTGTAGTGGGTGGTCTGAGGGACAATAGTCCCCCACTTCTGTGTAGTCAGTGACAGTTGGCTGGACATTACCAGCAAGGTCACACCCAGTCACTGAGAAACTTATACAGTCCCTCAGGAAAATAGCATTGCTGTTTGTGATAGTCATACAGACTCATTTTAGGAAGTGAGTCTCCAGTGCCAGTGATAAGCTTTGAGAACCGTAACTGCCCAGATTTTACCACCCAAGCTAGCTAGCTGTAGGACTAAATAATTGGATACAGTTAGGGTATTCTATTTTACTTATTTTTAAAAGAGACATTCTATGTTAGAGGGTCTAGATCAGCTGTTCTCAACCTGTGGGTCTCAACTCCTTTGGCAAACCTTTATCCCCCAAAATATTTACATTATGATTCATAAAGAAACAATAAAAATAATTTTATTCTCATTGGGGGTCACCACAACATGAAGAACTGTATTAAAGGATAGCAACATCAGGAAGGCTGAGAACCACTGGTATAGATGAAGCCCTTGCTGATCACTGACAGGAGGACCTCAATGTCATGGTTGGCTCTTAGTTTTCTCATGCCCACCTCTGTTACTGTTTCTTAGGAAGATTCTTCAAGAAGCCAAACTGAGAAGCTGCTGGAGAGATTTCTGAGGGCAACAAGAATGTGAAGTTTCTCTAGAACAGAGATCAAAAAGGATCTAAAGTTCAGAGAGGACACTGAGTCTCATTCCTTCCCAAGACAGATCTTATCCAGGCGTAAAGGGCCTAGGGATGCCATTGATAGCCAAAGGTGTAAACACAAACTAGCAGCACAAATAGGTGGGTACAGGGAGTTTGAGAAAAGCTCACCTTGGAACCTTAATCAGCAAGAGGCAGATGTTTCTATCAAAACCAGGATGAAGGTTAAGAAATTGCTGCCTTTGGCTGGTTTTTTAGTTGCACTGTGGTCCCTCCTATCTCAGGGCTTCCCACCTCCAGTTTTCTCTGACAGGGACTGATTTCCTATCTTCTCAGCTCACCTTCAGATTCCAGGTCATGTGCCTCTTTAATTGAGAAGCCTGCCTAGAATCCTCCTCTATCCACCAAGTGGCCCAATGGACTCGGGGTGCTCAATGAGGCCTTTGGGAAGTGAGAAGAAGAGGAAGTAGCAGAAACAGCACCTGATGCTGTAACTTGTATCTTGACTGCCTCCCAAAAGGTCATGTTATTGGTTTGGTTCCCAGACTATGGTATAATTGGTGGACCTTAACAGAAGATCTTCCTGTCACTGAAGCATGTTCTAGAAAAGGACTATGGGATCCAAGCCTCTTCTGTCTCCCTTGCTTCCTGACCAGGAGGGAAACAATGGGTCCAATGGATCACTGGGTAACGCTGCCACAACTGTGAGCCCAAATCAACCTTTCTCTGTATAAGTTGATTGCCCCAGGTCTTTATCACAGTGACAGAAAGCTGCCTGCCACACCCAGGCATCTGTTTTTGTGGTTTTCCTCACTTGCCAGGCTCAGCATCTCAGAAAGAAGCATCAAAGTCTGAAGAGACAGACAGGAGAGACAAACAACAAACATTTTCAAACCTAGAGCCACAAATGGATGGCATTAGCCTCCACTAAGCCAGCTTCTTCACCTTCAGGAGAGCCCTAGTGACTGCTGAGTCACTCATAAGCCCCCCTACACACACACACACGCACGCACGCACGCACCTCTGAGTGCACAGCCTTCCAGGTTCATGAACTTTCTAATTGGGAGCCAAGTAACAAGCCATTTCTCAGTGTAACAGAACACTCTGTGACTTGTTTGTTGGTTTGTGTGTTAATGCATCAGATCCTCAGGGCCACTGACAGAAACAGTTCACTTCTTCCATTTTTCCAGATCTGTGAACAGCAACCAGCAAGTCTGTTTAGAGATGGATCCCTCCAGCAGTGCTGATTCATTTTTTTTTAATTTGTTTTTGAGATAGGGTCTAATGAAGCCCAGGTTGGCCTAGAGTTCAATATGAGCTAAAAATGAATGACCTTGAACAGTTATTGGACCTGCCTCCATCATACCCAGTTTTGTAAAGTTCTTAGAATCAAACCCATGACTTTGTGCATGCTAGGGCCACACTCTACCAACTGAACTACATCTCCAACCCCAGCAGTGCTAAATCTTTCTGAATGCAAGAGCTACTGTTCTCACTAGAGTCAGGCATCTGTCCACCCTCAGCAAGGCTCAGGTGCTATCCTAAAAGCTCTGTCTATAGGTTTTCGGCTGGAATGCAGTCAGCTCCCTCTGACTCCCAACACCAGGACTGATCTCTGACCCTTAGATTCCTCTCTCTGGCATGAGGGTCACAGACAAACTGTAATAATATCATGGAAGCCAGTATCATCCTCTGACATTCACCTACTGGTCACCATTTACCCTTGCCTCTCCATCTTGCCCTTGGACCTACTACCTACCCTGTCTTTGAAGCTCTGTGTGAGTCATGTGGTCCTATAAAGACTTCTGAGCTGAAGACATGGCCACTCCAGCTTTGCTCAGAACTTGGACTCTGGGTCCAGCGTTGTGTAACATTCCTACCAAGTGGTACCCAAGATCTTTCCCCATGATATATGGACAGAAGACTCAAGCATGCATCTTCCTAGGTAGCCATTTCTCCACCATCCTTTCTGCCATGTCTCCCTCTTCATCTATGCACAAAAAATTGTTACAAGTAGAACAATGCCATCAGTCACTAAAGCAAAACCCCAAACTCCAAACATGAATCTTGTTCATTTTTTCAATATACTTACTTTTTAGAAAATCCTTAAAGGGTTAAAGAGATATTAATTTCTTTTTCCATTGACTTCCTGGAAATGCATATGAAAGCCTTTTACTCCATAGGGACATAGGGAGACGGCAATTTATTTTATTTTATTTATTGTAAGTAATGTTTTCCTTTTTTATTTAAAATAGAAACAAGCTTGTTTTACATGTCAATCCCAGTTTTCTCTCCCTCTCCTCCTCCCCTTCCCCTCTCAACCCCCTATCCCATCCCCTTTTTGCTCCCCAGGGAAGGTGAGGCCTTCCATGGGGGCTCTTTAAAGTCTGTCATATCTTTTGGAGCAGGGCCTAGGCCCTCCCCAGTGTGTCTAGGCTGAGAAAGTATCGCTCTATGTGGAATTGGTTCCCAAAGACCATTCATATACTAGGGATAAATACTGATCCACTGCCAGAGGCCCCATAGATTTCACAGGCCTCCTAATTGACACCCACATTCAGGGGGTCTGGATCAGTCCTATCCTGGTTTCCCAGCTATCGTCTGGGGTCCATGAACTCCCCCTTGTTCAGGTCAGCTGTTTCTGTGGGTTTCTCCTGCCTGGTCTTGACCCCTTTGTTCATCACTCCTTCCTCTGTGCAACTGGATTCCAGGAGTTCAGTTCAGTGCTTAGCTGTGGGTGTCTGCTTCTGCTTCCATCAGCTACTGGATGACATATAAGTTAGTCATCAATCTCATTACCAGAGAAGGACATTTAAGGTAGCCCCTCGACTATTGCTTAGATTGTTAGTTGGGGTCGTCCTTGTAGATCTCTGGACATTTCCCTAGTGCCAGATTTCTCTTTAAACCTATAATGACTCCCTCTATGATGATATCTCTTTTCTTGCTCTCCTCTATTCTTCCCCCGACTCAATCTTCCTGCTCCCTCATGTCCTCCTCTCCCCTCCTCTTCTCCCCTTCTCTTCCTCCTAACTCCCTCTCCCCCCCCATGCTCCCAATTAGCTCAGGAGATCTTGTCCCTTTCCCCTTCTCCAGGGGATTATGTATGCCTGTCTTAGGATGAGATGGCCATTTATTTAAGATCCTAAATCTATTCACCTTGTCAATTTGGTTAATATAATTTTTAAAATTTAGATCTTTTACTAAATGTACCGTTAATGCTTATGGAAATCAGTAACTATTGGCCCAGAGATGTCTGGCTTCAGTGGCATCGCCAAATCATGTCCTTTGATCATCATCCCCTTCTTGCAAGATCTTGCAATGCTCCAAAAGTGACAGTGACGGCCAGGTGAAGCATGGATGAGCCTCAGTTGCCCAACAGTTGCTGACTCGTGCCCCTCACCAAGATGAAGACGCTTGATGCTTTTTATGTTGTACTTTAACCATAGAAACAAATCTTCCCCAACAAGGAGCTGACTGAAAAATAAATGGCTTGACTCTCTCCATTTTTGAGACCCACATGAAGACCACATTGGAAAATATGTGTCATGGCATAGACTAAGCCAACCCACAATGGAGATGATCATGCCTAAGATTAGGGCAACTCTGAGGGTAACAAGAATAACACAGGCACCAGACCTCAGAGGAGAAGAGGTGCTGGATAGATCTCTATGAGTGAATACAAGATGAATTTCTAAGTAATGAATGCCCATTCTGTGTACTAGCTGCAGTGGTTGCTGGGCCCACTGAGCTTTTGCCAAGGCAACCTCCTGCCCAGCTTCTGAAGGGATGTTGGGCTTCTCATAACCACAAAGAATGAGAAGGAGAACTCAGCTGAAGGTATGAACACAGCCTAACACTTCACTGTCCCTAGGGAAACCCCAGTATACTGTTTCATTAAAACCCCCTTCACAACCACCCCATCAGCAGGTAAGGAGATTTTCTAAATGACAAACTAGCGAAGTAGAAGGGTCCTGGGCATCTTTTACTGTGCAGCACAGAGATCAGGTGTTTTAAATTTGGCGTTATCCAGAGGAAGTGGGCACAATGTCCCACCCCTAACCAAGAAGCTGCTTGTAATTGATAGCTGCTGGAAGATGGAAACTTAATTTTCTTCCATGCAGTAATGCTGGGTATATCAACCATAGGGCAGACCTCACGCTCAGGAATAATTGGCCAACAAACATTGGACTGGAGTGTTTTAAGCTTTGTTTTGTTTTTGTTTTTTTGTAAGAGAGAGAAAGAATGTGAAGTCGGGGAACAGGTCTTGGAGGAATGGGGGAAGGAAATGAATGCAATCAAAATGCATTGTGTGAAAAATTTTTAAAATAAAACAAAAAAACATGGCTAAAGATAGATAGATAGATAGATAGATAGATAGATAGATAGATAGATAGATAGATAGGGTTTTAGGGGGCTGGATACATTGCACAGTGGGTAGAATATATACTGTTCTTGCAGAGGACCCAAGTTCCGTTTCTGGCACCCATGACAGGCATCTTACAACCACTTGTAACTCCGGTTCCAGGACATATGATACCACTGGCCTCTGTCAGTACTGAGCTCATGGGACCCAACTCTCACACAGCTATATATGTGTACACATAATTTTAAAAATAAAATATTCAAAAAGGAAAAACTTGGCTATTCTTGCTATTTGATGCATGTTTAAGCTGGTTAACTCAGTCCAAGTCATGCTGGACTCATCCTAAAACAATTCAGAAAGCAACCGGAGGTCCTCATGGACTTGAATTATAGGTAAGTGTGGAGGAAAACAAAGGAGGGGTAGCAGAAAGCAACGAAATGAAGTGGAGATGGTGAGGTAGGAGGGGTCACCAGCAGCAGTCCACTTCAACAAGGACCTGAGCAGAATTGGGAGGTCTGGCCATTCTTTTGTATGAGCACTAACCAACAGGACCTCTTGTTCTTAGAAGGCCAGCTCCGGGGACCCACCCCTCACCTCCACAGCAAGCCACTTCTTGGCATCGTGTATCTCAGAACCCAGTGATGGGTTGGCAAACATCTGGGACCCCATATAGCATGGGCCTCTGCATAGTCCTTCTGTTCCTAACAATCTCACAGTTCCAGGTCAAAGCGGAAGCCTGGCGCTCAACCTTCCTGTGAATGACCAGGCATTGTTTCTCTTGGTTCTGATGACAGATACAGATGTCCCTCCCACTGCACTCTCCACCAGCTTTCAGAAAAAGTGAAGAGGGCCCTGGGTTTACTCAGTCCCCTGACAGGCGGTCAGCCCTGAGCCCCACCTCCCTGTCTCTGCTCTACCCCATGACACATCATCTGTCTCCAGACACAGATCTGCTCAGCTGTGTGTTCCCAGCCAAACAGAGCACAGCTTTCCCGTAGCCACCGATCCCCACATGTTACTCTTCATCTTGTTAGCATAATGCACAGCTTCATTAACCAGCCAGATGAATCATTTAGTAATGGGAGCTAATGAATTTAATTTTCTACTTTCTATTTTTTATAATAAAACATAGTTATACAGTCCATTTGGAAGGCTCCAGGTTGCTTTTCAGAGCCGATGTTAGAATACAAAATGGCAGACATGGCGGGGCGTGGCGGGGGGGCGTGCTGTGTCTTCCCACTCGTCATCACACCTCCACCATTGGAAGTTCCCAGGTCCTACACTCAGTGAGACCATTTCTCCATCTACACAAAGAATATGAGTAGGGACCAGAATGAGAATTCATTTCTCTTTTCACTGTAAGATGTTGCCATGATAGCAGCTTTCCTAACTGATCAGCGAACGGGCATTACTCACACAAAATACACAGTGGATGAAGTTACTAAGAAAACATTATGGCATCCATCAGGTGGGGCAGGGGTCTCCCAAGGATCCTAGTCCATTTCAGGTCAAAAGGGTGGAGTAGCTGCACTTTCCTTTTACTACCCCATCACTGGAAGGTGGAATCCCAGTAGGCAATGTTCTAGTACTTGAACACAGGAAGCAAACCTCCTGCCCCCAGCCCAGAAGGACAGAAGAGGCTACCTTGTGGCTTGACTACCCAGCGCCTCATTCCCAATAAGCTGAGCCGGGCTGCAAACTGGGACGCAGTTCATTTATTGTGAGTTTTCTTAGGTATATAAAAAAGGAAGCAGGAATGATTCCTCTCTCCTGGCTCGAGACACATTTCATTCAGGACTCTAGGCAGATTGCTTGCAGATTAAGCTTGTTAATTTCCCTCACGGCCAACATTCTTCTCCACATCGCTGAAGCAAAAGCCACCAGCTCTTGTCTGAAATGGATGGGATGAAAAGGGCTGGATTGCCCCCTTCCCTCCCCCCAGACAACAGTTACATTAACTACTTTGTCCTTTTAATTCATCTAATTACATGCAAGGAGAAAGCAGGCCGCCTTAGCAGGCTCCGCTCCTCGCTCCTCGCCAGAGCCTGCTGCTGGGCCATTGCTCTAGGCTTTTTGTTGTCTTATTAGGGGTGCTTTTGTTCAGGGGGATGGTTAAAGCCATTTTCAGCAGCTAGCGAGATGAAGCCGCTTCAATAAGGACACAATGTACTTGTTTAAATTACCTTTCAAAATGCTCAAAACCATTAAGGGGGAGGTGCTGCAAATAAAAGTTGGACTTTTTGTTATAATGTTTTACCCTAATAACAGCTTTTATTTTATTATAATCCATTAGTTGACAATATTATTCTATAGATTATTAGGCAGCAATTTTGTTATTTTATCACACTTGCGGCACTCACTCACCGGGGCCAGAATCCACAAATCTCTGTATAATATGCTTTCAATTTTGTTAAAATCTCTATTTAACTGGTTTGGCTGCGGAACATCTTGGCAAATGTGTTTTTAATTTCATTCTAATTAACTTGACAGTTGACAGAACTCGATGGTGGCATGATGGTGTCCCCTTTTCAGGGTCCCTGCAGTTCCATTCCTAGGGGTCTCTCTCTTCTCTCTCTCTCTCTCTCTCTCTCTCTCTCTCTCTCTCTCTCTCTCTCTCTCTCTCTCTGGTTCTGACAAGCAAGATGTCAGAGCCAACATGCAGGAAAAGGTCTTTCATCTCTGTCAAAAGTACATGCAATTTTTTAAAAAACCAATTTAAAAAACCTGGCTTTCTTCCTTATCTTTTTTTTTAAGTCATTGATTCTATTGGGGTTCTCAAAAAATGGTTTGTCCCTTAAAAATGAAAACCTAAGATGTGGTTCCTAAAAGATAAAATGAAGATAAAGCAAGCAGAAGTGGAATGGGGAAGAAGCCATCAAAGCCAGTCCTGTTCCAAGCAGACATGTGGAAGAGGCAGCCTTTCCCTTGGCATTTCACTGACACTCTAGGCTTTGGGGGCTCAGCACCGATGGGAAATGGCTCTGTCTTGTCCAGGAATTTCACTTTTGTAGTCTTCATGGTGCCCTCTGCTTCTCTGCCACCTCTCGAACTCCAGGTTTGTCCATTCATCCCCCCTCTCCCCAGTTTCTTGACTCTGAGCACTGTGCACAGAACTACTAGTGTGCTGGACCACAAAACCATGAGGTTTTTTTTTTTCTTTTGAAAAAGTGACCTGTCATGACATGGAGATTAAATAAATCTCCATAAAACTACCCAACTTTCTCTGTGACTTTCTTTATGGAAACACATGGGCCACCATGAGATCTCTGGGTACCAGTTTCTCCCATCTGCATATTCTCTATACTGCTTGGTTTCCTTGTCCCTCTCTTTTTCTCCTTCTTTCTTTATCCCTATCTCCCCTTCCTTCCCTTCCTTCCCCCTCTCTCTTCTCTTCTTCCTTTTATCCCTCTCTGCTTTCTTCCCTTTCTCTGATGTTGTGAATTTTGCCCATAACTTGAAATTCCCTGACTCCATGTTTGTACTGCTCATCCTGCCTCTGTTCAATTGTTCAGACATCAATCCCATCAGGACCATCAGAGAAGAATGACTAAACTCATCCACACTTAATGATAAAAACTTACAGTTCAAGATTTGGAGACTTACAAAATTACTAGCCAGCCAGATACAAACTGACCACACAGCCATCTTGTGATGCCCGATGCAGACTCTTTCCCAAAAGTTCTCTTTGGAAAAGGTTCTGGGTTCTGACAAAAAATAAATAGTAAGTAAATACATCACTAGGGTATCTTTTTTGGCTATCTTAATTTTGAATTTTCATTTTTATTTACAAACAGCTAATTGTTTACCATAAAGTAAGGCAAAAATTTGCATGCTTATTTTTAAAATGTTTTATATTTTCAACTCCAATATCTGAGCCAGTGATTTTTAAATGAGAGGAACACTGCTCCCTGAAGGTGATTTTGGTTGTGTGGCATGTGCTACTGAGCTCTTGTGGGTAGAGCTCAAGGGCATAGGAATACACTCTATCCAGTGTGGACACCTCCTTGATTCCACTAGCGCGCACACACACACACACACACACACACACACACACACACGCGCGCGCGCGCGCGCGTGCAATGTATCTTACAAAAGGAAACAACAACAGTTGAGGAAGTTGGCAGGCCACACCTTCATCTGATCTAGGAGCAAGGACCAGAGAGCTTCTACCTGACCCAGGAGGAGGAAGAAAGATTCATTAATCCCAAGGGGGGACCCAAGGCAAGCCCAAAAGTCCTGATGAAAAATAATATTGAATTTGCTTGGCTGAGACATGATCTCTCTCTCTCTCTCTTTTCCTCCTCCCTCCAGCACCTCTCTTTTTTGTGTTTTCTCTCTTTCTCTGTTTCCCTGCCTGAAAATCATTTCACTCCCATTTCTGCTTTAGCCAGGTGACATTAATAACTGCATGGGTCTCCTTGGTTTGTTTGCTTTTCTTGCCAATGGGGTCCAAAGATATGCTCTATGTAAAGTTCTTCTCTAGTATCTACAACACAAGAGGCATCCCCCACTTGGCAGGTATGTCGACAAGCCTGTAACAATGCTGTGATGATGCTTTGGGGGGTTAGAGAGAAGCACATGAATCTCATGCTCTGGCAGGTGTGTGTGTGTGTGTGTGTGTGTGTGTGTGTGTGTGTGTGTGTGTACCTCAGAAACAATATATCTTTTTGAGCATTTTAGGGACTTCACTGTTACAGTTTGGATATAAAATATCCCCCACAGGGTCACATTAGTCCTCAGCTGGTCATGCTCTTTGGAGAGAAGTTTTAGACCATTCAGGAGGTTAGACCTAATGGGTCAATGAGGTAGCATAGGAAACTGGCCGTGAGGTTCATAGCCCAGCCTTGGTCCTGGTCCTCCCTAGGAGTCCTGTTTTCCTGAGCTGGGAGGAAATGAAGGATCCTAGCATCAGCTGTGGCCCCTATGACAGACGGCATCCCCACAGAGCTTCCCCCACTGAGCTGCTTCTTGCCAGGTTACTTGGCCTCATCTACCAGAAGATGATTACTACATTCATATGGTTTGTGCAACAGGAGGAAGTTAAGACGCCAATAAGAACTTGGGAGGGAAGGATGGAGAAGAGGCACATGCAAAGAGAAGAATACAGAATATAGAATATAGAAAATATAGAATATAGAATATCCCCCTCTTGGCCTCGGACACCAGAAACCTCGGACAGTATGGACTCCCCCACGCATAATGCTTCTTCTATATGTGTATGCTGCCAGTGGTTTAATTTCAGAGTTAATCACATCAAGACATTAACAATAGCAAAAAAAACACATGTAACAATATACTGTCAAAGAGGCTACTGAAAAAAGTCATGAATTGCTTGTTTCTAGAATTTTCCACTTAATATTATCAGACTAATTTTGGAATACTCCTCAGGTCATTGAGACCACAGAATGCAAAACCACAGACAAGAGACTACTACAGAGAACCAGGTGACCCCGTGTTTAAGAGTATGAAGTCGTCCTTGGCTGTGTTCAGGTCTCACCAGACCTTCCCATTCTTATTTGTGTGACTTCTGTGTGTTCCACATGCGGAAGGCTGCATATATGAGAACAATCTCAGGAAGATGGGCAGTTCATTTAAAAATAAGTAAATAAGCTGGGCAGTGGTGGTGCATGCCTTTAATGCCAGCACTCGGGAAACAGAGGCAGGTGGCTCTTGAGGCCACCCTGGTCTACGGAGTAAGTTCTAGAACAACCAGGGCTGTTACACAGAGAGACCCTGTCTAGAAAAATGGTAGATAGATAGATAGATAGATAGATAGATAGATAGATAGATCTTCTCTTTCAGATTAATTGCTAAAGAGAAGTAAAACATCCTGATATTTTGGCATCAGAACTGTTGTGTGGCCTTTGAACATCTTTCAAGAATATATATTTGCAGGACTCCAAAATGCTCTAAATTTAACACTATGCCCAGTTAAGCTACTGGAGTTCAACCTGCCACCCAAAATGAACCATGCTAGAATGAAAGGGGATGTGGCACACCCTCATTTCACCTTGATGGCCATGCAGTTGTGGGTATATGTCCCCCCTGCAGTCCCCAAGTGCAGCCCCCTAAAGAGCAGGCTTCCGAGCCACCCCTTCCATAAATTGTCCTCCCGACTCCCTTCTCTGTTGGGCCTCCATTTTTGCCAGGCCAAAATTAAGTTTTAGCAGGACATTGTAGGCAGGCATATGTTTGACCATTGAGAATTCTGTGTGGCCATTAGAAAGAAAAGAAAAATCAATAGGGCTTCATTAGAGCAGCAGGCAGGCAGGGCCCAGCCCTGCCTTAATTATGGTTTCAGTAGCATTTGCTTTAATTGGAAAGAATAAAAGAAGTGAAGTGGAGTGAATGAAGAAATTAGCATATCCATCACTGTTGTCACATCATACCCTGCCCTTAAAACAAGGTTCACTCTTTTGCTCTGAAGCAGCTTGGAATTGGGAGGGGGGCATCAATTAGCCATCTTCCCCCTCCACAGTGGTGAGATTCTAATTAAAATCTTTCATAATCTCAGGAAGAAGTTTTTTTAAAAAAAAAAATCTGCCAGCTACACTAAATACACTCTGCAGCATATCTGCAGTTAATTACGCTAGCTTAAGATGTGGCCGAGAACCCAGCCCGATGGCTGAGCCTCTCTCAGTCTGTGTACTTAGGGTGGTCCTGAGAAGCCCTCTTCCACTAAGAGAGTGAGCCCCAAGCACAGAGTTCCTTGGAGGATGGAATTCTGTTGAGCAGACCTCCAAGCAGCCACACGCATGTGATACATCAGGCTGAGAGGCTCCCTGGGCCCCAGCTGCTCTAAGTCCCCACTCTTGTTTTATGAATAGAGAAACTGAGGCTCAAGTCACCCAATCAGGGTCAAGTGGAACTTTCTTCTCAGACCAAGCCCTGTCTTCTCTCTCTCTCCTGCAGCATCTCACCTGCCAACGTCTCAGGAAAAGCTTTCTAATAGAAGAAAACTCTCGGGTAGGAAGGAATTTTGTTCACCAACACACGAGCATGTGACTTCATCACACATGGGTGCATTTAACAGTTTCCCATGTCCCACCCAGCCTATGACCTTTCCTTTGGAGACAATGAAAGAGTTAATGTCAATCTATAGGGCTTGGCTAGGATGTCATGGACAAGGGCAGGCATCCTTGTGTTTTGAGGGAGGAACAGTGGACACTGGAAACACAGTGACCTTCCCACGGGCTTGGATTGAGAACAAATGTCAAGTGCTTATTAATTCTGTGGACCCCTCCAAGGGCACAAGAGGAGACACATAACAGGAGCTCCCCTTTACCTCCTGAAGTTTTTCTAGTCCTACTTTACAGATTCAAAGAATGAAGTTAGGGAATTAGAACAACGGCTTAGTCAAGTGCTTGCCATGCAAGCACAAGGCCCTGAGTTCAGAGGCCCAGTACCCCCCCAAAAAAAATCATAGATGTGTGCCTATAATCCCAGTGCTAGCGGGAGGCAGGGAGGAGAACCCCATGGGCTTGCTAACCAGACACTCTAGCCAATTAGTGAACTCCAGACACAGTGAGAGATCCTATTTATAATAATAATAATAATAATAATAATAATAATAATAATAATATGTAGACAGCAATTGAAGAAGACACTTGATGTCAACATCTGGCCTTAACAAACACACAAAATACATAACCACACCTTACACACACACACACACACACATAAGTCATAAACACACTACACATACATGGAGGTCAGATTGCTTACCCAAGACCCAGTAGGACACAAACTGGGATTAAATCAAGTTGGATTCTGAAAGGACCTCTCTCCCTAGCTATGTGGCCCATTCCAAGGAGGAAATAGAGCCCTAAGTACCAAAATCTAGGAGATGAATTCCCCAGCAACACCTGGTTATGGTAGAAATCCTCACAGCTTTGCTTGCCTGTGTGCCATAAGCCAGGCAGGGCCTTCTGAAAATGTATTCACTCTATCCAGACCAGGTGCTTCTGCCTGGAACAAGGGACAAGGGACAAGTCCCCTGGACAGTAGTTCATTGTGCTAGTCACAAGAAGGCACAGTGTCAGTGTCAGGGTATAGAGCCACCTCTGAGGTCAGGAGGAAGTGACCAGGGAGGACAGAGAGACTGCCATGCAGAAAATTACAGGGAGGCAACAATTCATTGTCCATTCACAAAGTGGTTATCAGGAAGCTTGTGATTGGCTTCTCAATAGAGCATGACACTGTTCTGTCCTGAGTGAACCCTAAGGGTCACTGTGCATCAGGCCAGAGGCGTGGGGAGTAATCAGCAGGCCTTCACAGAGTATAGTGGGGTCCCACTGCCAAGCAGCCTTCCCTCCTTCTGTCCATCCTTCCTAGGGAGGGGTGAAGAGCTGTACTTCACACCCCACTTCCACAACAGCCCAGATTAGAGGGTGACTGGGAGGAGTAGAAAGCCTTCACCAGATACCTGGACTCCTGGTTTATCCCAGGGAGTGCAGAGAGAAACTCACTCATGTTGCTGCCTCCAAAATCACCTGTGGGAGGAGCAGAGGCCATCACTGACTCCCCCACCCACAGCAGCTGTGTGTGGCAGGGCAGGGGAACTCCAATGGCCTCCAAGCTAGATACCAGGGTAGGAGCCTCACACTCCCCCACCCACAGCAGCTGTGTGTGGCAGGGCAGGGGAGATAGAGGGCCTCACACTGCCCAAGGGGTCTACAGTCCTGCAGGCAGCTACCCCTCAGTCCCTTCTAGTCTTTTCATCTCTCAAAAATGGAAGAGACCTGGCTCCAGCTTCGTGTGGCCTTGAGAAAACCATATCTACCCCAGGCCTCAGTTTCCTTGTCTTAACAATGTAGCTCTCATTCACCACCTCAAGTAAGCCATCATCTGCCCTGGGAGCTGTGGCACACATTAACCCTGTCACGTCAGATCAGTGGACCTCAAATAAAGGAGGAAAGAAACAAAATTCAAGCCATGGAAGGCCAATTTAGATTGTAGTGGGGCACTCAGAAGCAGAGCCAGGGTTGAGGTCTAATTCAGTGTTAGCGTACTTACCTGACATGAACAATCCCTTGGATTCAATTCTTAGCATGAAAAGAAGGAAGGAAGGAAGAGAGGGAGGGAGGGAGGGAGGGAAGAAGGGGCGAAGCAAAGAGGAGAAAAAGAAGAGAGAGAAAAAGAGTGGAAGGAAGGGAGAAGGGGAGGGAGGGAGAGAGGAAGAGAGGGAGAGAGGAAGTAAAGACATAAAGAAGAAAAAGAAAAAGAAAGGAGGGAAGGGGAAGGAGAAGGAAAAGGGAAGGGGAAGGAAAGGGGAGGGAAGGGGAAGGGAAGGGAAGGGAAGGGGAAGGGGAGGGGAGGGGAGGGAAGGGAAGGCAGGAGGGGAGGCGGGAGGGAAGGGAAGGGAAGGTGAGGGGCAGGGGAAGGAAAGGGGAGGGAAGGGGAAGGGAAGGGAAGGGAAGGACCCACTAGAGTCAGGAGACAGCCAGTGTTATGATGTTATGGTTTGAATGTAGTATGTCCTCGCAGGCTCACGTATTTGAACTCTTGGTCCCCAGTTGGGGATGCTTCTCTGAGACATTGTGGTTGGAGCCTTTGACTTGAGGTCTTGCTGGTAGATCAATGAAGGCTCCTAGAAAGGATCTTGAAGGTTATATCCCAGCTTTGCCTCCAGCCAGAACTCTTGACATCCTAGTCCCCTAAAACGTGAACAAAATGCATCATAAGCCCCCTCTGCTGTGGACTGAATCACTCCAGACTCTCCAGTCACTATGGCCTCACCTCCATGATGGCTGGGACTTCCACAAGATACAGAAATACCCAAGCACTACCTGCCTTTGTACCTCTACATTCAGTTCTCTGGCAGTTTTACCTGTGAATGAAGACACAAGGGCCCTACTCTGGAAAAGCCATGTGGCTATTGGTTATGCCCACAGGCTTTGGATTCTGTAAGAGCTCACACTCAAACCCAGTCTCACTGTCTCCAGGATCACAGGCAAATGAGTTCACAGTTCTTCACACTCCACTGTGTCATCTACAAGGCAGGGTGAGCCCTTATTGGGTATCCATGTGGCAGTTACAATGCAGGCATGGACACTCAGGCGTTGGGCACCCTGGGATAGCAATGATAGTCTGGCATGAGAGAGGATTCCCAACTAGGGAAAAAGACACACTAGGGTGCTAAGGAGATGGGTCTATCAGAAAAGGGTTCTGCAAGCCTGAGGACATGCATTTGATACCCAGACCTCACATTTTTAAAAGTTGAAGAAAACAACAAAAAGCCTGGGCATGGTATAGTACATGCCTTTAGTCCAAGCACTTAGGAGGCAGCCTGGGTTACATAGCTAAAAAACAAAACTAGGCCCAGTAGCCTGCACTTGTAATCCTAGGGCTTGGAAGGAAGAAATGGGTAGATCCCTGTAGCTTGCTGGCCAGTCAGTCTAACATACTGGCAAAGGACCAGGCCAATGAGAGAACTTGGTTTAAAAAAATGGTGTCCGAGGAATGACACCCAAATTTGACTTCTACACACACATGCACGCATACACAGGACCCAGTAAGATTTTCACTGGACACACTTGAACAAGTGAACTGGCAAGCCCCCTCTCTGAGCCCCAGCTTACCATCACTGGAAGGAAAGATGTGGTTTATCAAAGACATGGGGTAAAAGCCAGAGTATCTGTCCCTCCAGGTCTGAAACTCTCCTCTACAGTTAAAGAGCCACTGGGGCTAGACTAGGGCATGGGGTTCAGCAGTGTCACCTGCTTTTAAAGTGATTGTGCCTGCCTCCTGGAGCTGTGTGGTGGCCTTTCGGATGAGTGGTAGAGGGTCTTGGAGAATGGGCTCATCTCCATGCAGCTGAAATGCACCATTAGCTAGAACCAGCACACCCTCCCCTGCTCGTAGCTCAGCCAGGGCACGCATCACCCAGGCAGTAATTAGAGGGGGGAGGAAGATCCTTCAGGCAGCTTAGCTGCAGAAAAGCATTTCCATTGAAAATATACATTTGTAATTGTAAATGGAAAGATTACCTGTAATAGCGGTAACAGAGCCATTTCCTAATAAGATGAACACTATAGCTGATGAACGAAGCATCTGTATAGAGCTACGTACACCATTTCTGTACCGCAGGCTGCCAATTTGTTTCCGTGGTGAAAAGCGTGATTTAGTGTTTGTAGCATTACCATCTGTTGTCGTTATTACAGAAATTATATATAAACCAGTTAGTAAACACTTTGCCGCATTGTCTGTTGTTTTGATAATCACCCATAATAACATCTAGCATCAATATGGTCTTTAAACCCGATTTGGGAGTTAATGGAATAAGAGGAGGCAGTCTGTATATGCACCGGGGTAATGTCATTAGGAATGTTTGTGAAGAACAAATTAAATCAGTTGTAAATTGTGCTCTCAAGTCAGCCAGAAAACCAGTCTTGTTCAGGAGAAGGGATTTATATTTTAACCTTGTGCAGAAAATGCACTTACACAGATTAAAATAAAATAGGGACTTCGCCGATGGATGGAAGTGGTAATTGCCAGGGCCTTAATGGTTTCCTGTTGGCTGTGTCATGCAGTGGGCACAGCTATTTTAAAAGTTAACCGGCACTCGGGGTCATACTTTCACTGATTCAATCATTAAACCAGGCTAGACATGTCACTAAATGGCTGATTATTCAAATGATGAGCCTGCTCCATGGTTCCCCGATGTCGTCTTTTGAACATGGGGATTTTCAGGGATGATTCTCATAAAATCAAGATGAGTTGGATTCAAGTATGAGTCAATGGTAGCACTGGGCTGGGGCCTGGCCCATCTGGGATGGCTGTGGAGGCCCCGCCTGGTATCTCAGAAAAATGGGAATAGGGTGGGCAGCTGTGATGCTACATCTTGGGCTTATAGATCTCCAGGGTCCTGAAACAATACGATTTTGCAGGCACGTCCAAAGGGGGCCTAGGTTTAAACAAAGAGGCTGCTTGGGATAGGAAGCAGGAAGGTATCTGGGAGCCCATAGTCCTGTAGCAAGGCTCTCATCCTCACTATCATTTTCCCTTATATAGCCAGGGGGGGGGATGAAGAGGCAAGGACCCAGGTTTGTCTCCAGAGCCTCTGTCACTGACTGACACACCTCCTCATACCTAGGAGACATTTTCAAGGCCTTCTCTTGATACCTTCATGATACCCCTGACACAATTAATTAGAGTCCCCATTTTGCAGGTAAGCAGTCAGACACTTGTGAGTAAGGCCATACACAGTCTCCCCAGCAGGGCTGGAAATCTTCCTGTAAACCCTGAGCCCCTGGGCAGCTGGATAAACAGTAGCCATTGACTGACTAAGGCACTCCAAAGTCAAATAGGCCCTGTGTTGGGTGGCTGAGCGGTGCAGGGGGGGTGGGAGGGAGTGGGAGGGGTGGGAGTCAGCCTGGTGAGTAAGAAGCCAATCTACCCCGCAGCTGCAGAAGCTGCTTTGGGGTGAGCTTGGAACAGAGCAAAGGAGACCTCACAAATGCTACCTCTGCACCCCATGGATGGGTTTACAAGTGGTACCCATGGCCATGGAGAGCTGGGAACCTACTGGCTTGCCTGACAGCAAATCTCTGGCCACAGTTAGGCGGGGGCAAAGATTCTAGTTGGTGCACTGCTTCCTGTAGAGCAGAGTTACCATCACTCAGATATTTTCCAACAGCACAATTAAGAACTCATTTTTCTTTCATTTTAATGGTTATATGTAAAAAATAAAATTATCCCATCAAATTCACAATACAAAATGTATTTGTCTTAAAGGGGGTATTTTTTAAAAGGAACCTAACTAGGTGCTAAAAAATGGATCAGCAGCTAAAAGAGCATTCTGTTCTTGCACAGGATCCAAGTTCAGTTTCCAATACCCATATCAGGAGGCTCACAATTGCCTGACTGCAGCTCCAGGGAATCTAACTCCCTCTTCTGGCCTCCACAAGCAGTTGCTCTCACATACAGACGCATACACTTAAGCATAATTTTTTAAAGTGTTGGGGGAGCTCACTAAAAATAGCAAGAATGGACTGAGGAGAAAGTTCAGTTGGTAGAGTGTTTGCTTTACATGTGCGAGACCCTGGGTTCAGCCCTCGGCATTTCATAAAACCAGACATGGTGACACTCCTCTGTAATCCTTGGGAAGTAGAAGCAGGAGAATCAGGAGTCCAGGATCATTCTTGGTCATGTAATGAATTTCAAAGACATTCTTGAGATTCCATCTCAAAAATAAATGCACTTAACCAGATTATTTTAAAAATATCTAAGTGGGCAATAACCTAGACGGTGTGCAGACACGGTCAAAATCATACAGAGGGTGGCTAGTTTGGGGTTTGGAAGAAGAACATCTTGCTTCAAAATACCAAGTGCTGTTGGGTCCACCTCAATATTTCCAGATATTCCCTTGTGTGCTACAAGAGGTCCATGTGCCTTTTGTACATGGCTGCAGCTCTAGTGATGCTCAACAAAGGGGCCCAAAGCAAAAGACCCACCCAGTTTACTACTTCCTGGAGCACCCAGGAGATGTCAACTCACAACTTGTTAGCCTGTGTTCAGGATATACACAACAACTGCCCATTGCAACACAGAAGAACAAGGGGCCCGCCATCCTAATACCAGGATATTAATGCCCTAGGTTAAGTTTGCTTCATGCAAAAGCCTCACAATCTAGACCTTAAGGCCAGTGACATCATTATCAACTACCGAACGCTAGAGCACAGAGAGGCCTTACCCTTCCTTGCTCAGCTAGACAACTGCAACAACCAGAGCAGGAAAACATGAAGTCTGAATCCCATGAGTCCTCCAACTATGGCCCCAGGGCCAAATTCAGCCTGTTGCAAGTTTTTGTTTTTTTTTTTTTTTTGTTTTTTTTTATGTCTGATGAACTCAAAGTAGAGTTTACTTTTGTAGATGTTTGCAAGCAAAGGGTAGGGAGGAGTAGTTGGGTGTCGAACATTTTGTGGCTGTAAACAATACATTAAAATGAAATATCTATGTCTATAAATAAAGTTTTATTAGAGCACAGCAGCTCTCGTTCATTTGCACAGAGCCCAGGGCTGCTTTCTTCAGAGCTGATTGGGAGACTCCAGGCATTTCTTACATGCCCCTTATAAAGCACAGGAGGCAGGGAACCTTTGTTTGTGGAGTTTCCCAGAAGGAGGAGGAAGAAGAAGGGGGAGAAGAAGGAGGAGGAGGAGAGGAGGAGGAGAAACTAGGAGAGAGAAAATTAAGAAAGAAAAGACAGAGTCACACTGACGAGAAGGTGGGATAGAGAAATGCAATTCCCGGTACGGAATCTGAGAAAATAAGGAGCAGGGCGGATGGGTCCATCTTCCTCCTGAGTGATAGTCAGAGGGGAACAAATCCTCCCCCCAGTGACAACCATGAAAGGCATGCTCTGAGGTTGGGGACCTGGAGAAATAGTTCGGGTGTTGTGAACGTTTTTCATACAGTCATGTAATTGTTTTAATTAAAAAGCTTTAAAATATTAATGGGAGAGATTCAAGGCAGAGTTAATCATAGTGGCTTCTCTCACTACATGTACTTAAGAGTTGCCAGTGCTCCATTCACACATGCTGTTTCCTGGGAGGCTGTAATTCAGCCAAAGAAACTGGCCACAGCCTGGAGTTGGACATGCAAGTTTACAGGGCAGGAATTAATTATTTAATTGATTTGAATATTTCAGGCTTATACGTGGAGGGAGGAAATCCTATTGCATCATCCAAGGAGGGTTGGTCCAAGCTGTGTGGTCATTGTTTCCCCTCTATTAAAGCTACCCCCACACACACACACTATCTGTCACAACAGTTCAAAAACAGACCTGGATGTAGCTTGCAGCCAAAGGTTCTAAACGCCTTACTTAGCTCTTAAATTCCTGCCTAAGTTCTCCCTCAAATGAGCTTCGTTAATGTGGAAATGCGAGGCTTTTGCCTGTTCCTGGGAATGTGTTTAAAATAAGCCTTTTCATTTTGGTTGCTTCAATATACAACCAGTGGCAATCACAGGCTTACCTTCCCTGACTGACTGAAATCTGATCATTAAACCAACTTCACTATTAGGGGAATATCTGGCTGGAAAAATGCATTTTATCCCCGAAGAATATGCCATATTAGTGAGAAAATTACTCTAAATGGGAACAAAGCTGACAACTGCTGCTTGCGGACTAATGGCCTAGTGTATATATCGTACCCAAAAAGCATGTCATCACCAGCTGTTGAGCAGATCACAGGCATCAGGTTCTGGTTGGCACAAATGGGACATTAGGGATGTCGGAAAGGTTTTAGGGATTTGGGTGGGTTTTCTCTTCCCTCTCCCTCTTTTACTTAAAGGCACCAGATGCAGGCCCAGCAACACCCTAAAGTCCAAGCAAGCTTGGAGCTGCCCTGTGCCGACATGGCTGCCAGCAGCTTCTTACTCTTGCCTTCTGCTTCTGTGTGGGATTATTCAGCAGCCATTTAATGCAAAATTGCATCCTGTGAATGGCAGCGTATTTTCTCACCCACCGCAGAGTTGTTCAACTCAACCTATTTAGGGACTTGGAGGATGCCCCTGGGCCCCCCAGACAACAAGAGATGTTAGGGCAATGACTCCTTTGGAAGAGAGAAAAATTGTATATTGAGCTGCACAGTAGAAGCAGTGCTGGAAGCAGGGAAGACGGGAGAAGGGCCCTAAGAAGTCCTCAAGATCAAAATGTGAGCGCTGTAATAAGAGCGAAAAAATTGCGTTTGTTTCATTTCCAGCCCTTGATACTGTCTTCTTCAGGCGAACAGATTCAAATTTGTGGCCATTTTCTGCTCTTATTAAGGGGAAAGTGGCATCAATTTTAATAACATCGAACACGCATTAATAGAATGCATTTTCCAGCCACCTACAAACAGAGTGGAGTCATGTCTGCGACTCAGAACACTCAAATAAAAGGCCCCTCACACTCTGTCACCTGGTACAGGACCCGGAAAGGGTGGGGCAGGAACAATAGCAACCATTAGAATTTTATTCTTGTCTTCATGAGCTTCCTCAGATCTCCTAATTCAGATATTATTTTCCATCAATTTTTTTATATTAGCACATAATTCACTTACTGCTTCTTTTGAAACATTTGGTGATAGAATTACTCTTATGAAGATGCACGCCAAGAACATAGAAACGGATTGGTGATGCCTGTGAACATTGGAGCAGTCTTTACAGGCTGAAACATCCACACAGTGAACTCAAAAGGCAGGTAAGCACACTGGACAAAATGCCTCAGAACAGAAGCAAGTGTGTCTGTGTGTGTGTGTGTGTGTGTGTGTGAAGAGAGAGAGAGACAGAGAGACAGAGAGACAGAGACAGAGAGACAGAGAGAGACAGAGACAGAGAGAGACAGAGAGACAGAGAGACAGAGAGAGACAGACAGACAGACAGACAGACATCGCTTCTGCCTAACCTTCTGATCGTGTAGAACCTCAAGCAGAACCAGTCAGTGCATCCAAGAATGTAACACGGCACTTCTGTCTTTCTGTTCCACACAGCTCCAGGTGCCAGAAACCAGCATTTGCCTGTGTCTGCTCTAAAACTACAGACTAATGTCAGACTCTTCAAAGTCAGAGCTGCATGTCCTTCACGGGCATATAAAGAAAGGGTCTTTTGCTTGTTTATTTGAGTTAGGATCTCATATAGACCAGGCTGCCCTGGAACTTACTGTGTAGCATGGATGACTTTGAACTTCTGATCCTCCTGCTTCCACTTCCCAAATACTAGGATTACAGAGGTACACCATGGTTGTGGTTAATCTTGGTTGTTAACTTGTTGCCACTGGGAATAGGGACCTTCAATTGCAGGATTGCCTCCATCAGATTGTCTCTGGGTCATTTTCTTGATTGCTAATTGATGTAGAAGGGCCTAGCCCACTGTGGGCAGTGCTATCCCTATGCAGGTGGGCTTGGTCTGTACAAGAAAGGCAGCAGAGAGCAAGTCAGTAAGCAGCATTCCTCTGTGTTTTCTGTTTCAAATTGCCACCTTAGGTTTCTGACTTGGCATCCCTCGATGACTGACTATAACCTGTGAGTTAAAATAAACCCTTTCCTCCCTCAGTTTACTCTTAGTCGTGATGTTTTTCACAGCAGCATCTAGTTTAACACAAACTAAAGCAACCTCCACATCCAATTTATGTGGTGCTGGGGATGTACCGCAGGTCTTTATGGATGCTGGCAAATATTTTACCAACTGAGTTACATCCCAGCCCATATTTTTTAAAGCAGAAGTTTCAGGGCTGGAGAGATATGCCTCAGTGGTTAAGAGTACTCAGTGTGCAAACAAGAAGAGCAAAGTTCAAACCCCAGCATCCCACTAGTAAAAGACCTACATGACTCCTTGCACTTCTGTAAGGCCAGCACTAAGGTAAGTGAGACAGGAGAATTGCTGATGTTTGCTGGCCACCAGTCTAGCCAGCAAACTGGAGAGAAAGAGAGAGAGAGAGAGAGAGAGAGAGAGAGAGAGAGAGAGAGAGAGAGAGACGTTCCAGGTTGAGCAAGAGATTGTGTCTCCAAAAAACAAGGCAGGGATAAAAAAGAATCCAATACCCTTTTCTGGCCTCCAGGTGAGCACAGGTGTGTATACCACACTTATGCACACCTCTAAGCATATACTGACCTGCACATATAAACACACCACCACATACTCATACACATGGCAGGGGGCTGAAGCTTCATTTATCTTGAGAAGTCTTTAAAACAAGAATCATATGCAGGACCATGCAGTATTTAAGTAGACAAAAATATATAGTAATTGCTTAAGTCACATTCCTGAAGTGAATGCTGTTCACCAGAGGCTCAAGAAGGACCTCTCAGGGCTGGGTCCATGTAATGCAAAACAGTACAGCCCAGATGAGGAATCAGATCATTAGAAGTGAAGTGTCTTGCCGAGTTTGTGGCCTAAGCAGAATCATGACTGGGTCATTGACCATACAATATATTCATGATAGTATGTATATAAACATCAACATGGTAATCACTGTGAGCTGTGCACTGTACTTCAAGTTTCACATAGACACTTTCAAACAACCCTGCAAAGGAGGAAACATTCTCCCAATTCACAGGCAGGGAAAAAAAAAAAAGGCCTGAGGCCTGAGGCTCAGAGATTAGGTTATTTCTCAAGGCAGCAATCAAGGATAGAGCCTTTCCTCCTAGTCTCTAAACCCAGCTCCATATGTTTCCAAAGCTAGATCCTCAACCCATTAGCGTTCTGCAAAAGGATAATGTGAAGGAGTGGGATCTACCCCCACCCCAATTCATTCTTAATCCACATCATGCAACTCTCTAGCTGCTTCCATCCAGAAGCTTGGTTGGTGTCTCTGACTGTATACTCACCAGGCCACCTGTGTCCGTAGTCTGCATCTCAGGACCTGGCACTCTCTAGGTCCCCTGACAGTATCAGTTGAATGAGTGCAATGACGGCCAACCCCAAACTGTGATACCACTCCCTTCCAGCGGTGCTGGTCAGCCTTAATCTCCCACTAACACAGATTAGAATATAAAGGGTGCCCAGGGACACCTGTGATATCTGGTTCCAGCCAGACCTCCAGCACCATGAGTTGTGAGGTCTCTGGTATCTTCCATTCACAACCCAGGTCTTCAGGAGGCACAAAGCATAGGCCATTGTATTACATCTCTCCAATCCATCACTATGTGTGGTCATTGGAAACTAATCACCTCATGCCATTTCCTTCTACTTCCTTCCATTTGCCCATATACCCAGCTATTGATCCCTCAGTCCTTCCCACGTATGAATCCACCCTAGAAGGGACAGTATTGGTCAATCAGGAAAGGGGTTATCTGAAGCCTATAGCTGGACATCTGCAACAGGCAGGCTTGCACTGTTGGGGTGGTCTTGGAGCATGCTTCTTGCTCTGTCTCTAGGGTCATTACCAAATGAACCTTTGCAATGCTGACTTTAGGAGGCACCCAGGAGTCCCCAAGCAGTGTGTGTTGACTGAGTGTTTGTTGGGAGGATTACTTTCCAAGTAGAAAACAACATCTTTCCACTAATGAAACCTAACCAGCAATAAAGGCAACTTGATGGCACAACTTTGGGCTGCTGAGCTATTTAAAAGGGAAGAAAATAATATCTTCTTGGTTTTCCAGAAAACCATATTGTTACTATCTGTAATGATCACACACACACCATCATTGAGAAAATTCCAGTTGGAATAAATATTGAAATTCTGTTTTTCATCAGAGAAGGGGGGAGAGGGAGGATTCTGACAATGTGAAATGTCAATGTCTCACCAATCTGCATGAAATTCAATAAAGATATTTATATTAAAACACCAATGATGCAATTGACTCCTTTCTTTGTCCCCAATAATTCAGAATTCTTCAAATTTTGTCATCCCTGGGATGAAGAAATGGCTCAGGAAGGAGTTAAGAGCACTTGCTGTTCTTGCAAATGACCCAGGTTAGCGCTCAGAACCCATAAGACACCTTACAACTACCTGGAACTCCAGCTCTAGGGGATCCAACACCCTCTTCTGGCCTCTGTAGGCACTGTACACGTAAAATAAAATTATATTAACTCAAAAATACTTGAATTTGATCATCCCTCCCATTTATCATCATTACTAATGATTTTGAACATGGATTTTTTTAACCTCTTATTATCAAATGCTAACGCATACCACCATTGGTTTTTATTGTGGAAATGAACATGATTTCACTTAGCCACCCAAAGCACTGAATTGGTCCATATGTACATAATCCTACATCTAAGAGCCTTCAAAATACCCACCCTTTGAAGTCTGCTCTCTTTGGGGACTCTGGTCCAAGAAAATAATCTGGAATTTTAAGATGCTTTGTTTATGAAATTGGTCAGTTGAAGGCTGACACATGCACACAAAACATGAAACAACACAAAAGCACAATATTTGAGAAATGTTTAAGTGATATATGGCATACACACATAAAGAAATACTGTAGGGTAAAATGCTTATAACACTGTGGAAAACGATACTGTTAAAAAAAAAAAAGTATAGTTCAGTGATTAGCTGTGGGTGTCTGCTTCTACTTCCACCAGCTGCTGGATGATGGCTATCGGGTGGCATCTGTCAGTCATCAATCTCATTATGGGGGGTGGATTTAAGGTAGCCTCTCCTCTGTTGTTTAGATTGTTAGTTGGTGTCATCTTTGTAGATCTCCAGACATTTCCCTAGTGCCTGATTTCTCTTTAAACCTAAAATGTCTCCCTCTATTACAGTATCTCTTATCTTGTTTTCTTCTATTCTTGCCCTGACTCAACCTTCCTGCTCCCTCATGTCCTCCTCACCCCTCCTCTTCTCCCCTTCTCATTCTCCTAGTTCCCTCTCCCCTCCTGCCCCATGCTCCCAGTTTGCTAAGGAGATCTTGTCCCTTTCCCCTTCTTCAAGGGACCATGTATGTCATTCGTAGAGTCCTCCTTGTTACCTAGCTTCTCTGATGGTGTGGATTGTGGGCTGGTAATCTTTTGCTCTATGTCTAAAATCCATATATGAGTGAGTACAGTTGCAGAGAAGGACGAGTGATGAGCAAAGGGGTTCAGACCAGGCTGGTGAAACCCACAGAAACAGCTGACCTGAACAACGGGGAGCTCTTGGTCCCCAGACTGATAGCTGGGAAACCAGTATAGGACTGTTCCAGACCCTAAGAACGTGGGTGTCAGTGAGGAGACCTTGGAAATCCATGGGGCCTCCTGTAGTAGATCAGTACTTATCCCTAGCATAAATGTGGACTTTGGGAGCCCATTCCACATAGAGGAATACTCCCTGAGCCAAGACACACCTGGGTGGGCCTAGGCCCTATCCCAAAGGATATGACAGACCCTGAAGACCCCCCTATGGAAGGCCTCGTCCTCCCTGGGGAGAAGAAAGGCTATGTGATAGGTAGGGTTTTAGTTGGGGGAGGCAGTAGGAGAGGAGGGGAGGAAGAGGGAACTGGGATTGACATGTAAAACAATCTTGTTTCTAATTCAAATAAAAAAATGGAAAAAAGTACAGTTTAATATTTTAAAAGATTAAATGCATGTATTACAAACACAAATATAGGAAAACAGAATAAAAAGAAATACTTTAAAATCTTAATTGACTTTTCCCAAGTAGTTCCTTCTTTTATTATTTCCTTTTTTACATGTATTGATTTATAGAGAGAGAGTTGGGGTGAGAGAGAGAGAGAGAGAGAGAGAGAGAGAGAATATGCCATGTGTGTATTGATGTCTGCTGAGTCCATAAGAAGGTACCGAGAACCAAACTTCGTTTATCTTTCTAGAGCCTGCTGTTTCTTTTATAAAAACTCTTTTTATTTAATATGGTGTGCTGGTGAATGATGTGTGTGGGTGGGCATTCGGCAATGCATGTGGAGGGCAGAGGACAACTTTGAGGGGTTTCTTTATTC
The DNA here is from genome assembly GCF_003668045.3 of Cricetulus griseus. Lineage (NCBI taxonomy): Eukaryota > Metazoa > Chordata > Mammalia > Rodentia > Cricetidae > Cricetulus > Cricetulus griseus. The sequence continues at coordinate 69,178,054 of NC_048596.1, forward strand.
TTTCCTCACATGAATAAAAATTTTAAAATAAATCTTTTTTTTTTTAAGAAGCAGTTCTGGATATCTGAAACAGTGTGGACTTGAGTTCTTGAGCAGAATGCATACTACTTCCTCACCCCACCCTCAGCACTGGGGGTTGAACCTGTGGCCTTGGACATGGTAAATATGTACCACTGGTACACAAGTCTCATCATCATGCATTCGACAACCTGATTTCTCAGGAGGAGCCTGCACAAGCAGCAGTCATAAAACTTAGCCAGACCAGAGGTGGCTTAGTAATCCAAGGCAGAGGACAGAGACAACAGGTATAAATGGGATAATACACTCCTCCTAAGGTCACGGCACTTCCTGCCTAGTCAGAGAATGTTCCAGAAATCCTGAACACTGTGCTCTTTTAAGTCTCATATTCAGGAACTGATTGGTTAATTTAATCATTTACCAAACTAGAACAGAATGGAATGAGATCCAGGAAGGGTTCTTTTGCATTTTTATCAAGTATACTTTACATATAATAAAATACACCCCCATTAAGTCTAACACTGAAAAAAATTTCAATAAATGTACATATACAAACACTGTCAAAGTATAGGATATGTTCATTCCCTCAAAGCTTTTCAGTTAGTCCCAACCTGTTCTCTACCCCTACACTAGACAATTGTTCTGTGTCTGTCTACAAATTTTGACTATTGTAAGTGGATTCATGTGTCAAGTATTACTCATTTGTATGTGGTTTCTTTGGCTCAGCATCGTGTCTGTGGTGTACATCAGTAGCTTGTTCCTGCTTTGTGGCTGAACATTGGTTCCTTTGTGTGGATATAACACAATTTGTTTATTCATTTACCTTCAATGCACATTGAAGCCCATTATAAAAATACTTCTATGAATGTTTTTAAAAGATTTATTTTATTTTTAATTATGTGTGTGGTGGGGATTTAGAAGGTCATAAGGGAAATGTGTGTTTAAGAAAAAAGTTTCCAAGAAGACCAAAAGGTCTTGATAAAATTATAAACACACAGAGACTGTGGCAGCACTTACCAGACCTGTGCAAGTTCAAACCAGACAAAATCCTAGCACTAAGAAGGGGAAGTGGACACAAAGTTCCACCCCAAAACAAGAAGCTATTGCAGTGATACTTGGTGGGAAAGGGAAAATCAGTTTGCCCCAATGGTGTGAGACTAGGAATCACACTCCCGGACAGGCCGCATGCTCAGGCCAACTCTAAATGAACTCCGTGTTTGTTTGTTTGTTGTGCACTGCTTTGTTTTGTTTTGTTTTGTTTGGGTGTTCTTTGTCTTATTGGGTTTTTGGTTGTTCTGATTTTTTGAGTTTTTTGGGTAGGGGATGGAAAGAAAGGGCGATATCTAGAAGTTGTTAGGGAAGGTGAAAGAATATGACTAAAATACAGTGTATGTAAAAAAATTCATTTAACTAAAAATGGAGGAAAAATAAAATATTTAAAACATTCATTTCCATATAATATATACAATTTCATTGGGGAAAAATGTTTTATAAGGAAGTTGTCTTTTAACTTCAAGCCCAACAACATGTCAGATTCCAGTTGCTTCTGCATTAGCACTAATATTTGATGTCGTCTGCCTTTCTGTGACCACTTTAGTGTACAAGAGACTATCTCATTGTGACTTTGATCTACATTTTCGGGCTGACTTGATGTTGAGCATCTTACATACTTACCAGCCATTTGTTTGCCTTCTTTTGTAAAATATCTTTCCAGACATTTTCAGGGCTGGGATAATGGCTCAGTGGATAAAGTGCTTGGCACTCAAGCACAAGGACTGGAGTTTGTTGGATGCCCAGAACCCATTATGTGACCTAAACACACACACACACACACACACACACACACACACACACCACAATTATGCATATGCAAAATTGTTTGTCTTCTTACTGGGATACAAGAGCTCTTTGTACTAAGGGATATGAGGCCTTTGTCTCTGACTATAAAAGGGTATATACATAAGCACACCATAACAACATAGGGCTATTATGCTTGCAGATCTGGTGTATGACCTAGGAAATTCTGCCTACTTTCAAGTCACAAAGATTTTCCTCCTCTTTTTTCTAGACATTTCATGGTTTTAACTTTTCTAGTTAAGTTTATGATCCACCTTGAGTTATCATCTTTGTGTCTTATATCCAAATGTTCTTATATCCAAATTTTTTATTTTCCTTAGGATATCAAGTTGTTTCATTTACAACTTGTTGGAATCATTATCATTACCCCCACTGAACAATTTTGGAATCTCTGTCACATATCAGTTGTCCCTGCATACAGGGGTGTACCTCTCCTTTGATGTAGGTCACTACTTAGCTCTTATTTACTTAGAAATTACATTATGTAAGTTCTACAGTCTTGTGTGTACATGTATGTATTGTACATGTGTGCATGCATGTGCCTTTGTGTTATATGCATGTGTGGGTTTATAGTTTTAGACTGTCACTTTCTATCAAAAGGAAGGGCTGTGAGATTTTGTTTGTGATTCCACTGAGCTTGTTGGTAGTTGGGGGGTGGGGGTAGGGGTGAACTGACATCTTAACAAGATGGAGTTTTTCCAATCCATGAGCATGGTATATCTCTCTACACAGAATTAGTTTCTCAAGAATATTTTTGAGGTTTTCAGTAACTTTTACATGTGTTTCATATTTGTCCCTGAGTATTTAGTAAGAGGTTTTCTACTTAGCTTACAATTGCTCATCACTAAGGTATAGAAACTCATTTGCCTTTTGAATATCAGCCTTGTTCTTCAGCCACACTATTAGTTTTAATGGTTAATTCTTTGCCAGTTCCTTTGGATTTTCTGTGTCATTGCATCTGCTAACAAATACAGTTCTGCTTCTTGCTTACACTATAGTGCTTTTTATTTCTTTTTATTGTCTTATTGTACTAGCTACAAACTCCATTACGATTCTGAATAGGAATGGTGGGAGCAAACATCCTTGCTTTGTTCCTGATTTTGCAAGAAAAGTGTTCAACGTTCACCATGATAAATGATGTTAAATGTAGGGGTTTCATAGAGGCATTTGAACAAATTAAGGGAAGGGTCCTTCTATTCCTAGTTTACTGTGAAATGGCTGTTGCTTGGTTTTGGGGTTTTTAAAATCATACACGGCTATCGATTTTTTCCAATATTTTTACTGCATCTGATAAAAGGACTACACTGTTTTTCTACTTATTTTTCAGTCAAAATGTTGATTTATGTTGATTGCTTTTTAATGTTTAACGAACCTCCTATTCCTGGGAGGAGCCCCACTCAGCTACATCATGTTATCCTTTTGGATAGATTGATCTATTCAAGTTGCTAATACTTGATTAAATATTATTGTAATTATATTATGGAAATGAACCTTTTTTATTTGCATTTTTAATGCCTTAGTCTGGTTTCATGTTGAGGTAATACTGTCCTCTCAAGAGAAACGTCTGGGTAGTGGAAGCATTAAGCAGGGAAAGGAACAGCCAGAAACGAGCCCTTTGTAGAATAAGGCTATCAAGTGATCTGAAGTGTATAAAGAGAACTATCACAGGGCTTAGCTACAGCTTCAGCTACAATCAGAAGACACTAGTGAGTTATTACCTAAAGCAAATGTTTGTGCCAATGATATGACTCATCAGGAAAAGCTCCCATGTTGTCCTTTGACCTACACTCTTTTTTGTGTGTGTGATTTTATTTATTTGTTTATTTATTTATTTATTTATTTATTTATTTATTTATTTATTAGCTTGTTTTCCATGCCAATCCCAGTTCCCTCTCCCTCCCCGCCTCCCCTGACCCCACCAATTCCCTATCCCATCCCCTTTCTGCTCCCCAGGGAGGGTGAGGCCTTCCATGGGGGAATCTTCAAAGTGTTTGACCTACTCTCTTGAACCGTGGCAGATATGTATACACACATACATACAAAACACACACACACACACACACACACACACACACACACACACACAGAGCACACTATATTTAAATATAAGTTTAAAAATTTTAAATGCTAAATACTAATCTGATTTTTATTTAAAAGCAAACAAACAAAAACCAGTACTGAGAAGAAGGGAGGCAGAGAGTTCACTCTCCTCCCAGACCGTCAGGGCTCTCCAAAGTCAAGACTGCAACAATGCTCACTATGTTTTAGTATGGTGGACTGAATTCTAGGGTGTCATAGTAAAATGGTAAATTGCCTTGAACTAGAAAAGGGAAGCTAGCTGGCTGCAGATAGGTGGACTGTGTTCCAGGGGATGGCTCCCTACACACTTACACATGGTCAGTGCATGGGCCTAGTGATCTAGCAGGAATAATAAAAATAATAAGGACTTGAAATTGGGAGGGAAACAGGTAGATGGGCTCTGTGGAGAGTTGGAGGGAGGCAATTAGGGGCCGAAAAACATAAAAAACATTGCCTGGACCGGGCGTTGGTGGCACACGCCTTTAATCCCAGCACTCGGGAGGCAGAGGCAGGTGGATCTCTGTGAGTTCGAGGCCAGCCTGGTCTCTAGAGGGAGTGCCAGGATAGGCTCCAAAGCTACACAGAGAAACCCTGTCTCGAAAAATCAAAAACAAACAAACAAACAAACAAAAACAAAACAAAACAAAACCTTCCATTTCTCTGGGCTGGAGAGATGGCTCAGTGGTTAAGAGCACTGACTGTTCTTCCAGAGGTCCTGAGTTCAATTCCCAGCAACCACATGGTGGCTCAAAACCGCCTTAAATGAGATCTGGTGCCCTCTGCCTGCATGCAGGCAGAAGACTATATACATAATAAATAAATAAATAAAATCTAAGAAAAAAAACAAAAAATAAAACAAAGAAAACATTGCCTGGTGCTGGTGGATCCCAGCTCTTAGGAGTCAGAGGCAGGTGGATATCCAAGTTTGAGGTCAGCCTGGTCTACAGAGCAAGTTCCAGAACAGCCAGGGCAAACAGAAACCCTGTCATGAAAAAACAAATTGAAAAAAAAAAAATGTGTTGTATTGTAAACATGTGAAATTTTCAAAGAATTATTTTTTCTGTGCAATTTAAGCAACACTGGGCATGGTGGCTCATACCTGTAATCGCAGCTCTTGGGAAGCTAAGCCAGGAGAATTGCCTCAAGTTCAAGGCCAGTCTAGACCACCACATAGTGAGACTTTGTTTCAAAAGAAAAGGATGGAAAGAAGAAATAAATAAAGACGGGATTAGAAATCTTACGGGGTGGAGAGGTACTGCTTTTACAGAGGACCCCAGTTCAGTTCCCAGTATCACATCGGAGGGCTCACAACTCCCTGTAAATCCAACTCTGGCCTCTATACTGCATTCATGTGCCCATACCCTCACACAGACAGATACACGTGGTTAAAAATAATAAAAATAAATCAGATAGCTAGATAGATAGGTTATAGATGAGTTGGGTATTTATTCATGCGGAAGGGGAAGAGCTAGGGACGACACCGGGAGGTGGAGGTGGCTTCCATCTGCAAGCTCTAGTATGAGAGAAAAAACTAAATGTGTTTCCTGTGGCTCTGGGAGGTAGAGCCAGGAACCAAAAACTCTCCCAGTTTACCAAGACGACTGTGTAACACCCTGAAAGGAGTAAGCTTCCCAGACTGCCCAGGACCAGGGAGGCTGAACAGCTGCCGAGGAGGGGTGGAGCTTACAACAAAGGGGTTGAGCCAGGGATGAGTCCCCTGTGGCTAAATCCCTCACAATGAGCTCCTGCCCGGTTCCTACCCCTTACCACTTGAAAACACGCTTTCCTGTGTATCTGCGACGCTATTTGTCAGGGAGGAAAATAGCCCTTCAGAGCGTGGTTACCAAGCACCAGATGGGATGTGTGAAAAAAAGTTTTCATGAATTTTTAAAAACAGAGTAATTCATTTTTTCCAGAAATCCATTTTTTTTCAATAGAGGACTATTTTTAATGTCAAAAGTACCTCTTTATCTCTCTCTGATTTTTAAAAATATATTAATTTTTGAGAATTTCATCCATGTAGACGATGTATTTTAATCATATTCACTCCTTTTCCTAAGTCCTCCCAGACCCACCCTCACTCCCAACATACCCACACCCATCCCCAATTTTGTGATGTTTCTGCTGTTGTTTTTATAGTCCACTGGTTCCAATTTGTGCTGCGGGTGTGGGGTCATCTGCTAGAGTATGGTCCACCTTCCAGAGGCCACACCCTTAAAGAAAATTGACTCTCTCCCCGAGAGCCATAAACTGCCAATCCCTCCTCTGCTAGGGGTGGAGTTCACAGTCCCTCCTGCCTTTGTCCTAGAATGGTGACTGACTTGATCTTGTGCGGCAGCCACAGCTGTTGTACATTTTTGAGTGCACTGGCTCTGTCCAGACGACTCTGTTTTAATCTGGTCCATCTGACTTTTAGCTCTTAATATTTTTATTTACTTATTTATTTATTGGAGGGCATTTAATTTTTTATTTATTTGGGGGTTGAGATAGTGTTACCCTATGTAGCCCTGGCTATCCTGGAACACACTCTTTAGACCAGACTGGCCTCCAGCTCAGCGATCCACCTGCCTCTACAAGTGCTGGGATTAAAGGTGTGCTCCACCACCACCTGGCTGGCTCTTAATCTTTCTGACCCTGTTCCGAAATTGTTGCTGAACTTGAACAGAAAGGGGCGTCCCATTTGTGGCTGAGCACTCCACAGACATTTATTCTCTGCACCTTGACTTGTTGTGAGCTTCTTTGTTAACTGCCAGTATGTGGGCTTTGTTGGTTGTTATTGTTCTGTTTTAACAAGCTACCTAGGCCATAGCCCAGGCTGCCCTAGAACCCATGCCCCTCCCACCTCAGCCTTCCTGGGGCTGAGCTTGAAGGCCTGTGCCACCATGACCTTCTTGCTTCTCTTGGTATTGAGTAAAATAAAAGCCTTTCATTTAACAAGATCTTGGTGATCAAAAATTACCTTTTTTTTTTTTTTGACAACTTTCCTCAACAAAGTTAAATGTCAGAAGCTGATCTCAAAATCTCTCTTGCTGCTCTCAGAGAAACTTTTCTACAGGTAAATTAGTACTGCAGTGGGTGGTGGTTAATGCCGAGACTCATAGCTGTTCACAGTGCTGTGAATAAACAGTTGTGGGTGGTCAGCGTAATTCGGCCATCTACAGCACACACACACACACACACACACACACACACACACACACACACACACTCCATCTCTGCTAAGGCTCGGGGGAACACTGCAGAAAAGGGAGCAGAAAGAATGCTCAGAGTCAAGGCTGGAGGGGGTGCTGTGAAATACCATCCTCTGGACGTGACACAATCATTGCACACATGAACTCACAGAGACCCTGGTGACCTACGCAAGACCTGCGCAAGATTAAGCTAGTTAAAGACTCAGCACGGAGGGGAAAGGGGCTCCAGAGACCTAATACTAGCTGAAGAGACAGCGGTAATTAATGGCTGCTACAGGATGGAGAGTCACTTTTCTTTGAGGGGAGTCCTCATGAAGCAGTGACTTGTATGTTATCTGAAGGAAAAAAAAAAAAAAAAAGACTTGAGTACTGAGGAGAGGGCCAGGGGAAGGTGGGGGGAGGGGAGTGAATAAGACACATTATATTATACATCTATGAAAGTTTCAAAGGGGGAAATGGTTTATGAAATATCTCTCTCTCTCTGTCTCTCTCTCTCTCTCTCTCTCTATCTCTCTCTCTCTCTCTCACACACACACACACACACACACACACACACACGCACACGCACACACACATACACCAATTTATTGTTTTGTGATATCAAAGTCTGTGGCAACTATGTCACCTGGATCACTTATGTTTATCCTACCCAGGCCAGGTTTTCTTCAAGGATGCTCTGTTCAGTCAGTGACAAAGAGGTCATAGGATGTATGTTTAGATGTCAACCTGCCAGTATAGTACCTCCAACCATGAACAGTTTTCCTATTTCTTATCAATTATCAGAGATGGTGAGATTAAATCACCCTCCGATTTCATCTGAAATTATTGAAACTCGTCTTTCAAAAATGGAAGCTGGGCCTCAGAGTTTCTCCCTAACCTAACAAGTCCAAGCCCCTGTGGTTCTGAGACCCCGAATGTGGAAGGTTCTCTGGGTATAATTGTCTGAGGCCATTAAGGGGAACTCTGGACAGACAAGGAACATAAATGGACAGGTGCTCTGCTGATTCAGGCCGGATTCCTCAGCTTCATCATCTTACCAAAACTGAACACCAGAGACTCCAGTGTAATCTCATGAGACCCCTAAAGCAAAGAAGGAGGAGGAGAAAGAGGCCATTTCAAAGCATTCAGGCAACTGGGGGAAAACAGAAACCTCTAGAAGTCTTTACTTATCAAGTCACACTAGCAAACTATTGGAAGGCACTGCCACCAGAATTCTAACATTCCTGTTGCCGCCTTATAGTTTCTGCTTAACTTACTTCATGACACACACCTAGACCCAGTTTGAAAACTCGAGTCAAGCCTCTGTCGTGTAGACGGACACAGCCTGTGGCGGAGAAGCATTCACAATGAGAATGCTTTAAGCATCCTGGCCACTTCCACTCCAAGACTGCAGAGCAGCCAAAGAGCTACACAATGTGCTTTTGTTCAAGTGGCAATTAGCAGAAATTATAGAACGGGGGCAGTGTCATTGTGGAAGGGATTCAGCCAAAGTCGACACAGACCAGTTTTCATTAGACCAGCCAAAAGCTGGAGAACTCTCTTTTCAAAAAAATTAAACCAGCTCTCAGCCTATTTGCTCGAGCTGTAACAATACCGAGAAGTGTGCTTCCTCTTGCTTGGGACAGTACCTGGAGGATGCTCTGGGGGGGCTCTCTCTAAGTGTTGGGTCTTTGATTGACAAATGTATTCAAGGGGAAATTGCTGGTGTGATTTTATTCATTATTAAGAAAATGAAGGAGCTGAATTGTGCTCTTGTAGCTCCTGAGCCAGTAATAATAGTACCTCCACTTATTTATTTCATTTTTAATGCAGACACTGGAGTATGAGGGTCCATTTTGGTCCTGTGGTGCAGGAGAGTCTATAAGTGATCAGAGTAATTAAAGGGCAAAAAGAAGGACGGTATACTGAAAGTCAAAGAATCTCTGACTTACGAGGCACTGAAGGCTTATTAGGTCTACCAGTTGGTCATGGTTTAGCCCTTCCACAGACATTAGCAAGAAAACCAGCACCCCCCCCCCTTCCTACCAGCATCCCTTCACATGCTTGAAGAAATGCTGTGGCCAATGGCTTCAGGTCATTTGCACACTGAGCCCTTTTCAGTGTTTATGGGAACTCAGATCCTTCTCCATCCCCTTTGTCTCCTCCTATCAAGATTCTCTTGCCTCTTGTACCTCAACAGAACATGAAGATGGGGCCTAACTGTGGGAAAGGAAAGTCTAGATGCCCTTAACCATATTCAGGTCTTTTAAAAACCAAACATGGGACAATGCTCCCAACCTCACAAGGAAATTTTAACAATTTAACAAACTGCATCTCAAAATATGCAAGCTTTTTCCTGGTTGTCTTGTGTATGTATATCTTTGAGTCATTGCAAAAGACCTCATGCCCAGGACTTGGAACCTAGACCAAAGAGTTTGCACTGCCCACTCTTCCCTGTGTGACTCAGGGATGGCACCCAATATCTTTAATCCAGTCCCATGTCTGAACTTTAAAGCAGTTGGACTCCTGGTTCCCAATGGAAAAGGGGGCATTGAAGAATTCATGCTAGAGTAGGTGAAGCACCCCTATATTTGTACAGTCTAGAATTCAATAAAATACAGCTGTTCTCCCTCCCAGGAAGAAGTTAGTGTTCGGTATCTTTGGCTGGAAACACTGGGACTCAGACAAGATGACATCTAGGGTTCTGAGGTTCCTTTCAGCTTAAATACACATTGGGAAGAGGGGTCACAATGGGAGGAGATAACATCAAGTGTACTACACCTTTAAATGAGAATGTAGAGAAGCATCTGCCAAATTGGAGATCCTCTCAACTCCAGCACAATGTTTTTTCTTAAAGGTGTGTGTGTGTGTGTGTGTGTGTGTGTGTGTGTTTAACCTCTGAGCATCTCTCCAGGTGTGTGTGTTTGTGTGTGTGTGTGTGATTATTAGCCTTGGCAGACATGGAACTGTGTAAACCAGGATGGCCTTGAAATCAGAGATCTACCTGCCTCTGCCTCTCCACGTGCCAGATTAAAGGCATGGGCCACCATACTCATCAACAGTTTATTTTTTTTAGTAGTTTTCAATTTAAATGCAAAAACTTAGCTCTTCATAGCATTTTATAATAGTGATTTCTTACGAAGTTTTCCTACACATGTTTTTAAATCATGCCTCTTCGTCTCAACTTTTTTTAATAATTTATTTAAGTTTATTTTATGTGCATTGGTGTAAAGGTGTCAGATTCCCCTGGAACTGAAGTTACAGACAGCTGTGAGCTATGTGAGTTCCGGGAATTGAACCTGGGTCCTTTGGAAGAGCAGCTGGTACTCCAACTGCTGAGCCATCTCTCTAGGCCCTTTGTCTCAACTTTTTTTTTTTTAATAATTTGATGTGGGAAGACCCACTTTTTAATTTATTAATTTTTATTTTATATGCATTGGTGCTTTGCCATGGGTGTCAGGTCCTCTAGAACTGGAATTACAGACAGTTGTGAGCTGCCATGTGGGTGCTGGGAATTGAACCCAGGTCCTCTGAAAAAGCAGGCAGTACTACTCTTAACCACTGAGCCATTTCTCCAACCCCAGAAATTGACTTTTGTTTTGTTTTTCAAGACAGGGTTTCTCTGGCTTTGGAGGCTGTCCTGGAACTAGCTCTTGTAGACCAGGCTGGTCTGGAACTCACAGAGATGTGCCTGCCTCTGTCTCCCAAGTGCTGGGATTAAAGGCGTGCACCACCACCACCCAGCTCCATCTCAGCTTTTAAAAGTGGTTTATTGCAGTTTAAAAAGCCTGAATTTTGGAACTAAATAAACCTGAGTGTGTAATGTTGCCGCACTATCTATTTGGCTGCGTGATCTCAGGTGAGCTTCTTAAGCCTCTGAGACTCAAATTAAACGATGTTTCCTTATGAAGCATTTGGCAGCCTTGGCCCATAATGTCCAACTTCCATTTTGGAGTCAATTTTGATACTTTTATTTAATCAAATGTTACATCTTGGGTTTTCAAATTGCATGGCAATCATGTCTCCTAAAGGAGGCATAGTACTGTGAATAAAAAAGTGGCCCCATAGACTTATATATTTGAATGTCTCCTCCCAGTTGGAGGAATGTTTGTTTAGGAAGGATTAGGAAGTGTGGCCTTGTTGAAGGAGGTGTGTCACTGGGAGTGGGCTTTGAAGTTTCAAAAGTCCAGGACAGGCCTAGTCTCTCTTCTTCTGCCTCCTGCCTGTGGATCAGGATGTAAGCTCTCAGCTACTGCTCCAGCACCATGCCTGTTTGTGTGCAGACTTGCTCCCCTGCCATGGTCATGGATTAACCCTCTGAAATGGTAAACAAGTCCCCAATTAGATTCTTTCTCTTCTTCATTGCCTTGGCCATGGGGTTTTGTCACAATAGTAATCCTGATAAAGGCAGGAGATTTACACATAGTGGAAGAAGCTATCCTCGTTTTTATCTTTCAGAGTGAAAAGTTACACTCCTAAACTTTTATAGACAAAGATGTCTGTAAAACCCAGCAAAACAAGCTTTCAGAATCCTGACTATTTACCCAATTTGTTTCTTTGGTTGGCCACCACACTTGTCTCCTCTGGGTTTGGTTGTTCATTCTGAACAAATTTTTCTCTATCCTCCATCTATTTCCTGACAGCTGGACAGGTAAGACAATCAATCCTATCTTTCTCTCTACCTGGATAAGCTCATCCCTTCCCATCCCAAGAACATACTCATGTGCTTGCTCTGGGAGACGATCATCAGACTTGGTAGTGCTTCCAGACTAAGGGAAACCCTTTACAAAGGTCCTGCATGGAGATGGAAGAGGCTATCTTCCAGGAGAAGTTAAGGGTGTGAGTTAAGATTTGAACTCAAGGCTTCCTGTCTATATTTGGTTTCTATTCCCTCCTTATGAATGGAAGAGTTAAACAAGCCAAAAATATCAGGAATGAAGCAATTTATCTCTCCAATCATGCAGTGGCTCAAGATATAAATCTGCATGCCAATAAATGCAAGTATTTTACACAGTACAGACAAGGATCCAAGGCACATGGCTGAAGGGACTCATTGACACATTCTGCTTCTGTTGTGACTCACACAGATGCTCATGTTTACCTACAGCTTTCTACCTTCAACCACAAAGTCCACTACATGAAAGTGTCTGTTGGATCCAATTCATAAAATCGATCTGTGTGAAAACAAACTGACTTTCACCTTTGGAGCTGGGAATTAAGACTAAGGCACTTGACTTCACACCTCTCCATTTCTAATATCTAGAGAAGAAAAGTGTCAACCTCAAGAAGACCATTGAACCTCCTCTTTTGCCAAGACTATGATGACATCACAGCCAGAGACCCTTAGAGCCAGTACTGGGTCAGATCCAGCTCCACTGATGAACAGCGGGAGACCTCAGAAGTCTCATAGAATCTCTGCACCTCAGCCCCTGTCTCTGAAACCTGAATAGTGATCATGTTGTCTCTATATAAATATTCTCTGAAGGTGCATCGTTCTTTCCCCAAACCAATTCTGCTTGCTATAGGGGTTCTATGAGTGCTGGGATGGTGGTGGTGTTTGTGGGGCTTGATATATAATGACATACCCAGAACAGTGCCTGGGCACCAGGCACAGGAAGTCTACACTGTCACCATCTCTATGGTTTTGACTCATGGTCCAAAAGGCTGTTGGCCTCAGCCATACCTCTATAGACTCCAAATGCATAACAGCCTGCTGGCAGCAGCCATCTGTTTCCAGGCTTTTCTCTACAGCAGTGAGTTCTTGCCTGTGATAGAGAGTCCTAGCAATGATTCAGACACTATCCTAAACAGATTGCAAATGATCCCTCAATGGAAACGATGATATACTATAAAACATAATGTTTCCTGAGGGGCTTGGGGATTTGCCTTGTTTCTAGTCAGTCATGTTTTTAACCATTTAGGAGACAATTATAATGTAATTCTTTTTTGTCATCACAATTAAGATTTCCTCCAGATGGAAAGAGATCTAGTGTCTTAAATTAAGACTATCTTAACTGCCAACTTTTCAAAGTTTCCCTGGGTTTTAGATACAGAGAGGACCTTGGCAATCACCACTAATGCCTTGGCTTTCAAACCAGAACTGGGGACTAGAGGGTCAAACAGCAGGGACAAGACAAAGCTGGGATAAACCACAGACCTTTGATTCCCAGCATTCACATGGTGGCTCACAGTTATTATAAATAGCTTTAGTTCCAGGGGATTTAATGACATCTCTGTGAACACCTTCATGTCCTGGGCCCACATGAATCCCACACAGATACATACACATTTGCATAAATAATATATTTTTAAATCACAAAAAGCATGAGGAACATGGCAGAAAATAACCTGTGTAAAGGATACCTGGCCCCAGTGTGAGTGAAGAAATGGGGCAAGACCTCACTCAGCCTCTACAGCAAGTCTACACCCTGGCAACTGTACTACCCTGCCACACTGTGCATATCCACAAACAATGCTAAGAGTGCCTCAGGCTTTTTATTATGTATAAACATTAGCAAGCAAGTGGATTTTCAAATCCAGATTCTGTAAAGAATAAGAAATTGCCATCATTTCCAAAACCACCAGACCTCTCAGGGGCAGATCCTAGTGAATAGGTGGATCCCAGTTGCTGGGTCATCTTTGCCCTGTGCCTTTTTGGAATTTATATTATCATGCCTTTCCACCTCTTACTTGGCCTTCTCTGTCCCTAGCCACCTCAAAATTGTTACCATCTCCCCACATCAATCAAATAGTGACCCTGAGCCACGGGACTAAGCCCTGTCAGGGGTTACTGAGACCTGCCGAGTCATTGAGCCTCCCTAGAGAATACCTGTGCTATTTTGTGGTCATCCCCTGGAGGCTGTTGCTGTGTGTTGTGAAGCTCACAGTGCAGGGCAAATGAGATCCAAGCCTGGTTCATATACAGCAGAACCAGGAGCAGAACATGACAAGAGTAGAAACTCAAACCTGACGACCCACCTGGGCATAGGATTTGGACCTAGAGCACTGGTACAGGGGCAGGTGGTTGTGATGACTCAAGAGCTGAAACAAGAAATTGTGAGGACCATGCTCCAAGGGACTGTATGTCCCTCCCAAGAAGATCAGAGGAAGGAAGTCAAGATCACAAAGACAGTAACTAACAGCATTGTGTGCCCACTACTCCATACTTCCCTAGATGAGGGTGATGGTAGCACTAACAAGTGTCCATTCCAGTCAAGCACTGTACTAAACACTAGTCCTATCACCCACCTTTGGAGCCACAGAGGAGGAAAGGGAGTTGAAAAGTTGGAAAACTTGTCCCAAACCTTTGTGATGCCAAAGGGATGCCTGGAGTTGGAACTCAAAGAGCTTAAGCTGCCCACCCAACACTAGCTCCCTGATGCCAGGATTCTTGCCTACTATCTCAGTGTTTCCAGAGTTGGGCACAGTTTCTGAGCACAGAGAGGTCAAGTTTGGGAATCCATGTGTTGGGAGTGAGATGGGCCATCCGAGGCTGGGCCAGAAGCTCACAGGAAACATCACTAACCTTCAAAGCGCTGCCACCTTTAGCACATGACTCTCTTCCTCACACTTGTCACTGTGAATCACAGGCAACTGTCCCATCTCCATTTGTCTATTCACATTCAGTGTGATGTCACTGTTGATGTCACTTTTCCAGCTGGTGTGCTGGTTTTCCAAACTGGAAGTCACTCACCTCCCCTTTCCATGTTGTGTCCTTTGGAGGGAAGTCACAATGCGTGCCCCCCACACACTCTGACATGCATCTGCTCTCTTTATTCACTCACTCACTTATGTCAGTATAAACTCATGGACATCATTTTATATTTAGGAGGTTAATCAAATTCTGTCTTATTTATTGTCTTTTCGATCACTTCTGCTATGGTCTTTAGGAGCTCTTGTGGCTTATCCTCAAATCCCTTTGATGTGGTTCCCTTGTTGTGGGTTCAGGTGTTTTGTTCTTTTGACCATTTTTCCTTTCTTACACCACTACCTCTCTTTTTTGTTTTATTTATTTATTTATTTATTTATTTATTTATTTATTTATTTATACGAAGGGGCAGAGAAAACATGTTACAGAATTCATGGCACATAGGTGGAAATCACAGGACAACTTGTAAGAGTCAGGTCTCTCCTTCTACCATATGGATCGTAGGGATCAAATTCTGTTCATTCCATCAGCCTTGGGGGCAAGCCTCTTTATCCAGTGAGTCATCTCATGGACCCTCATTTTTATTATTATTATTATTATTATTATTATTATTATTATTATTATTATTTTCATTTTGAGGCATGTTCTCACTAAGCCACCCAAATTGGCCTTGAACTCATGATCCTCCCTCAGCCTTGGAGTAGTTTGTATTATAATTATAATATAAGCCTATGTCACCAGGCCTGGCTTGGTGCCACTCCTTTTTAAGTGACCCTGCTTCAGGAACTGGAAGGGCAGAATTCTTGTGTCAGGATTTGCCATTTTAGAATAATACTTTGGACTAAATTACAAATGACACACACTGCCTTTGAACAAGAGCTTACAGAAGTGATCCCCAGGCACTCTAAGACTTCTATTGAGGCTAGCCACGTCAACCATTCCCTGTGTTACCGCCTGTACACACACCTTGATCTCCTAAGGCCATACAATCCTGTTTAAGAATCAGATACTCTTTTAGCCAGGGGTGGTAAGTCACTTGGGAGGCTCTTAGTTAGTTAAGGTTTCTATTGCTGTGATGAAACACCATGGCCAAAGGGAACTTGGGAAGGAAAGGGTTTATTTCAAACCTTACACTTCCGGGTTACAGTCCATCACTGAGGAAACTCAGGGCAAGAACACAAGACAGGAATCTGGAGGTGTGAACTGAAGCAGAAACCACTGGAGAACCCTGTTTACAAGCTCATTAGTTATAGGTTGCTCAGCCTGTTCTTTTAATACAACCCAGGACCACCCACCCATTAAGCTGAGTTCTCCCATATTAATCGTTCATCAAGAAAATCCATGACAGATTTGCCTATACACCAATCTTATGAAGATATTTTCTCAGTTGAGAGTCCCACTTTCCAAATGACTCTTGATTGTGTCAAATTAACATAAAACTAACCAACAAAGAGACTAAGACTGAGGATAGTGAGTTTGAGACCAGCCTGTCCTACAAAACGAAGCCCTGCCTCAAAAATAAATAAATAAATAAATAAATAAATAAATAAATAGAAAGAAAGAACATAAGGAAAGAAAGAAAGAACAAACAAAAAGCAAAAACCAAAAGCAGATAACATAAGGCAGGCCAGTTAGGGTGCTAAATTAGTTACATGCCCTGCTCTATGCTGAGAGTTCCCCCTCCCAGGCTCCAAACAAACCCAGCTGAGCCTTTCAGTTCATCAAGGAAAATGAGAAGTTGCAGACTTCATTCAAAGTCCCATGTGACAGCTGAGTATCAGACTTGATTCCAGATGATGCTTGTCTGAGTTCAAAGCCTTGGCAAGCGAGACCGTGGACCAGACCCTGCCCGTTATCTATGTGGCAACCACAGCTGCTTTTTAGTCAAATAGCCGAGTTGAGCAGTTGCAACAGACAACACACAGCCAGCAGAACTTGAGGTGGTTACTATTTAGCCCTTTACAAGAAGCCTGCTGATGGCTGCTTCTAGGTCCCTGTGAGATGCTGCCTCCCAGTAACAAATGCAGCAGAAATAAAGCTTGGCAGAAGCCCATCACTGAGCCATTTCAGCGAACCCCCATGTGGACAGTAACCTCTTCATTGACAAAAAGAGAAAGAAAGAAAGAAAGAAAGAAAGAAAGAAAGAAAGAAAGAAAGAAAGAAAGAAAGGAAGGAAGGAAGGAAGAAGGGAAGGAGGAAAGAAAGAAAGAAAGAAAGAAAGAAAGAAAGAAAGAAAGAAAGAAAGAAAGAAACCATGGTACAATCATTTTCAGTACTAGCCTGGAGTTCCAACTTCTAAATGGCAGAGCTGAAGATTGTTCATGCCAGGGAGGGGAGGGGGGTGTGCTCATTGTGTGTATGCAGGTGTGTTTGCC
This sequence comes from Cricetulus griseus, assembly GCF_003668045.3. NCBI lineage: Eukaryota > Metazoa > Chordata > Mammalia > Rodentia > Cricetidae > Cricetulus > Cricetulus griseus. The sequence continues at coordinate 69,195,201 of NC_048596.1, forward strand.
CTTGTCCACATGCAGAGGCAGAAGATGATATTGGGTATCCTGCTCCATCTTTCTCCATCCTATTCCTTTGAGACAGGGTCTCTCACTGAACCTGGAGGTAGGCTGGCAACCAACAAACTCCAGTGATCCTCCTGTGTCCAGTTCCCACAGCACTGGGCAGTGCAAGAATTACAGGCTCATGCAGACACACCTGAATTTTTACATGACTGCGGGGCTTTGAACTCGTGACCTCATGCTTGTGCAGCAAATGCTCTTACCTGCTGAGCCACTTCCCCAGTCCTGCAGAGCTAAAAGTTCTACCAAGAGGTGGAGATGAGGCCATTCAGGGAGTGTGTTCACCCCCCGCCATTGGTACCATCTCTCTATCTCAGTGCATTTGAGAAAGATCTACAAGGCAGGGCAGAGAGACAAATCTCTGTCTTGTAGATTAATTGTTCCTAAAAGAATGCCACAATTCACCAATGCTGATTTTGATTAAAATAATCAGGATGATTTCCTACTTCTAAAATACTGACAAAATAGCTTTTTTATCTGTGTAGACAAAAAACTAAGCGAGGATTATTTAAATCAAGATTATGTACAACACGCATCCTAATTACTACACGATTACCTAGCTAAGAAAGTGGGTATTCGTGAATGCTTTCTGTTGGCAGTCAAACCCAAATTAATAGCATTCTGAGCTGATGTGGATCACAGATAAAATTAAATTAATGTGACTCGGAGCCAGCTCTGTTTATAAGCAAAGCCTGACTACAAAAGAAAAGAAACATTTTAAGATGCAAAAATATGCCCCCGAGCACACGCCAAACATAGATTTTTAATTAAAGCATGGAGAATTTTTTTTTTCTCTCTCCCAGTTGTTCAATCTGGATATTTACCAGAGATGTCAGAGCTAGCCTGAAAGTGGGGTCTGGATTTCTGAGTACTGCTGAAGGTTAGAAAACAATCGGATGGATTTTCCCTGAGTTTAACTAAAGAAGCAATGCATGATGGGGGTTTCAACTCCCACCTTTTTCAAAGACTCCCCTCTAAACCAGAATGAAAAAACTCCAGGAAGAAAGCAGAACATGGAGGTGCTTTCTGTTTTCAGACAGTTTGCTGACTATCACTGTAACCTGATGCTGCTTTTCAGGAGACCTGACAAAGCTATCAACTCACCCTTGCCCATCCTATTTGTCCAAACCAACCACACCCTGGAGCAAGCAGGAGACAGATAATATGGCCCAGTGGTCTTCAGGTCCTAAAAGACCCATACTTTTCCATTCTGCATCCCCTGTGGATATTGGCACAGCCTTCTCAGGACCAAGCTTTTTAGCAGAAAGCCCATGTGTGATGGCATTTCCCAAAGTTCTAATGTTAAATCCAGTGTTAACCCCATGGTAATGACCACTGGCATAGAGGAGCAGAACCCAGAGCTTCAGATCAAGATGGCCAGGTCTGCATCCTAGTCTCAACTGATGGTCTAGGTGACTGGGTCCTGCAAGGAACAGCCCTCAGTAAAATAGATAAGCATCAAATACACTCTTAGCACCGGGAACTGCAAATGCAGATCTTAACCCATTCACAAACACCCTCCTTTCAAGGTCAAAGGACCTGGAACATGCCCAAAGTCACCCCAGAATACTGGCTAGATGGAGAAAGAAACAGACCACCTGACTCTACCTGCTCCAGCCCTCTTCACCTTGCCCAGTCCAAGGCCTATTGATTTCTCTATCATCTCATTTCCAGGTGTAGACCGCAAGCTTCCTTATCCCCTCTAATCTCAGCTCTCCTGCAGGCCACACAAGCCCCCACTCCCCAATTCAAGAGCTTAACAAACATTTATTGAGCACCCTCAGGCTCTCATTCAGAAACACACACTAGAAAAGAATAAAAATGAAACAAGAGCTATTTCAACCAAGGAAGAAAACAATTCCCACATCGGCTGTGCCGTGTGTGTGCACAGGGACACATTGTGAGCCCCATTTCAGGGGAAGAAAACTAGATGTAGAGGGAACTCCCTCTACTGCCAGAGGTCTGCACTGGCTACTGTTGTTCCTGTTGCCACCACTAGCCCAACTCTACATAAAGTCATCCCCTGCCTCATCTCACCCAGACCAAAGCCACTCTCCCACAGAACCTTCCTGTCTACCCTAGTCAAGGGGGTCCATCACTATGTCTAGACTCAGAGCAAGGCTTCCTGTGTTTTGTTGATCTTCAAGCCTGACATGCTGTGATCCAAAAGCTGCCACTTCCAAGGGTCCTTTGACGACATCATATATGACCTTTCACCTCTAGAAACATCCCACCTACCACCTGCCTGACCCTGCCAAGAAGCAAACTTGACCCATTCTTCCTTGACCTTCTAGAACTTCTAAACTGCTCTATGGAGATGATAGAGATCCTTCAGTCTCCCAGTTGTGTGGTTCGTACAGACCATCAGTGAAGCCTCCTAGAAACACCGAGGGCCACTGGCTTCTCTCTTCTCTGGGAAGTTGTAACCAGGGAAACCTCAAGAATTAGCCCCTATTCTTCTGAAACAAACAAACAAACAGAGCCAAGTCATTCCAAGATATCTGAGTCTTTATTGGTAGAAGTCCACAAGAGACAAAGTAGCCTATGCTGACACTGACCTTGGAGTAATCCAAGGTGAGTTCTGACTAATGCCTTCTCCATGAAAATACAATCTATGCTGGCTCCCCATCCTAGACCCCTGAAACTTGTCTCTCCCCCTGAAACAGACTGTTCAGATACCTGAGGAAGCAGACACCAGCAATGACCCTGTCGGTGAATGCTTTGTCTGTGGTGTGGACACAAAACAGGGTCCCAGAGTCTTGCCCCACAGTCCTGCTCATCCCAGGTTATGGAAAGATTGAAACCCTGCTTGTCAGTCATAGGTCTTGAACTTGCTGAGTAAATCCTCTCTTTGTCAGTGCTGCCAAGAGTCAAAAGACAAGCTCTGTCTCCCTACTTGAGCCATCTCCATACTGCCTAGCTGACTTCTCTGGGATTGGCTTGGCATCTAAAAGATCAACTTCATTTTTATGATTCTGTAAAACATAAAGACATGATACATAAACAAAAGACAACATGTGTAGGGAATACCTACAGGAAACAGATGTGTGAAGACCCAAATGACCATCTCTTTCTAGGCCAGCCAAGGAAGGGCGGTTTTTAGCAAGTGCACATTGAAGAGAGTTTCTGCCACTTCTGACCCAAGGTTCTGCTTTTCTTCCCCTCCCCCTTCATGTTTGTTCGCTTTTGGTTTTTTGAGACAGGGTCTATCATAGCCCAGGCTGACCCTGAACTCTCTATGTAACCCAGGATGACCTTGTAACTATGATTCTCCCATTTCTACCTCCCTATGCAGGGATTACTGGCTTGCCCTACCACACCCATTTTTATGTAGTGCTGGAGATCAAAGCCAGGCCTCATGTATGCCAGGCAAGCCCTCTACCAATTGAGCTGCACAGCTCTCTCAGCACAGCCCCTCGTTTCCCCCACACCTTCTTTTGAATACAGCTTCTCATTATGTAGCCCAAGCTGGCCTCAAACTCACCATCCACACCAGTCATGGGATTTCAGGTGTTTGCTTGCAGGGAGAAAGACAGTTGTTTTCATGCTTTTCTCTTTCCAACCATCTTTGTAAAAATAAAAAGAAAATGGCTCATTTTCCCACTTCCTGCCTGCAGGATGAGGGAGGCTTCTACATCTGCTGTTACTGGAAACTGGGACAAAAACCCAATGCTGGAAACACCTATATAGTTTAGAAGCAGAATGGCCATTCTTGTTTTTGTTGTTGTTGTTGTTTTTGTTGTTGTTTTTAAACCCATGCTTCACTTCAACTTTTCAAGGAGGCATTACTGATTGAGAAGGGAAGCCAACATGCCCAGATTGGTAAGCCATTGCACCAAGACTTAAAAATGAGAACCATTTCCCAGGTTTTTATCAGCTTTGCCTCACACAACCACCATCCGCCAACAACTTGAAGAACAAACTTAACTTTTCTAAACAAAAATAATTTCATCATTTTGTGTGGCATTAACACCCCGCCACCTCGATATGTTATCTATATTTTTCTTGTTGACATCCAACCAATTCAGAGGTAAAAATCCATCCTCCAGTTTTCCTGTGGGTCGTAAATCATAAAAAGGTTATATTTTATGAAAGCTGAAGCTGAGACGTAAACAGCATATTTATATCCAAAGAGTCTCATCCATTAAGCAGCAATGACAGGGCCCTGTGGGCCAGAATCTAGTTTTCTTACTTAAAAAGCTTAGTTCTTTTGTAGACTCCTGCAGGGACCTATAACAGTTGGAATTGGGTTTTTTATGCCTTTGAGGCCTCTGAATGAATGTTACACTTTTCCATTATTTTCCTTTTTCTTTGGAGAAAACTAGGCTACCTGCTTATTGCCTAAAACCCACACACCCCATGATTATACTGTTGTAAAAATCTGTCTTCTGCTCCCTCTCTTCCCACCCCTCCCCGTTATCCCCAAACTTTGTTCAGACTGTGTCAAGCAAGGTGAGACTGCATTTGCTGAGGTGGGGGAGGGATCTCTGAGATGGGTTGAGCTGACAGATGGCATACCCAAATACAACTTCAGCCCAAGAGGTCCCCAACCATCCTGACCTCTTCTACCTCCTGAAAAATAAAAATAAAAAAGCTTAAATCTTAATATCTCCCTTGCCCATGCCTGAAAATGCCTTCAAGTCCCCTGACTATTTCATGAGGTAGTACATGGCTGGCATAAAAAGGCACAAGTCGGGATCTTGCATTTCTTGTTACTGCCCAATATTAAAATGTTAGCATGGCAGTCCCTCGGGCTATTAAAAGATGATGCATCTGCCTAGTTTGTCAATGGTGTAATTTGTGGTCATGAATATACATGTGGGTTTGCAAAGAGATGTGAATATAGGCTTCACACGACTATGACACCAGGCAAGGAAGTCTAGGCTCAGAGCCCACGAAATGATCATCCAGCAACTAGCTAGATAATCACTAACAATTAAGAAAATGAAATATCTGAGCCCTAGTCCTCTTTTGCCCACTTGGAGCATATATTTGTTCTTTTGATGTCCTGTGTGAGTAGGGGTGCTTTATCTGACTGCTGATGGGCTAAACAATGCGTCCCAGTTGTAATATAGAACTCAATTTGCTGAGACTATCATCTGAAAGGCTTGGACAATTTATTGAACACTGCAGATGAAAGAAAGAGAAGGGGGAAAAATTTTAAAACTGACCACTTCTAAAATGAAGAAAATAGGGCAGTAAGGGGTATTGTAATATACTTTAATCTTCCTTAATGTAGAAAAATATGAAATGCCATTAAATCTTCCTTTGAAATGGATGTGGTCGCATGGCTTGAGCACCCAAATCTAGTTAATGAATCTATTGTGAAGGCAAACAAACAGGAAAGAAGCAGTGAAGGAGTGATCTGTGCATTATCCAGCTAATTCAGAAGATGAAAGGAGGAAAAATTAAAGTTAAATTCACATAAATATTAGCGTTCGGGAGAACAGTTGCAGGTGTAAAAAGGAAGTCGGCATCTTCCCTTCAGCTGTTGGGAACAAGCAGGGGTGCTTTCGGCTCAAGAGCAAAGTCGGGAAAGATGAAAGCATTTCAGGGGGCCTAATAATTAACATTTTAAAAGGTTTTCTTAATAAAAAATGATCTGACAATAATAGCAATTTAATCATTTTTATTTGAAAAATTAGATTGATTGCAAATGTTCATTTGTGCAGAAGTGGCGTTTATGGAGTTTGGATGAGCTTATCCAATCTAGTCTCCACGTTAATCACTTTCTGTAATACAAAAAAAGAAAAAAAAGAAAAAGCAGGACACAGGAGAGACTCAAGGGTTAGTCATGGTGGTGGTGGGGTGGGCAGTCCTTCCCACAGGATCCAATGTCCTAGCTAATCTGCCCTCTTCACTACAGTCAGAATCCTACCAAGGGAACTCAAGCCCAGGTGGGTCACTGGGGAGATAGACAGTAAATAAGGGGCCTGCTGGTGGCACATAGACTACCCAGGGTGGAAAATGACCTCATAAGCAGAGTGTCTTCCCCATGGAATAAAATTTTCTACTAAGTCAGCACAGTATGGAGACTCCACCTGAGGCTGAATGTCATGTATTCAAAGGCTTAGTAGCAATTAACTTGGACAGCATTATAAATGATAATGTATCTTCAGATCAGGGCACATAAAACTCTGTCTACACACATAGTTGAACGTGATCTTTGCATTAGAGCTTTCACTTTTGTGAGAAGCTGGAGTCTACTACAGCTCTACAAAGAGAGAAAAGAGACCCATCCTGTCAATCTGGGAAGAGAGCGATACAGGGACCAAGGCTTGGCTATCTACCAGGAACCATTCTCATTTCTCTGCTTTGGACATCGCATGGTTGCCTGGCTCTATTCATTTTAAGTTTAAACAGACAGCACAGATGAGCAACATAGAAGCCCAACTCCATATTCTCTAATGTCCACTGTGAGGACAGATCACATGGTATAAATGTAGCTGTTGAGACACACAGGAGATAAGAAGCAACCTCACAGATGGGCCCAGAAGATGCCCTAATTCCTTTATGTGGGATCAAGAAAATGTAAACTTGAGATCTTAGATGTTGGAAGGCTCACTGTGTACATTTGTTTCCTTGCCAGTCAGTCTGAATGACAAAGTTCCTGTTTCACTGGGAAGGTAGGCACGCAATGTAGGTTAATTTGAATAACTGCATGAAATAGTTCACTAAGCAAAACCAAGGCTGTGCAGTTCACCAGAAGGCCTGGTTAGCGCTGGTCACTTGGATGTTCTACCCTAGCCTAACAGGCTTTCGAGAATGTTCTTTCCACTTGTTCCTACTCTTGTCTCTTGAAGCAGTAATGAACACTCAGTTTCTCTACTGCATTGTATGTTTCCCATGAAGTAAAGGCACTGCACATAGTAAATGCTCAATAAATATGACAATTCCTAAAGGAAGAGGAATCAGTTGCCAAGTACCCACAGCTCCCATGAAAGCACATGGGTTAGCAGTGAGATACACCAGTTCTAGGCCCCAAATGAAACAATTTCCCATTGGCCAGCCTAATATCACAATATAGTCTGGTGGTCTAAGAGCCATGCAGAGGGATCAGGTTTCCCCATGCTTTTCTCTAGAACCCCGAGCTTTCCTTAACATTCAGTGGGGTCTGCAAATATTGGATTTAAATGGAATCTTGATGACACATAATTTTTATCATTAACTCTGTGCTCCTACACAATTTGTTCTCCTCATAATGAATAAATAGCCTCATATTGCAAAGTAAGGTATTTCAATTACTATCTTTAAAAAAAAAAAAGGATTTCTACTTTGCTATTTAAAAAATCTAGGATGGGGTTGAGCTCAGTACAGAGTGGTTATATCTAGCATGAGCAAGGTCTTGGATTCAAAACTCACCACCACAACAGGACAAAAATCACCAAATAATCTCTCCTGAACTAAAGGCTGAGAAGGCATGAGTCACTGGCATAACTCTTGGCAAAGTGGCCTTGGGGTTCTCATTGACTGCTTTTGAAATATCACTCACTTGAGTTCTAGAATAAACTAACACTGCTAACACCCCATTATTTATCTGTCACATACATTAAGGGTGTTAGACCATTAGAAGGCAGTCACAGAGAGACAGAAGGCAGAAAGAGAGGCTTGGTCTGACTTTAGGTGGGACCATGTTTAGTCATAGTGATGGAGTATCATGTTCACCCTAGTATGCAGATGGCCAAATTACCTCTTACAGATGTGGCCTCCTATAAGGAGCAGAAATGACTTACGTAGTCTGCAAGGGAAGCTGGTAAATGTAGTCTTTCAGCATGAAAGCATCAAAGGGACCCAATAAAGTCATTTGAAAGAGGCCAAAAGGTTCTTCTTCAAAAGGTAAACAGACATACCCCTGTAGCTTCCAGTGAGAAAGTTCTGTGCACCCCACAATGTGGTGCCCTTCCTTGTTGGACTTCCTAGACAAGGTTAGTCAGCCAATGTATCTCAACACTAGATGATCCCCACAAAACCTCTGCACCTCTATAAAGGGCCACATTCCCATCCACAATAGGCTGGGAACCCCCCCCCTTAATCACTAATTTAAAAAAAAATATCCTACAGGCTTCCTACAGCTGGATCTTATAGAATCATTTTCTCAATCAAGAGTCCCATTTTCCAGATGACTTCAGTTTGTGTCAAACTGACATAAAACTAAACAGGACAGCCATCTTGCTGGCTCTGTTTTGGGCTTGTTGCTGTTGCTGTTATTTGTTTGTTTTGGGTTTTGTTTTGTTTTTTATTTTTCAGGACTGGGCTTCTCTGTGTGGCCTTAGCTTTCTAGAACTCACTCTGTAGACCAGGGTGACCTTAAGCTTACAGAGATTTGCCTGCCTCTGCTTCCTGAGTGCTGGGATCAAAGGTGTGTGCCACCACAGCCTGGTTTGTATGCTTGCTTTTAATGAAAGACCTTATAATAAATAACTATCTAGTTCCTGTGCTGACCAGTTCACTGGGGTCTTACCTCCAAATGAACTAGGGAAGTATAGGAAACTTCTAGAAAGCAGAACTGCCATGCAAGGCTGGGGGCAGTCTGTCCCACCCAGCATCCATGCATTGATTTGAGGCAGGCAGGTTTCCTGCCTTTGACTCTGTTATACTGAGTGCCAAGGAACAACAGTGAAGTTTAAAATCAAAAGTGAGCCTGGTCTATCAGCCCTTTCATCTTCCCTTCCTCGCCAGTTAAGGCATCAAATCAGGCCTTGCCACTTAGGATTTTGAGTCACTGCAAAAGATGGGTCAGGACCTCCAGGAGGAGCTGAGAGGCATCTTCCCTAAAGGAGGTATGAGCTACATAATGCCCAGGGGCTTACTTGCTTTTCTTTCTTCTTTTCTTTCTCTTCCCCCAGAATTTAAAAACTACTTTTAATCATTTATATATTCATTGTTTTCTGAAATACATATAATGGGACAATCTGTATTTTTACCTGGCTATTCTACCTCCAACATGAAACCCCCCTGATACCATTTGGGGTATTTTCTATTTGGTTTGGTTACATTGAGTTGGTTCTTAGTGATGGTGTGATTTGAGGATTCTGCTACTTTGTGGTTGCATTGGCTTGACTGCCAAACCTCTAGTCCCTGGCAGTCTTCATTCTGCTCATGTCTTAGCTGAGCAATGGTCATCGGTAGTTGCCCATCTTGTACAGGACCAAGATGGCACAGGTGTCAAAGAATCCAGGAAGGGGAACTACAGGCAGGAGACCTCCAACAAATCCAAAATCTGAAGAACAATGGATCTCTTTGGAAACATCTCCTTTTTGAGAGACCACTAGGACATCTCAGCTACCATTTAAAACACTGTGTATGAATGTGGACAATAGGATCATTTTTTTTATGTTCTATGCATTTTTTTGCCTGCATGTATGTCTTTGCATGTTTGTGTCTAGTACCCTTGGCGATCAAAAGAGAGTGTTGGGTCCCCTGGAACTGGAGTTACAGCGGGGTTTTAACAACCATGTGGGTAGTATAAACTGAACCTGGGTCCTCAGCAAGAAGAGCAAGTGTCCTTAAGCGCTGAGCCGTCTCTCCAGCCCTGGCAATGGATTAAATAGTATAAAAACAGCTCTAGTAAAGTTAAAGTTATCACCTAGAAAGTGATCAGACATGCATCTCAACACAGTACATATCATGATCAATAGTGTGTCTAGGGCAGGACCCTGCACCTAGCCAAGTCTCCTTATTAAGTGTGAAAGAGGATGTCCACACAATTTCTCCAATTCCCCTGCATAGGAAATTAACAAGACTTTTAAAGACTTTAATGACAATACGATTTAAAATTTCAAAAATGTTCAGCAAGTATAAAATACTTAAATAGGAAAATATCTAAACACATAAAGAATAGCTGATTACACTATGGACTTTTTAAACATGTAAGAGAATGGTCAAATAAGCATAGCCTTCTTTATGTTGGGCATTCTTCATGAGGGCTCATCAAATGATATCTTATGATGTAGAAAATCACTTAGTGATATTCAAAGGATTGTAACAGATTCCAAACATCATGTGATTTTCTTTGGCTCTTAGATGTGGATGTAGACAGAACAAAGGCTGGGAGCATGAGGTAATAACAAGAGTCACCTCTGAGTAGGGTGTGGTTGTGAGAAATACTTATTTGATATTTTATGCTTGGTTTTAGTTTCATATTCTCTATAGTGACCATAGAGTATTTTTATAATTTTTAAAAGCTGTTTTAAAAATGCAATATTAGTCCAGCACTTGGGCGGCTGAGACAGGAGGATTGCTGCAAGTTCAAGGCTAGACTGAACTACATATCAAACACCAGATCATTAAGAATTATTATACATAGAGAGATCAACACTGACATATAGGAGGTGAAACTGGTTTAGGAGACTGCAGGATGCCCTGGGTATGTCCATCTTTTCATTCCCCTTCCTTCCCCTTATTCCCTTCTTTCCCTTCCTCTCACCATTCCACTCTCCTTCCTTTCCTGTTCCTCCCCTCTTCCCAGGGAGACTAATGGGCTCCAGCTTCTGCCTAGGTTCATTCATTTCTGCCTTCATTCATTTACATTCCTATATTGGTCCAGTGTGCCAAGCCAGGTGGCTGTGGACTCCTAATGTTCCACTCAGAAACATCCTACATCGGAGATCTTGGAGACAAACTTCCTTGAGAACTGCTCTTTTCCTGGTCTTTGCAGGCAGTCTCCTTTCATCCTAAGAGTTAGAGGTTGCCCTTAGGAAAGATGGCCTTTGTTAGACGCATCAACCAAAGCGAAGACAGATTTGCCCAGACCATCTTCTCCAAATGTATACATCCAGTGAATGCTTTCATTTTCCAAAACAAGAGGAAGCAAGCTGTAAACTTCAGATATGCCCCCTGGAACCCTCAGTCTGAGGGGTGACTAGGACAAATGTATAGAATTCCAAGAGGCTCTCCACCATTGGGACTGAAATGTATACTCGACAGGTGTTAATCCCAGCACACAGGAGGCAGAGGGGGGTGGATCTCTGTGAGTTCAAGGTCAGCCTGGTCTGCAAAGTGAGTTCCAGGACAGCTAGGACTACACACAGAGAAACGCTGCCTCAACCCCCCCCCCCAAAAAAAAATAATTAATTAATTAAGAAAAGAAAGAAAAAAGAAGGAAGAAAAATAGGAAAAAAGAGAGATATACACGCAGTCCAGTGACTGTTGGAGAATAAGAAAAGGTGTCCAGGCATTCTGGAAGCTTCCCCAAGGCATAAATCTAAGGATAACTGGGGTTTACAAACAGAGAACATACCAGACAAAGGAAACCATACATTCACAGATCAAACCTGGGGGTGTCTGATTGTGAGAGTGGGGAGAATTAGGATTGGACCAGCCCGTGTGGAGCCCTGATTGCTACACTGGAGAGCAAGTGTTCTCCCTGCAGTGCTGTGCAAGGCAGAAACTCTGACAAGATTCGTCAAGGTCAGCCCTTCACATGAATACTCAATACCACCTTCCCCTGCCTCCACTGACACACAGCAAGAAATTTAGCAGGAAGTTCTATTTCACTTCAGAGAGTTTTGTTGGAAAACCAGGTCAGACTAGACCTCCAGTACCCCACAGAAGAGCTGCCTGCCTCTGTCCCTTGCCTTGCTGAGCACAGACCACATTCCACATTCCACACCAAACCAGCTCCCATCCGCAGGGAAGTCTACAGTCCAGTGGGTGCAGAACATAAGGAATCTATCTTCTTTCCAAACACTGACCTGTACAATGTTCTTTACCGTCCCCAGACCCACCCTGAGGGGTGGCCCAGAGCCTCTGCCTCTACCTCCACCACCAACTCAAGATACCTGTCTGCATCTGGCCCCACCCATAGCCCCTGAATCTGCCAGAAAGTGCATGGCCTCTCTCCACAATCCTCCCATCTAAGGGTGGTCAGGGAGGCCTATGCACACATGTCCTCAGCTCAGGACAAAGCGTGCCTCTGGCCACTTAGAACAGCTCGGAGAAAATGGACAGAAGCACTGCCATTAACTCCTTGCCCGAGCAGGCACCGGTTTCTTTAAATCCGATTGCAATCTTAGCAGGCTCACATGCCTGAAACAAAAGCCTCCCCGACCCCTGGAAGATGACTTCCGTGAAAGTAGAGCTCATTTCAGAAAATCAAAGCAAAGAAAAATATTGAATACAATTCCGAGGCATAATGCATTATTATGGGCTTTTATGGATTTTATGTATAATTTCATGTAAAGTTAAGAGGCTGAAGCGATCTCGTACATTCAGCTGTATTATCGGCCCAGCACCAAACAAGTTCCACATCTTATTATGTTCACAGTTGACACACTATTAGAGAAATGTGCAGCTGTCTTACTCTACTATTCATTTCCTCATTACTATTTTATAAATATATGATTAACAGTTATTGTAGCTGCCTAATTCACATTTATTGCAAAATGCAACCCCACAAATGAATGCTCAAAGCAAAGAGATGTGGTTTTAGAGTAATTTAAATTTTACAGTTCCATTTACCCTGCTTTTTAATTTGCTGTGTAATGAGCCTATTAGAATACAGCACATCTGGAAGTTCTTTGGGGAACATTTAATTTTCTGTGGCTTCAGTACTAACAGAACTTGGACCAGAAAGCCCACAGATGCCTAGAAGACTCTACAAATCCACACCTTTTATGCCAAGATGCCGGTTAATTGTGCAGACAAGACAATTACAGCAGAACACGAAGATGGGCTTCCTGGTGCTAAAAAATGAAGGCGCCAGCCGAGGCCCTTTCTCTTTGCAAAGTTTCCACATTAAAAACTGGGAGTTAGAGACCAGTGAGAGGGCTCCAAGAGTGAAGATGCTTGCTGCCATGCCTCCTGACTTGAGTTTGAAAACCAGTTCTCAAAATGTGTCTTCTGACCTCAATAGAGCACCATCACACACACACACACACACACACACACACACACACACACACACACACACACACGAAAACTTAAAAACAAAAAAGCCTGAAATTAGATTCCCTGTTTTTTGTTATTATTTTCGTTTTTTGTGGGGTTTGTTTTGGTTGTGTAGCTTTTGTGGGGCTTGGGGGTGGGAACCACACGTGTAAGTGTTTCTGATTTGGAAAGGATGCTATCTCAAAGTGTGCATTTTCCCAAATTCGTCTTGCTTTGTGTGCACAGCCTTCCAAGAGCCCCACCAGCCCCTCACCTTGCATAACAAAGGCCCAGCAATGTGTGACACTTGCAAAGCAGAGCCTCCTTTATCCTCAGGGCCAAGCCTCTTCCTCCTGAGCCAAGAGGCTGCCACCAGACTTCACCACCCCACAGAAGCATCCCAAGTATTTGAAATTGATTTGAATATTACCCACAGATCACTGCTGCGGAACTCATGTTTGAGCAATAATGTGAATCCATTGCCATCGATTAGCTAATTTATGTTCTACAACTAATCGAAGCACAAATCTCATTAGCCACAGGTCAGTAAGGCTCGGAGAGAAAAAGACAATCATTTTGGTAGCCCAGTTGGCTGTAAAGACACAATTAGAAGCCGCTGGTTTTCTGGGCTTCTCTTTCCTTTCACCCAAGCTGACTGTGAAAGGAAAGAACAGCCAGCCAGTTTCCCAGGGTCCTGAGGCCACTTGGAAAAGAGAGCTGTCAATTCAATGATCCAAGGTACCTCTTTTATTTAATATAATAACAACAAAGGCAAGCTTATTGTTTCTAAAAGCATAGAATGCCCACAAGCTACTGGTACTCGGGGGGAGGTAAGTTTTCATGGGGGAGGAGCGAGGCTTTCCATACCCTAGTGCTATGTGCACTGAACTATTTCCCAGAGCACAAGGAAGCCGTGCATGAATCAATTAGGTTTTCCAGTCCAAACGCACCTGCTCTTCACCCGGGTTCTGCTTCGTTCCTCGAGCCCCATTTAGATCAATTGATGCAGAGACCTTTAAACCAAGTTTAAAGACGGATAGTGATTGGGAAATGACAGAAGGGAGCAAACTACCTGGGCTGGGAAATGGCTCAGCTGGTAAAGGTGCTGGATGCACAAGCATTAGGACCTACCTACGTTTGAATCCTTAGCATGCTCCTGAAAAAACAGGTACAGCAGCACTTGTCTACAACCTCAACAATGTGGAGGACCACAGGGGCTACTGAAGAAGACACTCTGCTGACTCCTGGACTCCACACTCATACTTGCAGGCAAGTGCACCCGCACACATGTGCACACACATGCGCACACTCATATACACACAGACACACATAAAGGTCCTTCATTTTTATGACAATAAGGCTTCTGGTCACACGCTCTTCTCGTTAAACCCTACAGTGTCATTTTTTAGGTGGTACCCACAGGCTCCTGACTTTCTGCTAGCCAGAAAGAGCCCTTGATCTGACTCCACAAAGGGTCAAACTGAGAAATTTGCTAAATAACCAGAAATAGAGCAAAGTGAGATTTGTTTCTGGGAAAACAGCACAGTGAACTCCAAACCTTCCCACTGACCCGTTACTTCCAGGTCACTGCAATGCTGTGCCCAGTCCATAAAGGGCATTATTGGCAGCAGTCTGTGCACATGTCAAGGGTGTTAATTCATGTTCTGCTGAAACAACAGACAGTCCACATTCCTTCGGGGCCATGACGTAGGGCCTTTTTAGTGTGGCCAGAAGAGAAAGGGGCCATCAGGGTTAAGAACGTGACGAAGTCGCCCACACTTCCCCACTGGGACTTGGTCCTAATGTGACAGGATGAACAACAGTCTCATATGACTACTTTTAAATTGTTTTACTTTACTGACAATGTTTTTAGACGCTGAGCATTTGTGTGTGTGTGTGTGTGTGTGTGTGTGTGTGTGTGTGTGTGTGTGTGTGTGTGTACATGTGCATATGTGTGAGAGGCATACAATAACTTCTGGTGGTGTTCCTCAGGTACTGTTTACCTTCCTTTATTTCTTGTTTGTTTTTGAGACAGGGTCTCTCAAGATCCTGAAACTCACCAACTAGGCTAGACCAGCTGGACACCAAGCTCCTGGAATCTGCCTGTCTCTGCCTCCACAGTGCTGAGATTCTAAGGGCCTGCCACCACTTCCAGTGTTTTAAAACATGTTTTCTAGGTGTTGAACTCAGGTTCCTATGCTTACACAGCAGGTACTTTGCCAACTGAGTATAACAGGTCCCTAGACATTGGCACAACCAATGTCATGTTGGAAGCATCATTCTGCCCTTAGAACCCAGCATGGAGGCCCCAACACCTGACAAAATGAGAACAAAGACTTAATCCATCGAGAACCTGGTCCACAGTTCCACAGTAAAGTCCCTAATGTGCTAACCTTGCTTTTTGGCTTCTTTTTGCTTCTTGTTGACTGAAGTATGTCAACCAGGATGTGACTTTTTGTGTGTAAAAGAAAATGGATGGTGAGGCTCGGGGTTGTATGATTTGGGCAAGTTCCCCATGCAGCTGCTGGCCAGCAATACAGACTTTCTATTGAGCTTTAAGAGTGTCTGTATGTGTTCTCTGGTGAAAGTTGCCTCTCCACAGAGCTATCTTCCTGACCCTCTGAACATTTCAAACATGTCCGCTGAAATTATCTTTGTCCATGCTTCAA
Organism: Cricetulus griseus; assembly: GCF_003668045.3. NCBI lineage: Eukaryota > Metazoa > Chordata > Mammalia > Rodentia > Cricetidae > Cricetulus > Cricetulus griseus. Next base: position 69,210,791 of record NC_048596.1, read on the forward strand.
AACCCCAAATCTTAGTAATCAAAACATAGTGGTTACTTCTCGGAACTCTAATTCTGGAGGCTGAATCTCACAGATACACACCTACTCAGCACCTATTTCCTGTGACACAGCCTGAGTAACAGCATCTACTGCCTGATGCCAGTGTCCCACACCACATAGGGAAAGAAGCACAGAGACAGTTCAATAGCAAAGCTGTGTCCCTACAATCAACACCCTTGGCTCTGTTGTTCTCATGCCCACACATATAGACCAGCTGCTCCCATAGCTGGATTGCATGGATCTTGCAAGCTCTACTCTCTGGTACCTTCAAGTCTTCTCTCTCACTTAAGCTCAGTTTCTCAGCAGCATTATCAGCATGCCTTCTTCTCCTCACCACAGCACTACCTTCTGAGAGCCAGCCAGAGACTTTGCCGCCATCTGCTCCATCCCAGCCCTGCCATGGTGCTTTATTCTGTTTTTCTCTTTAATTGTGCACATGGTGGACCCATCTCTCATCAAGAGACACAGAATAACATCAATACTGATGATGCTACCTTCTGCTTACTTGTTCAACCCTAACTCACACATCTGCTTCTTCTAAAGCAGAGCACGATCTTGGATTGTGTGCTCAGTCCATTATCTAAATAACCTTCAGTACTGGTGAGTGGTGATTCAGTGTCTTGAGCTTTACAGAAATGTCACTTTGTTCTCTGTGGTCTTCTGTGCATAGCAGTTTTGATTTAGCATTGAGTTTCAAAGATCCATGCCGATACTTGTTAGGTGCCTATAGAATCTGTAGTATAGATCATTATTTTCCTGTAAATATAATATTCCACCTAGTATTTGTCATTTCTCTTATCAGTAGCTATTAGGGCAGGTTCAAAGTTTTTACTGTTGTAGTATTCTCATCCCATTCTCCTACTCCATACAAGTATGAGCTTCTCAAAGGTAGACACCTCAAAGTGGAGCTACTGGCTTGTGTGTGCATGTGTGCACAGATGTGCACGTAGCTTTGTGAGACAATGTCAATTCTTTTCCTATTGTTCTTTCTCACATGCAATGCATGTAAGACTTGATTACCCATCTACTCACTGTGACAATTAGTCTTCAGAGTCAATTGGATGGGGTGTAGAATCAACCTGGAGGCAGCCCTCTAACATGTCTGTGAGGGCATTTCCCAAGAGGGTTAACTAACGAGGTTAACCAGGCAGTGCAGTCATGAGGAGGTCTGAGGAGAGTCAGTGTTGCCTCCTGCCTTTGTTTCTTCCTGAACAAATGTGTCATCTATGGCTCGTCCTCCACTAGCTTCAGACTCCTACTTCTTCAGCCTTCTGGCATGGACTTCATGCCAGCAGCAACTGTCCAAGGATCTTCCAGGCCTTCAGTGACAGATTGGGACTTCCAAGGCTTCCAGTCTCACAGTCTGAACTGCTACCTGGTTCTCAGCCACTTCAGCATGCAGGTGGCCAGTGTTGGATTATCCAGCCCTGTCCTGAAAGCCAGTCCAATAAGTCTCCCTTTATAGTATATATTCATTCTGTTGATTATATTTCTCTCGAGCAGTGATTCTCAACCTGTGGGTCATGACACCATGGGGGGTCACATGTCACATATCCTGCATATCAGATATTTACATTATAATTCATAACAGTATCAAGATTAGTTATGAAGTAACAGCAAAATAATTTTGTGGTTGAGGGGTCACCACAGTGTGAAGAACTGTATAGAATTGGGAAGGTTTAGAACCACTGCTCTAAAGAAAACCCTGCCTAATATAACCTTGCCTGTGCAAGGTATAGTCAGACATTCTTATTATTTTTTTAAATTTGTATGTGTGTTTTGCCTGCGTGTATGCCTGTGTACCACATGTGTGTCTGGTGCCCAAGAAGGTCAGAAGAGGGCATCAGATCACCTGGAACAGGAGTTACAGATGGTTGTGAGCCACCATGTAGATGCTGGGAGATAATCCCAAGTCCTCTGCAAATATAAGCTATTGCTCCAGCCCATGGTTAGATTTAGCTTGGATCAACCAAACAACATAAAATGGTATGCCATTGTGGCTTTACTGTGCATTTTCCTGGCTACAGATGAGACTGAGCAACTTTTCATATGCCAATTGGCCATTCCAGTTTGTTCTTCCATAAAATGCCTATTCATGGCTCTTGACTGATTTTTCCCTTGTTCATTTCTGTTGATTGCTCCCATTTGACTGGATTCTGTATACTAATATTTGTTGTGTATGTTGCAGACATCTCAGTTGTTTGGGTTTGTTTGTTTGTTTGTTTTAAGAAGTTCTAACAATCTTGGTGTCCTGTAACTTGCCAACATGTTTTGCTTAAAACCCTGGTATCACAAGGTAGTGACTATTTTCTCCTTTAAAATGTTAGTTTTGGCTTTTGCATTTAATCCATCTGTGAGTGATTTTGTGGATGGTGTGGGTAGGGATCTTATCTCATTCCCCTAATGCAGTTAATCAACATTTCCAACACCTTTTTATTCCTTCTCCCAATGGACTACAGAACAGTTGGTAGTTGTGCCTGCTCCTGGGCTTCTATTTGGTTTTATTCATCCTTGCTACATAGCCAGTACTGCACTATCTCAGTGATTTATATGTAGCTTTATAACCTGAGCTGACATTTGTTAGAGCATGGGCTCCCCTCCAGCCACATATAACTCATTTGGCTATGTCCACAGTTTGTTTTCCAGGAGGGCAAAATAAGAAGAGGAAGAACATGAAAAGGGGGTGTGGCAGTTTGTCTTGGGCACTTTTCCTGTGGCTTAGATAAGACATTGTAACAAAAGCCACTTTGGGGAGAAAGAGTTTACTTCGGCTTGAAGTTCAAGGGTACAGTCCATCATAGCAGGGAAGTCTCAGCAGCAGGAGTCCCCAGCACCTCCATAGTCAGGAAGTGGAGAGAGAGAGATGGTTTCACTCTCTTCTTTGTAAGAAGCTCAAGATTCCAGCCCAGGGAATGGAGCCTCCCACAATGGGAAGGGAGGTCCTCCACCTCAGTTAAGCACATCAAGATAATCCCCACTGCACAGGATGCCCAGAGACCCATCTCCCAGATGACTCTACATCTCATCAAGGTAACAGTTAGGAGTAACCATCACATGGCTGATTTCTGCACATCAGGCCCTGTGCTAGTGCCTGAGGCACAGCATCTCATCTAAACCACTGCCCCACTGAAGAGTTCTTTCTCTTCCTTTTTTTTTTCTACTTTTATTCTATAAATAAGGAAACTAAAGCTTTGAATGGTTTAGTGACTTGACATATTCACCCATCAAATAAGAAGTAGAGAATAAAACCCTAACTCCCAACCATACACTCTTTCTTATACTTTCATTCAAGAATCATGGCAGAGTCACCCTTCTGTGTGCCACTGAACTTGCTTAGCCCCCTTAGCTTGGAAATGGCAGTTGAGTATCTGAGGCTAGGCCTTCACTTGGGAGTTTGATGAAGTTGATCTGCCCAGGCCACATAAATCCCTCCCAGTTACACGATCTTTCCTCCAGAATGTACAGTCAGTTGGCTAACTAGCCTTTGTTGGACATTTCTCTCTAATTGTGAAGCATTTTCTGCTAACCTGGATTGCAGCAGGGGAGGGGTGCGGAGGTAAAGTGGAAGCATTCCAGACAAGACTCGACATCCTGTCTACAGCTTTTGCCCAGCAACTCAAGAATATGCCTGCAATGGAAGCCGAGCTGTCCCTTTCAGATGAGAATAACCGCATGCCCTTTCACATAATAAACCTCCCAGGGCTGGTGGATTCGCTAGCTTAATTATGTGGTTGAGGTCAAATATATTTTATGGACAAAAGCAATGATAGGCCGGGTTTTCATACAAAAGATCTCAGCTCATTTGAGATTTAACCATTTTTAAATTTAATAATTTTTTTAAAGCCACAATTGCAGAGGTCAGATCTAACTCTACTACTTAGCAAGAACTGCCAAACCTAAGGCTGCAGCTTGGAGCTACGGGGTAGGGAACAATGACACACAGGGATGTGGCTGACAGCTGGACAAGGGAAGGTCCAGGGTCCTAGTGTGGCTGACCATGGGTTCGTTCAAGGATCAGCAATCATTGACTAGCACTGGTTCGTCTCCTGGCCAGTTCTAGAGGCAAATATGAGCTTGCACTTCCAGGTACTTCAGAATATTTTCCTATTCAGCAGGCATCTACTGTCCCCATTTCCTATGCTAGCTCCCCATCTGTATCGGTGACTTTATTCTTAACTCTAACATGAGACTCGTCATTAGGTATTAAAACACCAGAAAAGCCTTGCCTGCAATGTCCAAACAATGTACTTGGATTTTTTATAATTTTTTTAAATTTATTGTTAGTTAGGTTTCTCTAGGGGAATAGATCGAATGACTCTATATATACATAGAAAGGGTATTTATTAGAGTGGCTTACAAGCTGTGGTTCAGTGAGTACAACAATGGCAATCTACTAACAGGAAATCCAAGAACCCAGTAACTGTTTAATCCATAAGGCTGGATTTCTCGGCTGGTCTTCAGTATACACTGGAATTCCAAAGAAGTAAGATCTAATACCAGCGAAGGAATGGACTTGCCAGTGAAAGCTAGAGGGAGCAGGCAAAGAGAGAGAACTTCCTTCTTCCTTCTCCTTTATGTAGGCTGTCACCAGAAAGTGTGGCCCAGATTTAAGGTGTGTCTTCCCACCTCAAAAGATCTGGATTTAGGGTGGGTCTTCTGACTTTCAAATTATTCAATCAAGAAAAATCCCTCACAGGTGTACCCAGCAGCTTGGGTTTAGTTAATTCCAGATGGAGTCAAGTTAACAACCAACAATAGTCATCCCAGACATGATGTGGGGGTGGGGAGCCTGCATGTGCCATGGAATGTCAGAAGACAGCTTTGTGGAGTTGCTTCTCTCTTTCCCCTTTTATGTGGGTTCTGCGACCCAACTCAACTCATCAGGATTGCATGGCACACGCCCTTACTCACCGGCTCAACTTGCTAGTCCTCTGTTTCATTGAAGAAATAATAAGCCCAATAGAAAACCAAAGTGCCCCAAGAGAGGTAACCAAGAGCCCTTAGGATTAGTGCTCTACTCTGAGCCATAGAGAAAGTGAGTCCATGAGTCAAATACTAGGGATCTTGACAAAGGACCCACACTCCAGCCAGCATCATGTAACTCTGTTCCTCTCTCATCTGGAGGTAAGAAAGGGGGATGTAGAGAATTCAATGAAAAGAAGGGACTAGCAAGATGACTCAAGACTGAATAGAAGTCAATCCTGAGTCCTCACTGCCCAGATTCTTCTCCCACCACTTGCCCATCCTTGCCCAAAATGGCACCTGCACCAAAAACCCACCCTGGCTTTTTATCTTTTTATCTACTGGATTGGTCTGAAGGCTTCAGTGTAAAAAAGAAAAAGAAAGCGGGGCGTTGGTGGCACATGCATTTAATCCCAGCACTCGGGAGGCAGAGGCAGGTGGATCTCTGTGAGTTCGAGACTAGCCTGATCTACAAGAGCTAGTTCCAGGACAGACTCCAAAGCTACAGAGAAACCCTGTCTTGAAAAAACAAACAAACAAACAAAAAACAATAAAAAAAGAAAAGAAAAAGAGAGACAGAGACATTTGGGTCCAAGGACCTAAAATGTTAGAAAGAGCACTTCAACTATATAAAATTTAAACCACAATAAAAAATGCTCTCCACTGAAACACAGCATGGTGAATCAACAGGATCTCTCTGTTCCCTCACCTGCCTGCATTCATAGGAACTCAATTTCCCCCTTTAGAGCCACTGTGACATTTCTAAAATGAAAATATGCTTACCTCTTTTCTGTTGCCATGAGGCCCTCATGGCACTGGGACCAAGTTCAGTCTCCTCAACTCAGGCACCCAAGCACTCAGGACACTCCAGAGTCTCTGCTGCCACATCTAGATGTCCCTTTGATGCCCGAGACCTCACTTTAGAATGCACATCTGGCTGCTGCTCTCACCAACTTTACCACCCCCCACTCCCAGAAAGGCATTAAATCCCCTACTCTGGATGAACACTTGGTAGACATCAGTGTCTCTACCATCAAGTGTCTTGTCTAAACCCCAAATAGGTGTAGCTAAAGGTGAAGAGTCAAGGTCACTAGACACCGGGTGACTTACCCACTACCCATAACTCAAAACCAAGCCAGGATGCCAGGATGGGATGAATTGAGCCCCACCACTCTCCTGAGATGGGGGAAAGATCTTCTCCATATTCCCTTCAGCCTTCTGTGATGTGTTATAGTCTGGTTGACTTTTCAAAGAGGAGCTCCTAAAACCAAGGACTTGGCTTCAGTTGTGTTTGCATTCCTAGCTCCTGGAATCACAGCCAATCACAGGTACTCAATTAATACATGCAAAAAAGAAGGAATAAATCATTGGTAGAGGTAATTATTGGTAGATGTGACAGCCACAAAAGAATTCCATGATTCTGCAGAACCACACACTGTATGTTGTTCTGAAAGGTCCCATCCACACAGGGCATGCATATATGTAACCTCTCCATGCTCTCATGATGCCTGATGTTTCGAAGGAATCGCCCTTAGCAAGGTTTGTTCTCCTGCTCCTTCTCCCTCACTAGTCCAAATGCTTCTTGGTTCTTGGTGCAGTTAGCCATGTAATCAGGACCCGATTTTGAGTCTTCTATTAAATATATTAGAAAAATTAATTAGCTGCCCAATTCAATGAGTTTTGCTGCACATGGATGTAAATTATATTTATCCAGATGTTTAGCAGGTCCATGCCAAACCATTTAAACATAAAACAGATAAGTTCTTTACATCTAATTTGCAGCTTCCCAAGAATCAGTCCTCGGCAGATGGCTGTGCAAATGAACACTAGGAAAAAAAATTAAAGGCTGTCTGTATCTTTCAAATTGACATGGTGAGCAGTTGGGTTCTGCTGAAACTAAGAATGACCACAAAATGTAATTATGATTGTAATGAGAATGGGTTAAGCTTAAACTATTTCTCATTTTCATTGCAGTCCCTGCCACAAGATGGAGTGGAGATTAATGCCAGGCCATTTCCTGTCCTTGTTATATTCTTCGTCATTAGAATTAAACATCATCATTTGAGCATCTCATGTATACTAAGAAGGATGGTCAGGGAGGAGCGGCCAGAGCACCGGGCAGATCTCTGTGCTCCACTGACTCCTCGACGGTGGTGAGCATGAATGAACTCAGTTCCCACATCTCACATTTCCAGCTTATCTATGACAGAAATGTAGCAAGGGGAAAGAAGGAAACAAAGCAGACACACATTGGACAGAAAGGACAGAGCCACAGCTATGAACTTGGTCAGTTCTTGAAGAGGTTGGGGGCTGTGATGAGTGGCAGAAAGGAGGGCAGGATGGGTTGAGGATGGGATAAAGGAAATCAAGGTGGGGAAATTCAAAAAAATAAGAGTCATTCTGTGAGTCAGTGAGGTGCAGGGTGGGTCTACAAGCAGTGTATTAGTTTTCTCATCACTGTGATCAAAGGCCTGACAAAGGGTCACTTAATTGAGGAAGTATTTATTTCGCTTCACAGCAAGAAGAAATACCATCATGGTAGAAAGGCATGGTGGTGGGGATAGGTGGAGACTGTGGGGGGCTGGGTCATCAAGCTGCTTACTCGCGTCTCAGTGAACCAGAAAGAAGAGAAAGTGGAATATCCATCACTCGCCTGGCTTCTCTTTAAATTTTATTTGGTCTAAGATCTTAGCCAGTGAGACTAACCCTCAGGATGAGTCTTCCCTCCTCAGCCAAATCAGTCTAGAAACACAGGCCTACTAGGGGATTCTAAATCCAGTCAAGGTGACAATAAACACCAACAAGCATACATGAGAAGACCAGAGAGGTGAAAGAACTTGAGACCAACAGAGCAACAGATCTGATCGGAGTACTGAAGTCTATGCACGGAAGCAGTCAGCACTTTTCTCAACTGGGTGAATCAGACAGAAAGCTATGTGGACCTGGGAGACCCAGCCAAACCCTTTTCTCTCCTTTGGTAACACCAACCATGCTGTCACAGCCCATCTTCTTCTATGCCTATTTTCACCTGCTACGGTTCTCACACAGCCTTCACTTAAAGGAGCTGAGTGGGCGCTAACCAAATGTTTGCTAGCTAGATACTATTGTATCATGATTTGAAGCTGTTACCAGCTGTTGTAGAATCACTACTTACCCACTTGATCTTAGCCAAAAGACCAAGGAAATGGTTAGCCAATACTTGTGGTACCTAATTTACATAAGCCAGAGCTGATTCTTTGTGTTGTCAACGACAGTATTTTGCCCCTCAGTATTTTGCCCCTTTGGGCAGTACGGACTGCCCAAAGCTGAGGAATGGCATTAACAGCTGGCATTTTGTAGACTGAGACACTGGAAGTGGGGTACAGAGAAGAATTGAGTGTACTTAGCACAACCAAGAGAGAAGATCTCGGCTGCTAAACTCAACTTGCTTTTCCTTGGTAACTGGTTAGCAAGGTTGAGCACCATTCCTGGGCTTGATGGCAATCTGTGTATCGTCTTCACCTGAGTTTGTAGTTAAGTTTGGTTGGGGTATTGTTGAGGTATTGAAGTTCTTTCTTTATTCTGTGTTCCAGATCTTTATCAAATGTATTGCTTCCAAAATAGTTTCTCCCATTCTGTGGGTTAGGTTTTTGTTTGTGTTTGTTTGTTGTTCCTGAGACAAAGACTTGCAAATGGACACTTCTTGTCCCAGAGACCCCCTCAGTCCCAAATACCCAGCAGTCACTTCCCAAATTACCACATAGAGGCTTATATTACTTATAAATGTTCAGCGGTAGCTCAAGCTTGTTTCGAGCTAACTCTTACACTTAAATTAACCCATAATTCTTATCAGTGTTTAGCTATGTGGCTTGGTACCTTTTCTCAGTACAGCATTATGTTGCATTTGCTGGTTACTCTCTGACTCCACCCTTCCTTTTCCCAGAATTTTCCTAGTCTGGCTCTCTCGCTCAATCTCTTCCTGCACAGCCAATCGGCTTTTATTTAACAATGAGCATAATCCACAGCAGAGACTCCTGTAGCCCAGGCTGGCCTCAAACTTCTATGTAGGCAAGAATGAAATTGAACTTCTCATCTTTCTGCCTCCACTTCCAGAGAGCTGGGATTACAGACATGTACCACCACCACTACCATGTCCCAGGTTTATGCAAAGCTGGGGCTCAAACTCTGGGCTTCATGCATCTCCAGCTTCCAGTGTTTCCACTTTTTAATAATAACACTAAGGTTTATGATCCTGATGGAGTCTGAGTTATTTTGCCTTTGGTTGCTAGCTTTTAGTTTCTCATCTAATAAATCATTGCTTAATCCACTGTCAAAAGAATTTCAAGTTTCCTTCCAAGAGCTATATAGTCTCTGTTCTTTGAGTAAGATCTTGTTAATCCATTTTAGGTTAATTCTGTCTATGGTGTAAGGTAAGAGCACCTTCACTCTCTGTATAAATAACCAATTTTCTCAGCACCACTAGTTGAAAAGACTGAAAAGTTGGGGAGTTGTTGTCCAAAGTTGTTTGACCATAAACACACAAGCACTACCTCTGTGCTTCCAGTTCTAGTCTACAAGTCTGTATATGACTTGTGTCAACACTCTGCAGCTTGACCCACTGTGTGAGCCACTGAGCAGGGTGTTTGAAGTTGGAAAATGGGAGTCCTCCAACTTTGTTAACATTTTGCAAAAATTGTTATGGTTCTCTTCATAATAGCCAGCTGGGTTCTGGATGAAGATTGTCTTGGCTTCAGAGATCAACTTGAAGAGGATTATAGTCTTACCTGTGCCAAACCTACTAACCCATGGACACCGGATACTCGTCTCTTATTTAGGTCCTCTTCTATTTCAATCAGTATTCTCTAGGCTCCTGTGTAGAGGTCTTACAATTCTGTTGTTAAATATCCTCCTTAGATAGTTTCCCCCTCTTTAATGCAATTGTCAGCAAGATCATTTTGTCCCACGGCTCGTCGTGATTCCCATGCTTTGTTCCTGTACTCTCCATTCATCCCTCATTAGCTCCAATGCAGAGGGGCAGGGAGAGTCTGACTTCCCCATACCTTCCGCAAATAGAGAGTCATTTCTGCTGGAATTTGGATACTTTTTTGCCTCTCTTTCTTACCTAATTGTTCTCACTGCATTAACTTAAAATGTGTTCCCCTCCAGTGGAATCATGGAACACATGAGCAAATGGAACAGAGGCCTGGTCATGCTTATCTCATTGGTGTAGTTACCAAACAGGACCTAATCTACAAGAAATGTCTAGTGGACATTTAGTGAATGCAAAACCATGAGACTAAGTATTTTACTTTAAAGAAAAAAAAATCTAGGGCAGGAGAAGGGGAGGGATGGGAAACTGGGGTTGGTATGTAAAATGAAAAATAATTTTTAAATAAAAAATTGAACTTCTAAAGAAAAAACTTAGAACTAACTCAGCAAGCATCATACACATTTTCAAATTTAGTTAGCATACAATAGCCATACATACTTAAGGATACAGCATGATAACTTGGCGCATGAATAAATATATAATGATAAAATTTAGGCAGTTAGTATTTCCATTGCCTCAAAGATTTATCAATTCTGATCTGCCTTGTTGTACTGGGAGAGTCTCACTGTGCAGCTCAGAGGAACTTGAATCATTATCCTCCTGCCTCAGGCTTCTAAGTGCTGGGACTATAGAGGGGAACCACTGTGCCCACAAGATTTGTCCTTTCTATGAGCTGGCAACCTTTGCACTCCTCTCTTATTTTGAAATATATCCTAAATCTTCCTAGACTACAACAACCATACTGTGCAACAGAACACTAGAACTCCAGTTCCTCTCACTGCACCCAATCCCTGCACTTCCCAACCCCTGTTTTCTATGAGACTGATTTTTTAGCTGCCACAAATGAGTTCGAACAAGTGATATTTGTCTTTCTGAACCAGGGATATTTCATACTTTTTTTTTTATGTGTGGAAGCAGGAATGCTAAAGATGCCTATGAAGTATTCTTGTCCCCAAATAAGTTTATTAGGGCTAATCCTAGCTAGTAGGAAACAGATGCCATAAAGGAACAAAAGAAGTGACACAGCAAGGAAGCAGGTGGGCAAATTCAAATGTAGACCCTTTCTACCTGGCAGCTGGTTCATTTCTCCAAGTCAGAGGAACATGAGAGAATAAATATATACGTAAGACTCTTCTGCAATAAGATACTTAATGAGAACCATAAACAATTGTATTATTTGCTTTAAAAAATACACACTCAGGAGAGATACTTAACAAGTTAGAGCACTTGCTTTTACACAGGACCCATTTTAGCTCCCAGCTCCCAAAAGGCTGTTCGCAGCCATCTATAACTCCAGTTCCAGGGGATTCAACACCCTCCTCACCTCTGCAGACATCAGACACACATGTGGTACACATATATACATGCAGACAAAACATTCATACATACAAAAATCAAATAAGTAAATCTAAAGGAAACATATACCCAAGGGCTAGGGTATATGTGTCTAAGGAGCATTATAATTCTGGCGACAGTCCATATTATACATATATGATTCTTATATTCACTTTCCCTTCCTGTTTTAAGAGAAATGTAATGAAAAAAAAAGAAAAGAAAACGGTTATATAACCATAAAAAAAAAGAAAAAGCATCTAGGGGCCAGTGACATGGCTCAACTGGCAAAGTGCTGACTGTGCAAGCATGAGGGCCTGAATTAGGATCCCTATCACATATGGAAAAAAAAAAAGCCAGGCTCATTAGCACAAGGGGCAGAGACAGCATCCTGGGAGGATTGCTAGCCAGATAGTCTATCCAACTGGTGAGCTACAGGTTCCATGAAAGACCCTATCTTAAAGATAAAGTGGAGAGCAGTTGAGGAAAACATTGACCTCTGGTCTCTGCACACTCACATATGTGCATGAAGCATACATATGTACATACAAACACACATCATATATAATATATATACAATATAACATATATATAAAATATACCCAACTTCCTGCCCTCTGTGACCAACTCCTTCCTAAGAGACCCCTTCCTACTGGAGGATAGCATTTCCTGGCCCACTGGGCACAAGATAAGTAATGGGAGATGAGGAAAATAGGCATGGTTACTTCCCAGCTGGAGCTTGAAGCTGAAGCTCTGTGTATCCCATCTCTTTTCCCAAAAAGGAACTGTTCTTTTCCTCTCGATCCCTGAAGCTGAAGCCACTCCATAATGGACATGGAGTTTGAGCATGGGGCAGGGGTTGGAGAGGAGCATGGTGTTTGGAGGCCACTAAGATTTGGGGGCAGTCTGTGAAGAAGATAGCTTAAGTTGATTAATACAATCAATATTAGATGCTATAATAAAAATGCCCATAATCTATAGAAGTTCATATTTAAGACTATAGAAACAAAGTGTCTATGGTAGACAGATTTTCAAGATGCCCCCCCAAGAGTCCCATCGTTGATTTGATGACCTTTATAATCATAGAGGCAAGACCTGAGAATTAGATAGGATAGAGTCTCCGGGATAGATGTAATGGTTAGCCACTTTGATACAACCTAAAATCACCTGGGGAGAGACAGACCAGGCCAACATGACATATCTTATTTCTGTTTGAATCTGAGTGACAGGCATATGAAAGTTCATTGTCATATTCTGCTCATTTTTCTGAAAATTTGAAACTTTTCATAATAAAAAGTTATTTAAAGATATGCCATAAGCCTGGCAGTGGTGGTGTGGTACACGCCTTTAATCCCAGCACTCAGGAGGCAGAGGCAGGTGGATCTCTGTGAGTCTGAGGTCAGCCTGGTCTACAGAGCAAGTGCCAGGACAGGCTCCAAAGCTATATGGAGAACCCTGTCTCAAAAAAAAAAAAAAAAAAAAAAAAGTCATGAGCTGTTAATTCCTCCTAGGTCAGTGCTGGCAATTCCATCCACCTCTGGTCTTCCAGGAACCTCTAGCACCAGCATGGTGCCTGACATTAAGGCATCCTCCAAAAACCATTGTTAGATCAGTTAATTGGCTTAGTGAATAGGATGGGGTGTCAATCTGATTGTTACAGTTGGCACACTAGTTTATCATAAACTCTAAAAGTTGCTTTACAAATGAAAGAACTGAGGCCAGGAACTTGTGGCTCAAAGTCATGGACAGGTGAGGCTGGGATTCCCATCTTCTGAGTCCTGGATCAACATTCACTGGCCTGGCTTTGGAGTATATCTGCCATCCAACTTTTCCATGGGATTAAATAGCGCTGTTTCATTCTGGTTTATCAGGAGAATTTACGCGCAGGGCCGCAGTCACATTGAGACATCCGTTAGGAAATCCAGGCAGGCAGGTTAAATGTTAATTTCCTTTCCACTGTACCATTTTCTAACCTCCTTCGATGAATCAAAGTGAGTAAAAGGTTCTTCACTTGCTGACATAAAACAAATTGAACAAATTACGTTACTTAACTGAGGAAGAACCAGTCACACCGCTGCTTCTGGCCCAGCCTCTGCTGAGCTCTTCCTCTTTATTAACATTCATTTGCAAATGAGTTTTCATTTCTAATGTAGCCCTGCATTGATCTCATTAGCATATGTAACTGTATGCATCCCATCCCGGGGCCTGGGAATGCTGTGAACCTGCCAGGCAGGGTGCTTTGAGGTGACATAGCACATCCTCCCAGGCCATGAATCACAATCAAAGCCAGGCCATGAATCAGAGCTGTAGGTAGAAACCATTTCTAACGATGACATCAGTAACTTCGGAGCTCTCAGGGGACTTCATAACAGTGAGTGGAAGGCAGGGAGGAGCCATGCCTTGAACCTCTCATTCCTCAGCTCTTGCTTCAAACCAGGGAGGACTGGGCCTGTCCTCCGGAATCCCCCACAAGATCACAAGGGCTTTCATGCCACAGATATAGAGAGCCAATGGTCCCACAGAGCTTGCTTCACAGCTGTCCTAGACATGACCAGGTGACATATATCTGAAGGATTTCGGGTCAGAAGCAGGGTGTTCCCAAGATGCCCCTAACAGGACTTCAAAAGAAGCCAAAATGGCCCCAGATAATGAATGCTTAAATTTTCCCATCTTTGGGGGTCTAGTCAGAAAGTAAATGTCCCCCACGGAGTCTGTGCATGAACACTTGCTCCCCAGTTGGTTGTAGAGGTTGTAGAACCATCAGGAAGTAAGGCCTAGCAGTCAGTAAAGATCACTGAGGCAGTCTTTGATGATGATACTTCCGATGTAGGTCAGAGCTTTCTGCTCCCTGGTCTAAGAATGTGTGAGAAGCCCTAGCTCCACACTCCCACAATCATGAATTTAACCATGCTTTCCCCGCCATGAAACAAACTGAACAAATTACGTTCTCAATCAGTCACACCACTAACTCTGGCTTGGCTTCTTTATTAACCTTCATATACAAATCAGTTTGCATTTCTAATGGACCAAATAAAAGCCCAAATCAGCTTTTATCATGGCAACTGGGAAAGTAGCTGTCATAGTCATTGTTCTATTTCTATGAAGAGGCACCACAACTAAGGCAACTTATAAAAGGAAGCATTTAATTGAGGGCTTGCTTACAGTTTCAGAGGGTGAGTTCATAACCATCGGTGTTGTGGGAAGCATAGCAGGCAGGCAGGCAGGCAGGCAGGCAGGCAGGCAGGCAGGCATGGCTCTGGAGCAGTAGCTGAAAGTTTATTTACATCTAATCCATAAGCAGTAGTCAAGAGAGACTAGGCCTAGCATGGGCTTTTGAAGTCTCAACACACACACACATACACACACACACACACACACACACACTTCTCCTGCAAGACCATACCTCCTTATCCTTCTCAAACAGTTCCACTACCTGGGACCCAAGCATTCACATATCTGAGCCTATGGCGGTCATTCTCATTCAAACCACCAACTCTTTACTTGCCTCTCTAAACCTCTGCTTTCCCAAAGATGACACACATTCAGACATTGTGGAATTTAATAAGATCATCATTAAGAAGTTTCACTAAAAAGATATTTGAGGCGATGGTTCTGTCAGTAAAAGGATTGTGATACAAGTGTGGAGATCTGAGTCCCATCACCAACACCCATATAAAAGAGCCGGGTGGGACAGTATGCACCTATGGTCCTGGCACTGGAAAGGTGGAAATGGAGCTCCCTGGAGTTCCCTGGAGCTCCCTGCCCAGCAGACTTGCTGAATCAATAAGCTTCAGGTGTAGTGAGAGATCCTGTCTCAAAAACCAAAGGTAGAAAGCAATGTCTTTCTACCCAACCTTGACCTCTCAACACCACACAAATGTGCACAGATATCCTGTATACACACACCAAACAAATGAATTAATTAAAAGAAAAAACCATATAGACACCAAGCATCCTTGGGAGCCAGTCTCTAGGCCAGCTCTCCCCGAGCAAGGCTGCCTACAGCTTGTGCATTGCTGACACCACTTCACACTCTAAGGCCCACTGAGCAAGTGATACAGCTGGACCCCAAGCCCAAGTCTATGCCTCTCCATAGCCCTTCATCCTTCTCTGTGAGATAATGTCTCAAGAGCCTCCTGTCACAAGAGCAATGGATTCTATAGGGGAGCCAGGAAGCTGACAAATGAAACCCACAGCCCCCATCACTAACTTACTCTCTCGGCCTGTCGTAGTTCCACCTGACCCAAGGAACAATCAGAGAAGAACTTCAAAAAAAAAAAAAAAGCACCACTTTAAATTTCAGACCAATTCAATTTGGGAATATCAGCCGTGAGGCGAAGCTCCTAGACAGGGTTTCTAAATGACTCATCCTCTTCTCTGTCCATTTCAGGGGAAAATGAATGTTGCTGCTAACATTTGACATCAATCGCCCAATCACATGTTGTCCCATCATTACTCAGCACTGACACAAAGGAAGAGGAAAGAGACCTCTGCTCAAATGGTACTCTCAGACAAGGAACCAATTCACAGTCCCTGGTAATGACAGAACAGGGAACAAAATGAAATTTGGCTAAAGAAGGCCAGGTGATGACTCATGATGGGGAGGAGGTAGAACCAGATGCCCCAGAATGGCTTTGTGTGCCACCTTTAATTTCTTCAATTCTATCTGCATCTTTGGTTGTAGTGTGCCATTGATGAGCCTATCTTGGAAGAGTCAGCACCAGGGCAGAAATAGTGAGGCATCCAGGAAGCATGTTGACACACTGCTTTCAACTTTAAGAACAGGTATGTGCTCACCCTATGTAGCCCCATGAGGAATATCATGGCTACTGCAGTAATACAAGATACAAGAGAGCTAACCTGTGAATCTAAGCCATGGCCAACCCTCCAAGTCAGGCCTGTGGAAGATAAGAGATGAAACATCTGGGGTTCAGAGGTCCCTGACAAGCCCCACACTAGATAAAAGAACAGATTAGAAGCTGCTGAGGTCCTCATGAGAGGTGAAAAGTTGAAGGGTATTATAGATTCTCATCACTATCTTTCCTGCAGGTAGCTCAATTACGTGAGAACATCTC
The DNA here is from genome assembly GCF_003668045.3 of Cricetulus griseus. Taxonomy (NCBI): domain Eukaryota; kingdom Metazoa; phylum Chordata; class Mammalia; order Rodentia; family Cricetidae; genus Cricetulus; species Cricetulus griseus. The sequence goes on from NC_048596.1 coordinate 69,227,228, forward strand.
TATACCATGACCCAATTTCAAAATGGCATTATTGGTAGAGCCAGGAGCAGTAGGCAGATTGGGGATGCTAATAGCCACAGAAACACTGAGTATTTTCTGCTTTCTCTGCTATCTAAAGGAGGACATAGAAATGGCCTCCAACACCCTGAGCAAACTGCCTTCTTGGCTTCCATGTGGACACATATGAAGGATGAGGTAACTGGGGACAGTCCTACCCCTCCCTGACATGCCACCTCAGGGACAGACAGTGATAGGCAGATCTTTAGTGAGGCAAATATGCTCACTGTCAGCCTGGAGCCTTCCTTCTTTTTCTCTGTAAGGCACACAGACAAGATGGCATGGGTGGAGAGTCTCCACAGTAATTCTGTGGGCATATTCTTCCTGGATAAGTCCATCCTCCATTAATTGGTTGCATTTTCTGGGGGCACAGCTTGTGGAGCCCTTGCACTGGGCACTAGGTAGTGAGAGGGAAAGAGGGCTGGCCAATCCACAGGCCAGTGATGAGAAAAGTGGCAGGGCTTGGTGACAACAAAACAGGAGTGAGACAAGGTAGTGGGCAGATCAGAGAGATGACAATGGCAGAGGTGTCAAGTGGTCATATGGTCCCATTTATGGAGGAGGCAAGGCCAGCAGACTTCCTAGGAGCAACTTGGGCCAGTGAGCTAAGCCCTGTTAGGAGAGGGGGATACAACAATTTATCCACAAAGAGGCAGCTGATGGAGCCCTGAGATCACTGGTGCTTACCAAGGGAGATGCACACACATGCAAATATTTATTTGGAACCAATTCTGGAGGTGCATAAAGAAGGAGAATTTAAATTACTCACAGGCGTGAATGGAAATATGATGGAGTCCCTTAGGTAAAGCAAACTCTTGCCCTGATGAGTTCTTGTCAAAATATACATGGCCTCTTCTTCATCATTTAATTGTGTGGGCTAATCCCCTCTCTGCCATAGAATATTGGCAGGGCTTGCTTATTTTCCTAAAAGCCTTAAATTCAAATATGTACATTTCTGTTTGCCTGCAATTAGCGTGATGTATCTATTCAGAATAGCTACAACATCCCGTCCTGGTAATGAAAAGTGATTAATTACCAATTACACCAAGTATCCAATTTCATGCAATTCACCACTGGGCTGTACCATTGAATTGCTAGCGCTCTAATTGCACACATTAAAAGTTCTAGGTAATTATTGTTGAAAGATCAGTAATATTAAAAATATTGGTTGCAGCTATTATTACATTTGCTCTCGGTACAACCAAGATAGAAATGTCTGCCAGAGCTGCCAGCCACTTCACCGGGCTATTTCTCAGCCTGTTTTTGCAGCAACTGGTTTTATTTCCCTTTCTCAGGGATTATTACGACAAGTCTATTAAGAGCTCTGGCCTCCCCATTCTGTAAAGCTTTCATTAAGTGAAACAAGCTTTTAAAAAAAAAATCTCACTGGTATTCGCCTTTAGCAAAGTCTCGAGGTAATTATCTCGTTTACAGATAACTATGTACCTTCCATTTTTCAAAGCACAAAGAGAAAACTGGCACTAAATGACACTTTTTCATCCTCGTTAAATTCACTTGCGAAATATCAAATTAGGAGTTTTCAGTACAAATGCCATCATGAACTCTGGACAGCAGCTGGCAACAACAGGACCATTTGAGCAAACATCCTCACACCCAAAGCAGAAATCAAAAAAGAGTCCCAGGAGCTTGAGAAGAGTTTTGGGTGTATGATTTTAGTCTCCCAACACCTGCACTATACTTCTAACTGACTGATTTACCCGTGCGTCAGGCATAGTCCAGAAAACAGAAGATTCCATACATACCAAGTGGCTGTGGGCAGCCCAGGGTAGCCAGTCACTGTGGCAAATGACTGCAGCTCAGAAATAAGAAAGCGGTTCTACCCAAAGCCAGGCAAGGCAGACCAGAGAGATGCCAAAATGCCACTCAGTGTTCCCACTGATGAGCTAATTTAAAGATCAAAGCAAAAAGAGTTGGTGGAGGTCAACTTCATGGAGATTGAAAATCCAGAATTTGAAGAGTATGGGCTTCTCTGGCTGGGTGTGAAAAGAAGGGCTAAATAGGGGCTCGATGGTCTCACAGAGAACGCTGGAAGAGCTGATGCCTTGCCTTGGGGCCTCGTGCTGGTCTTGGAGAGTCGGTACTTTGGTGAAGAGAAGCATCTATTTCAATAGGTCATTACATTTGGGACTGTTCTAGAAAACCTGTCTGCCTGACTAAATAAATATGGCACCTGGTGATAATGGAGATTTACCATAGGAAATTAAAAACACTTGGAATATTATTTTAAAAGTAGGAAACAAAATTGCACAGATTCTTTCAAATACATAAAACCTCAGGCAGGGAAGGCACAAAAAATTTTCTTTTCTTTGAAATCTCTATGTTTTCAGTAGTGAACTTGTATTTTCTTTCATTTATTTATTACATTTTCCTTTCTTATTTGTGGGGGGTGGGTTGTATATGTGCCACAGTCCACTTGTGGGAGTCAGGGGTGGGCCTCAGGCCATCAAGGTTGGCAGCAAGTACCTTGGCCTCCAGAGCCATCTTGCAGGTCTGTGAACTTGTATTTCTAGTCAGAAAAACAGCTGTGAAAAAAGTCTGCATCATATGCAAGCCCTAAGCAGTGTATGGAACACAGAGAACAGAGAATGTTTGTCCCACTAGCAAAAGTAAGCAGGACACCATCAATCTGCAGGTTCTGTGGGTGGGCTGGTTTATGTTTATGACACAAGCTGGGAAGAGGGAACCTCAACTGAGAAAATGCCTCCATCAGATTGGCCTGGAGATAAGTCTATAAGGCATTTTCTTGATTAATAACTGATGGGGGAGGACACGACCCACTGTGGGAGGTTCTACTCCTGGGCAGGTGGGGCTAGGATGTATAAGAAAGCAAACTGAGCAAGCAAGCCAGGAGAGCAAGCCAATAAGCAGTGTTCTCCATGGTCTCTGCTTCAGATCCCGCCTCCAGGTACCTTCCCTGACTTAGCTCAAAACTGTGAGATAAAAATGAACCCTTCCCACCGCCCTTCATCATAGCAATAGAAACCAAACTAAAAAGTGAGTCATTGAGGATGTATTTAGAATCAATAATCACAAAGGGTCTTGAAAGTTCTATCAAGTAGCCTTTTTTGAAGCCAGCCCCACCCTCTCCACCTTTCACACTGTGTCAAAGGCCTCCAAAGGTGACACTGTGGCATCTAACTGTAGCAGACAAGTTTCTGGGAAGAGCAAGGCACTGGAAGTAAGGACAACCCCAGCAGAGGTCCACACCCGCCACCAGCCATCAGGAAGACTCTGGAGGTGGGGTGCTACTGTCACATTGAGCTCCCTGTGTGGAGAGACACATGGGTTGGTGTTATGTATTCACTAGGCGCTTCTTTTGTGTGTGCTGCTTTCTTTTTGACACTCGGTATACAGCAGGCCAACCTACTGTGAGGGAAAACAGCCTATAAAACCTGTCTGATTGATATGGCCCATCACCATTTTTAGGGTCCGTTGCACAAACTATTTTGACAGTTGAGGCTCATAAATTAACGAGCAAGTCCAAAGTGACACAATGAAGAAGATGTTGTGGCCGCTCCAATTTAACCGCTGGGTGATTACTCAGAAACTCGGGGTGCAGAAGGCTGCCTCCCTCTTTTGTTCCTGCTTAGCAGGAAGATAAATGTCAGGAAGCAAGGACCCCGGGCACTCAATAATAAAAACCTTTTAGAGAGGAGAGCCTTGCACTAGTTAAGAGAAACCTGCTCCATTTTTCTAGGGGAAAATGGAAGCAACGTTTTCCAAAGGCAGACATCAGCCCTTTATTGAGACTAAAGAGAACAACGCTTCCAGTGGGAAGAGGGTAGGGAAAAGAAAGAAGAAAGCAGAGCGATCAAAAGAGGGGGCAGAAAGGGGACAGACTGGCAAGACCATGTGGACAGAAGGACAAATGGACGAGTAATTTAAGAGTGAACACCCTTGTACTTGCCAATGAATTATTACAGGACTTCATGGTACTGTGTTTTCTCAAAACAAATGGTGCTGGGGTGTTTGTATCTCTAAAGAGAAAGAAACTCATCTGTGAGCAGGAGGCTAAGATCCTGCGCGCGCGCGCGTGTGTGTGTGTGTGTGTGTGTGTGTGTGTGTGTGTGTGTGTGTATATATATATATATATATACAACATAAACATACATGTATATGTGCATGTGTACATATGACAACATCACAGAACATAGCCACCCAAGTAAACTTTGTTTTGTTTTTGTTTTTCAAGACAGGGTTTCTCTGTGTAGCTTTGGAGCCTGTCTTGGCACTTGCTCTGTAGACCAAGCTGGCCTCAAACTCATGGAGATCTGCCTGCCTCTGCCTCCTGACTGCTGGGACTAGCTTTTTGCTCACAAGTAAAAGTAATGCCTGGCAAAAAACAAGTGATCGCTTAAGAGATGGCCTGTCTCACAGGCCCAGTGAACCATAGAACCGCTTAGGAGAATCACAAGTTAGATCGGAACTCAAATTTCAGACTTGAGTAAAATGCACTCTTTCTCTTTTCCCTTACAAAAGTAATTCCCTGTAAAAAAAAATGCAGTGAATTGAATGACCCAGGTACAAATGGCACCCTCTCCACCAAGCAGACATCGCCCGTATTTCAGTCCCAGCAACTTTTAAATTACTTGGAGAATTCATGGAATGTTTTTCAGTTTGACAGCTGTCGAGTCAAAGAGCATGCTGCTGTGTAGGAAGTAAGACCTCAGAAGATTTATTTTTTTAATGGGTTGGAAATTAAAAGGGCTTCAAAATGCCCTTTGGGGACCCAGCTGGGGGAATTGGACTATGTTACAAGGAGACTGTTCCTTACAAGTGCTGAGAATTGGGACTGAAAGGGCGGGTCAGAGGCTTTTGGATTGAGTCCACGCAAAGCCAAAACAAGTATTTGATCGGTGAAAGATGCAATAGAGCCAATGTGTTGTTTTGTCTATGCAACATCAGAATGCCAGGCTGGCCAGATGTCTGCTTACTAAGCTCTAAGGTCAAAAGAAAGGGGGACCAGAAAGGACCGTGAGATGAAAGCAAGCCAGAACAGAGAAGGAAACAGAGGCACAACCATGGAGAGTGCAAGACCTTTTCAGGGTCTCAACATCAAGGAAAGGACAAAACATAGTCAGATCTCAGGTACTAACAACCTCAGAGGACCCCTCCAAACTGGCATGCTGTGACCCCAAATTGGCATTTTTGTGGAGAAAAAAAAAGAGCTATTGGGTTGCTGGATTTAGTAAATAAATTGATTTTCATTCAAAAAGACATTGAATGATTTTGTAGTATAGGTAATGCAATGTTGGAGATATACCGCCGTCTCCAACTAAATACAAAGAGGCAAAAGAGAAAGAGACCTGGCTGGGCACCAGTTGTCATCTCTATGCTTCTTGACTGCAGATGTGACTCTCAGCCTCATGCTCTTGCCACCAAGCCTTCCCACAGTGCAGTACACCCTTCCTAAAACAGTGAGCTAAAAGAAATACTTCTCTTGGGAGCTCTGGTCAGGCGTTATGTTACAGCAATGAGGTGGAGTATGTCTGTTTTACATCTGGGGCATGACAGTGTGCGAACTGATATTGTTAAAGTTCCTTCCCTGGGAGGACAAAAACAGTATCTAGCCCCTTCCACCAAGGTCCCACCGACAAACTGAGACACAATGCTACCAGAGTTCACTCTGGGGCACCAATGAGTTTATAGATGAGGGGTTAATTATGGGAATGTAGATGCTTCCCCAAAAGGTTCACTGGAAAGTCTTTACCCAGCAGAGATGATGGCTTTCCTGTAATCACATAGATGGGCCTCCCTTCTCCTAATCTTCCTGACTTATATACTCTAAGGTATATACAAGGTATAAAAGTATAGAAGGTCTAGGGTCTACAATCTACCAGTGGTTCTCAACCTTCCTAATTCTGAAATCTTTTAATACAGTTTCTCATGTTATGGTGACCTCCAACCATAAAATTATTTCCCTGCTATGTCTTAACTATAATTTTGCTACTGTTAGGAAATGTAATACAAATATCTGAAATGTGGGATATCTGACACCTGATTCTCCATAGGGTTGCAACCCACAGGTTGAGCACCACTGCCCTAGACCCTCCCTGAAGCCAAATGCTATTAGGACAGCATTACATAAATGATATGGAGCTACTGCATACCCAAGTGAGGGTCCTGTGAGCCTCCCTGCCCCACCTCTCCTTCTGTGAGGTGATATTAACAGTCAACAAGCCCAGCTGGGATGATTGTTTGCAAGCAGGCAAATGATCATTCAGTCACACCCTCTTAAAGATGATACAGTGGCACATGGCTTGGGGGAACTGGGAGATGGCAATCAACACAAAAGGGAGCTTTCCCCAGTGACTGTCGTGGTGTCCTAAACTCACTGGTGCTTAGGAACCAATAGTCAATGGAAATCGGCAGCATGGCCTGCTGCTGTGAATCCCAGAACCAGGCTATAACCCCAATACCACCATAATTCTCAGGAACCCAGTGGATCTCTAGATCCCAAAGGTAAGCCGATTCCAAGTGCCAAGCAGAAGGGACTCCCTCAGAGGGCCTACCTGCACGCCCGACACCTAGAAAGCCTAACTGAGAAGGGCCTGCTTATCTTCTGTCTAGATAGGAATATCTAATATAATGCTTTAACAAGCTGGACTAGATTGTCCCAGGGTTAGGACTTGAACCCCAAGGAGTCTGGGCAGTGGAGGAGAAAAGGGGTGCTTCTACACCAAAGACATTCTCAGACGTACTGCAGAAGCTAGTCCCTGCCCCACCCCCAGCTGCCCCTGGGAAGGGCCTAGAATTTCTGCCCATCTTTGGTTTGCAGAGTACTTTCAGAAACACAAAACAATATTCAGAAGCCAAGAATAGGGTGAGAAAGTAAGGAGAGGGCAATGACTCCCTACGCCCCCCCCCAGGTCCACCCCTCCAGAAGTCATGAATCTCTACATACCACAAGTAGTCCCATAGGCCAGTAAGCCAGAAGCCCCACCTCTCCCACCCAGTTCAGAAATACAAAAGCTGTGTGTACACTGGTCCTGGGTGTTAAAAGCATGGCTTTACTGCTGAACCTGCTGCACTTGAAGCCAGCAGGGCCTGACTTCTGCACCAGCCTCATCTCAGTTTAGGTTGGCTCCTAAACTGAGAGGATGCCATAGGCATTCAGCAAGGGAATAGGTAGGGGCTTGGTCCTGGAATAGACACTAACCTAACTTAAGCCTTTTTCCTAGTGACCAGACAGATCCCGATGCACCATGAGTACCAGTGAGCCGAATTTTGTTTCCACCATGTAGGTTTGGGTATTTAAATTTGACCTTCTGCCCTGCCCTAACAAGAGGCCCCTGTTGTATCCTCAGCAGATGCCTGAGAATCACACACCCACAGCTCCCCGCTCCCCAGTGCTTCCTGGATGCCCCCTCCTTCCCTGCCAGGCAGCAGCTATCCAGCAGTAATTGCAAAAGGCAAGGGCTCCTGTTTGCTGCCTCATCCAGGAATGATTAAAGGTAGAAGTTTTTCAGACATTAGCGACGGAAAGAGTATAGTTGAAGCTGCTTTAAAAAGGGAGAAAGTATAAAAAGGTGGTACTCGAAGCACTATTAAAAGCATCATGCTTGTTAAAACCAGTAAAAAGGCCTGAAATCGGCGAGCGAAGGCAGCTTCTTCTCCAATTACTGCGAGGGGCACACACCTTGGCGGTGTCTTTGAATTGTGGCCGCCAGCCCCTGCCCCCTCTCCTCCGTGGCTGCCCCCTCCCCAGGCCATTCATCGGTACATTAGGGAGGGTGACAGCGCTCCCCAAGTTCACTTCTCGCTTGTTACAGGCGACCCATTTAGAGCTGAATGGCTATGTTCAAAGACGGCGCAAAATGACACCCTCCACCTCTTCATGAAGCCACTTGGTTTTGTAGGTTTTTTTTTTTTTTTTTTTTTTTTGTATCCCTGGGAAATATAATTGATAAGCATCACGCCATCCACCTTCAAGAAGGGCGCCTCCCTGGCCACCTGGTTAAAATCCCGCCTCCTCTCCCTACTGCCCTTCATTCATTTTGCTCCGTGCTGTTTAAACAATACTTCATCAAATGCAGCCTGGAGCAAATAAGAAAGCTCAGTAGAGTAAATAAAAAGTCAAAAAAAAAATCACCGGCTGGAGGGTAAGTACTTTTATTCCTGTACTTTCGTTGCCTGGGGAATTATTATTCCATCCCCCGAGCTGGGGGAGGAGGAGGCCGAGGAGGCGGTGTTATTCACAAAATGGATTGCTTCTCTCCTTTTTTCACTCCTCCGGCTCTCGAGAGCCCACTGATTACAACCAAGTGTGGCCATCCATTCCGTCTTATTGACAAAGGTCCTTAATTACCGCGGCAGCAGTAATACCTGCTATTAAATTCTGCTAAACAGAGGCCGCAAATTAGCTGCGGATCTCAGGCACCTTTTGGGTGTAATTACGGGAGTGGGATTGACGGGAGGCCGGATGACCCCAGCCAGAGCAGTGGGGAAACCTTTGTTGATCACCTGTGGTGGGGGCCAAAATGTGAAATTAAAAGCTCTCCATCAGCTGAAGGCCTTCGGTAGGCCCAGGGGAAGAAGAAAGAAAGGGGGGAGGGAAAAAAGAAAAGCAACAGGCCAAAGCAAACTGTGCTTACTGGAGCTTAGAAGCGATTCAGACCACAGCAATTTACACTGGCAGTTGATTAACCAAAAGCGATGCTAATTCTGTAAGCGATGCAAGGTCCAAAATGGCAAAAATTTCGGCCACGTTTTAAGGTATATTCTATATTTCATGGAGGCCTTTAACCCATATTTAAGAGCCTGTTTAATGCAATTGTAAACCATAAACACCTGTCACTTACAGTCTGAACCTTTCACGTCGCTCCTTCCGGAGACCCAGGATTAATGAGAACCACGCCAAATATGGTAGCTCTCATCCACAGCCGTCTGCTTTATAAATTTAGTCCTGAAGCCTACTCGGTGTTTCATGGAAGGCAATTACTTTGGGGGAAATTTCCTTTAAATAGATTCAGTTTTCCTTCCCACTAAGGTGGAGGTGGTTTAGTTACCCAGAGCTCCCTCCTAACAGTGAATGGTCATCGCGCCATAACTGAACACAAAACACTTAACATTAAGATAATTAAATTTCAAGGTTTGAATCACTCTGAATGGAGGCTATTAAATTCAGAAGGCTCCTGTCGCAATACAGACAATGAGGTCTTAGGGTCTGAATAAGCTTGGAGAGTCTCTTTTAGCCTTGTCCTGGGAACAAGGAGTAAGATAATGAAGTTTTTCCACCAGCTCTTCAGGAACAATGATCAGTTCTGGGACAAGATCTGGGAGCCTCTCTAAAATGGGGTGCCCCGAGTCCTGCCCAGTGTTGAGCTATCTCTGTCTCCAACTAGCCTCCCATACACTTTATAGAAGCCCAGAATAAAAATCCGGGTCCACCACTTATGGAGTGACAGAAAGCTTTTCCATCTGTTTCATTTTTTCCCATGCCCTTCTCCTATAGGTGAGGAAAGAAGATGAAGCTCATGGCTGACTGCAAATGCTTCTTCTTAGTCACACCTGCTCTGCAGAGCCTTTCCTAGTGCAGGAAACATAAATGTCATGCACAGCATTGAGGAGGGCGTACCTCTGGGTCATTATCCTATTACACAGTAGTTTGTATGATGTTCTTCCCATTACACACTGTGATGGTTCATCTTGACTGACAATCTGATAGAATTTAGAATCACCATAGGAAAAAAAATCCTTGAACATATCTGTGAAAGATTACCTAGATTACAATAACTGAGGTGGGAAGAGGCAACCTAAATGTGAGTGGTACCATTCCATGGCCTAGGATCGAAGGGATGGATCAGTCATCTCTCTCTCTCTGCTTCCTGACTGTGAATGCAATGTGTTCGTTCAGCTGCCTTCTGCTCCTGCCACCAGGCCTTCCCCACCATGATGGACTGTGTCTCTAGAACAGTGAGCCAAAATAAACCCTTCCTTCTGTAAGGTGTTTTTGTCAGCAATTTCAATTTCATCACAGCAGTAAGACAAGTAACTGGCATATACACCAAGTTCCATTGAGGTAGGAAAAGTATCTGCCATATTTGAGTTTGTAATCCCTAGTGTACTGTTGATATTTGAAAAGAGAAGAAAGCAGGGAGGAAAATAGGGATGGATGGATAATGGATAGGTGGATGGATGTTCAAACTGATGAGCTGATAGATGATGAATAGATGGATGATTGGGTGGAGAGACCAATAGCTGAACAGAGAGGAATGAGTAGACAGATGGGCAGCTATTCCTCCAACACCCCCTTCATCCCTCTTTTCACTAAGCCCACAGTTTTATTTTGCACACATAGCTCGGCTCAGTTCTTTCCTCAGATTGGAGTAAACCTGCTTTGCCCTCTGTGTTCTTGAGGGTCCCAGGAGCCCTCCAGTTATCCCCATTGGTGGCTTTGTTCATCACGCAGTGGTTTCCCCTGGTCGATTCATTCTCCCACTGGCTTATTCACCTACCCACTCAGCATCTTCCCATGGCAACAGTACTCCTGCTAGAACACTAAATGGTTCTGCCCTCTGATCCTTTTAGTCTGGGAAACTAGCCCAGCCTTCATGGGGGAAACCAAAGTGTTTAGAATCACCATAGGAAAAAAAATCCTTGAACATATCTGTGAAAGATTACCTAGATTACAATAACTGAGGTGGGAAGAGGCAACCTAAATGTGAGTGGTACCATTCCATGGTACCAGTCAATGAACACTCTGATGTCAGGTGGAACCTGCCACGAGATCCTCTGGTCCAGCTTTCCCATATAAAGGGGACTCGACTACAAACACCTATGTCCAAAGTGCCCTTTTACTCATTTTATTGCCATTGATTTCTTCATACTAGGCAAGACACCTCCTCAGATGTGTGGCAGGCATTGGATAATATTAGCAGTTCAGCACGGCAAATTCTCGGAGATAGAGATAGAGAGAACACACTCAGGGAGCCAGAGCAATAAATCCTGAGAGGGTTGCATTTTGCATTTGGATGTATCAAGTTTATCCAGAGAAACTGTGACAGTAGGCTATATTGAAGGGTCCATCATGAGAATTGGCTCATAAGGAGGGCTGGGAAGTACCACAATCAGCCATTTGCAAATTAAAAACCCAGGACAGGTAGCAGTACAATTCAATTCAAGCCCTAAAGCCTAAGAACCAGTAAGTCCAGTATGAGGATCAGAAACGACAGTGTCAAGCAAGAGGGACAAAGTCTGTCTTCTTCCATTTTGTGTTCACATCAGTATCTCAATGGATTAGATGATGATAGTGCACAGTGGGGGATCCATTTGCTCCACTGAGCACAAAGCAAACACTAATTATCCAGAAATGTGGGGTCAAACATCTGGGTACCCAGGATACAGTCAAGTCAACCATGGCATCAAAGAAGCAACAAGGTCCAAACACAATCAGAGGCCATATCTAGCTGGGGAAGCTCAGTTACACCACACAATGGAGCCTGGGGTCTCAGCACTGTTTTCTAATTATGTGGTCTCTGTGAGGAAGAAGGGATTGCAGATCCAAGGAGTAGTTACAGATAAGGCTGCAGCCAATACAAGAGCAGAGGGCATCTGAGGGTAGCTGGTCATTGAGCTTCATTCCAAGGCCCTGAGGGGATTAGACAACTTCTGGGGGACTTGCTGAAGGTACAATGCAAGAGAATGGTTGTGACAGATCTCTGCTTAGAGACTGTAGTTTCCACTTGGTCCGTCTGTTTAGGGTGTTGTAAAAAAAAAAAATGGGATAAATCAGAAGAAATAGCAATTGGAGTTCCCTGTGGTATGAGGGACTTCCATGACTTGTTCTTCAAGCATAAGATTTCAGATGGGCCATGGGAAAGCTGCTGCACCTCTGTGTAAGGCTAAGATGTTCTTGAGACACAGAGAACCCCAACCTTAGATCCCATTCTCCATTTAGACTAATTCACTCTAAAGTTATTTCTGGCATAGAACCATAGCATCCATTTAGAAATACCAGTGCTTTAGAAGAGAGAACCATGGCCCACCCCTTAGGAAGAGGAAAGGTCAACTCTATGCTTTATTAGAAACGAGCAGAAGGTGCTGCATACCTTGTTGAGTGCACAACTAGGCATAGGAAGGAAAACTAAGTGTTTTTTCCTAATTGTCCCATCAGGACTATCTGGACTTCTTTTCTTTTCATGACCTTTTCCTCCCAGAGGCCCATCACATACAACTTGTTTGCAGTGTATCTGGTGGCTGAACTTTGGGTAGAGGCCATTAGGGTCATTTAGTAATTGGTTTTTCTCCTTCTGCTGACAGTGCAGACACATATATGAGCAGAGCCCAGAACACTCACATGCAGGACAGGCAACCCCTTTGCAACCCTCTCAGCTCCTGGAGAATCTCTTCCTCTTGTTATATGTGGAGATGCTGGGTGAATAGGAACTCCCAAACGAAATGCACAGATACAGGGAGGCCTCCTGGTATTAGGGATGAAGAGAACACTCCAAGTCAGACTGGCAAACACAAAAGAGCATCCCTTGATATCCAGCAGGACGACATGGGATCCACACATAGCCTCCAAGGTCAGGGCTGACGGGCAAAATTCCTGTATGAGACACGAGTTGGGTCCTTGACCCACAAAGAAAAAGAATCTCTAACTGAGACATAGCTTAATAGACTGGTCCCCTCCAAATCCTGCCAGCAAAATATGGCTAGAAAGTTCTCACCTCAGGATACAAGAAGCAGGTAATGTCTACTGATGAGACAGACAGGAAAAATTCTCCAATCTTCCAAGCAATGAAAACCCCAAGCACACAGAGGTGAGGGGTTGAAATCTGTACAAAGTACATAATCACGAATCTAAAGACAGTGCAGCATGGCTGTCTCAGCAGCTAAAGTGATGTCACATTGCACTCTGCCAATGCTATCAACTTACTCCCCTGAAAATGTGTAAATAGGAAATACTAGAAGCATCACCATTTAGTAACTCATATAAAGATAACAGATCTAGACAAATATTGTCGATAAATGGGGAAGCCATTAAGCCGGCAATGCCATTCCTATTCACAATCTCAGAAGGCAGAAGCAGCCCAAGCATCCACCAACAAACAGATAAAAGATGGCACAGACATACAATGGAATAGTATTCATTCTTAGAATTTTAAAGAATGGGTGTGGTGTGGTGGCACACACCATTAACCCCAGAACTCAAGATGCCAAGACAGGCAGATCTCTGTAAATTACAGGACAGTCTGGTCTACATACATATTGAGTTCCAGGACAGCCAAGGCTACACACTGAGACCCTATCTCAAAAAAGAAAAAAAAAAAAAAAGCCGGGCAGTGGTGGCACATGCCTTTAATCCCAGCACTCAGGAGGCAGAGGCAGGCAGATCTCTGTGAGTTCAAGACCAGCCTGGTCTACAAGAGCTAGTTCCAGGACAGCCTCCAAAGCCTCGAAACCCCCACCACCCCCCCCAAAAAAAAAAAGAAAAAACTGGATCCTGTCCCAAGCAGCACCATGGATCAACGTTGAAAGCATCACACTAGATGTAATAAGCCAGCCACCAAAAGGCAAAACCATAAACTGTGCTAACACACAGGTAAGGACCTACAATAGTGAAGTGTAGAGACAGGAAATAGACTTTCAGCAGGGCCCATCTTTCTATCTCTCTACACAGTGTTACTGCTGGCTGATGTGTAATCATCTATGAGTAGGTAATTTATTTATCGTTAAATGTTTTAATTGAAAAAATTTCATACAATATATTCTGATCGTGATTTCCCTTCCCCCAACTCTTCCCAGATTCGACCCATTGCTCAAGTCCCCCCAACTCTATGCTCTATCTTCTCTCTCTCTTTAGAAAACAAAAAACAAAAAATCCCAAACAAGACAGAATTTAGAAAATAAAACAAAACAAAAACAAACAAACAAAAAGTGGACATGGTAGAGCTTCTCTTTAATCCCAGCACTCAGAAGGCAGAAGCAGGTGGATCTCTATGAATTCAAGGTCAGCCTGGTCTATATAGTGAATTCCAGGACAGCCAGGACTACATAGAGAGAACCTGTCTCAAAAAACAAGGGAAAACACACATATACATAGAGATATAAACACACACAAAAACTAAACTCATAAAAGCCCAAAATCTAATATTCAAGCCAATGACCAATAAGACAAGAAGAACAAGAAAGAGGAGGAGGAGGAGGAGGAGGAGGAGGAGGAAGGAGGAGAGGAGGAGGAGGAGGAGGAGGAGGAAGGAAGAAGAAGAAGAAGAAGAAGAAGAAGAAGAAGAAGAAGAAGAAGAAGAAGAAGAAGAAGAAGAAGAAGAAGGTAAAGAAAAATAAAGGACGAGAGCCCAAACAAAGCAATATGAGACCAAAATAAGTCTACAAAAATACCACTGAGTTTGTTCTGTGTTGGCCATCTACTAATAGGCATGGGGACTGCCCTGAAGTGTATGAAGTATGGTTAACCCATCCAGTAAGGATCCATTGGAGAAAACAATTTTTTTTCTTTGCAAGCAGATGTCATTAGAGACGGCTTCTCAGTTAGAGATGGAAGATTGAGTCTACTTCCCCCTCTTAGTGCTGGGACCTGTCTGGGTCAAACCTGTGCAGTCCCTGCACATGCTACCATAGTCTCTGTGAGTTCAAGTGTGTAGCAGACCTATTGTGTCTGGAAGTCACTGTTTCCTTTGTGTCATCCATTCCCTCTGGCTCTTACAATCTTTCTACCTCCTCTTCCACATAGCTCCCTGAGCCACAAGCTGAGGGGTCTGATGGAGACATCCCATTTAGGATTGAGTGTTCCAAAATGAGAGTAGAAAATTTTCTTTATAAAGAACAGAAATCTATTCTCACAGTTCTGGAGGCTGTGGAGCCAAAGTCAAGGCACCAGCAGGTTTAGTGACTGTGGAAGGATATTCTCCACTTCCAAGATACCACCTCCAGATGAGAGGGATGCTGTCCCTCACACTTTGTAAAGCCTCTTATAGAAAGATCTTAACCCACTGATGAGGGAGAGACTTCATAACTTAATCCCCTCTGAAAGTCCCCATTACCTCTCAATACCATCATATTGACAACAGTCGGGGCTCCGTGAAACCCCAGCAGGAAAAAGTTCTAGAAAAGACCAGGGTGATGGGTGCACAGAAGCTTGGGAATACCTAATGTGACATGAGTGACACACTTAAGCCTCCCTACCCTAAAAACAGAATTAAAATAGTTACCAAAATCAAGCACTGGTTTGTTTTAAAGAACTGAAGGCTAAACTATAAAGCACTGACTAGAAGTAACTAGCAAACTTCAGAGCATTAGACAGTTTACTAAAGTGGGGTGCAATGAATGCGTACTGCAAAGGAGTGTAAGCAAGTTTGACGAACAGAAGTTTTAATAGGAGAATACTCACACGACAGAGCCAGTCCCCTACTACCAGGCAAACCATGGAACAGAGAGCCGTCTGTGTGCGACCCTCATATTTAAGGTCTTGCTATGTCACTGACCACGCCCTAGTATGCGTGATCTGCGTCACCTGTGCCAGCCCCCAAGAGGGCGCGGCTAACATTTCCCCTTCACTGTTTACAGTTTCTTCAAAAGAGAAATGATGTTTTGAACTTGACATGGTGCACTAAGGAGATAGAGGCAGGAGGACCCAAGGTTCAAAGCCAACCTCAGCTGTATAGTGAGTTTGAGGCAAGTTCTATGGGACACTGTCTCAAAAGTGTGTGTGTGTGTGTGTGTGTGTGTGTGTGTGTGTGAGAGAGAGAGAGAGAGAGAGAGAGAGAGAGAGAGAGAGAGAGAAAGAGAGAGAGAGAGAGAGAGAGAGAGAGTTTTTTTAAATGGGGGGGGCTAACATGGGATATTCTTAAGAAAATACCAAATGTGGAATGTGAACTTGAATTTAGCTAGTTATTCAAACACAACATGTAAAAGGATTTTTATGACAACCAGAGAAATTTAAATCTGGAGAGATAGAACAATGTTATTGTTATTTAATTTTGTTTACTATGATAATGGCATAGGGTTATATGGAAGGGAGGAACATGGAAAGACATGATGTCTGGGATTTACTGCAAAATATTCCATCATGGTTATAACAGCAACAGTAATAGTGGTAATGATGACAGGAGTAAATGGAATAACATTACCAAATGTTTTATGTTGCTGAGGCTGATATGCAATGTTCTAATAGTCTCCTAGGATTTAGAAAAAGGAAGGATAAAGAAACCAAGAAATGTTATTTGTTAATATAAGTATGTATGTTAAAATGGGAGGGTAGCTACTAAGGAAACAGAAATAACACACAAATCTTGATTAATCCAACATAAGACCGTTATACAAAAGTATCAAGAGTAAATCCAGCCAGACCAGAGTCTCAAATAAAAGTAGAAAGGAAGCATTATTCTATTCACAAACTTGATGCTGTCCTCTGGCCTCCACGTGAGCTGCACACACATGCACATATACACATACCTACATGAACATATACCCAAAAACACACCCACCCATACGCACGCACGCATGCACAGATTAAATTAAATTAAAAGATCTTAAAATTGAGGTCTCCTGGCAACCACAATGTGTGTGTATGGGGAGTATTTTATCAGAGGACCACTCCTGTAATTAAAGTCAGGCCTAATATATCCCCTTTCACTTTGCTTTCCTGGTCATGCCCATTGTGAAGAGAAAACCCTTGCAGACGGGTTTTGTGATTAAATCCCTGTAATCATGGACCCATCCCATGAATTAAGAGCAAGCTCAGCAAATGTGCTGAGTGAGGGAGAACAATTACCAAGTTCATGGCTCCAGGTTCTGTGCACCCTGACACCGTCCAGGATAATCACCTCTTTCTTGCTGCCTTCCAAGTTTTATGAAGCTGTTCGGGAAAGTTTCAGCCATGCTTTATGGATCTGTGAACTGCCCCTGCATCCATTCCACAACTTGATTCATTCTGATTAAATTGTTCAACTGTTAATGAGTTTTAGATTGCAATATGGAGAGGCAAACAATTCAGAGCATTAAGGCAGTAAAATATCTTAATATTTCACAAGTTCCCACTGAAAACATAAAACAAAAGGCTCATTTCAGGGGGAAGGACTGTGATAATGACCCTCTATGAGAATGAATGTTCCAGGCAGCCTATACATTCAGAAGGCATGTATGCTGCTCCATTCACATGTAGAGCGCCAGCCACTACCTAGAAATCTCACACACACCTAGAGAAATCCTGAGCCTTTTCCAGCCAATTTCAACAGATGAAATAACCATTTTGACATATTATTCCAAAGAATTTCTGGGACTAGACATTTTTTAAAAAAAGAATTGATTCTTATTTGCTGATTTCATGGTCTAATGAGTTTTGCAGGGGTGGGACACTGAAGCATCTCAGGCACAGAGCTGGGGGTAGATTGGAACTGAATGAGGTGACAAATGCCCTATTCCACAGTGTTCTACTCTCTGGCTTTCTCCCAGAGAGAGGTTCTTGGTCCACCGTCTGCTTCTTGTGGAGCGCAGTGCTTATGTAGACAGTAACTGAATGAAGAGTTGCTAACATCCAGTAAATGCTATTTCTCAGAGATGCTCCTTCTAAAATTTACTATTGTTAGTGTGTGTGTGTGTGTGTGTGTGTGTGTGTGTGTGTGTCTCGCGAGTGCACACGTGCTAACAGGCACATATATGCCATAGCACCCATGTAGAGTCAGAAGATAATTTGCAAGAGTCTGTTCTCTCCTTCTACCATATGGATTCTGGGGATTGAACTCCAATGTCCAGACAGGGCAACAAGCACCCTAGTCCACTGAGCTGTCTCAATGGCCTGGAACTGCTCCTTATTGAGAATTCTCTGGAAGCATAAACTCAGAGCAAGTAGAGGCTTCCAAATTACAGAGAGCCATAAGATGGCATTGGTCACTTGAGCTCTGAGGAGAAATTCAATTGCTTCGTTTATGAAATAAGAATTGAAACCCATTTTCAGCCTGAAGGCAAAGAGCTCAAACTGATGGCTTCGGCTCCTTCTAGCCCTAAAAGCCAAGCCACATTGATTTCAAAATGGCTTTTCATTTGAGCAACTCTTCAAATTCAGGAAAACAAGGGAATTTGCATTTGACCGTGAAGATTGGAGAAATCTCTGCCTGTGTTCCTTAAAGGAAAGCTACAGCCCTTAGTATTCTATTAAAGTATAGGCCATACAGTCACAGAATGGGGAGAAGTGACAGGGCCCAGACATGGCCAGAGTCTCCCAGCACTGTGCTTCATATAGTTCTGCTGTGACAGGGAGACATGCCTTCCAAAGGCCACATGTTAAAGGCTTTTTCCCAGTTTGTTGCTATTGGAAGATGATGGAACTGTAAAGGAGTGGGGCATAGGGGGAGGTCTTTAAGTAATTGGGCATGTGCCCATTGGGATTGTGGGTCTCCTGTCCCTCCCCTTCTTTCTCTCCCTTCCTCCCCCTCTCCATCTCCATCCTTCCCCTGCCCTCCCCCTTCTTTCTGTGCTGCTCTGCCATAGGGCCAAGCACAGTGGAATAAACTGATCCTAGCCTGGAACCTGAGAACCTCGAATGAAATAAAACTAGTCTTTTTTTAATTGATTAGTTCAGGCTATCTGTTAGACTGATGGAAAGAAAGCTGGATCACAGCAGTTACACGTGACTGAGTAGACATCCCAAGGGTCATTTTACAAATAAGAAATATTACTGGGTTGGTTCCCTTTGGCCACAATGCCAGGAAATGGCAGAGCCTGGAAGAGAACTTGGATTTCCTAGTACGGAAGACAACACTCACCTCACTACCCCATGTAATCTTATAGAGAGCAAATTACAGCGCTAGCCAGGCAGTGGTAGCGCACACCTTTAATCTCAGCACTCAGGAGGCAGAGGCAGGTGGATCTCTGTGAGTTTGAGGCCAGCCTGGTCTACAGCGCTAGTTCCAGGACAGGCTCCAAAGCTACAGAGAAACCCTGTCTTGAAAAAGTAAAACAAAACAAAACATGCACAGAAGCAAGGCACATGCATCTCTACATCATTTCCTGGGTACCACATTTTAGGAAATGAAACCTTACCTCTGCACTCCCCTTCTTCACAACACTCCTTTTGGTCCCAAATGGAAGGGGGACTGGCTAACGAGTACAGTTTAATTAAACCAACATCAGTTTGTTTCATCCTGGTAATTTAGAAGTAATAGATACAAACTGCATTTGCCCAAACCACATTGGAATAGGTGTCAAGGAGCTGTGAAAAGACAAGAACTGTTGTTAGGTATCCCCCTATGGAATTTGCTGTCAAGCCTCCATACCCACATGAGGGCCTGAGGACCTGGAGTCTGTCCACAGGTGTCTGGAGGCGAAACGGCAGCTCCCCTCCTTGCCATCCCCAGTTTATAGCGGCTCCAGCTGCCCATGTGAGAGACACTGGCATCCCAGCACTGACTCTTTGGAACATCTTGTCTCCAGAAAGGATCTCAAGTGCTTTTCAAAATTATGCTAATTATCAAAGACTCTGAAAATAACATAAAAAAATCATAGGCTTTATCCTACCCTGGATTCTTTAGCTTTCTTGATCTTTGGGTCTGACTCAATAGCTCCACGTTGGCCCACCAATACCACAAGGGAACCTCAGAATTCTCTTCTCCGAAGCCAGCCAAATTGGCAGGCAGAGTGCCCTCAGATCTGCTGGGAGGATTAGGCATTGAAATGGACATCTTGTTTAGGAGAAATTTCTAACAACAACAAAAACTCATGGGCTGTGTATAATTGTAGATACTAATTCCATTATAAATAAACACTAAGGCAGAAGAAGTAAAATGTTTATGAGAATCATCTGTTCCGGGTGGTGTCTGTATGCTCCTAAAGATCCTTTCCACTCTTATTTTGGTGAAGTACAAGGCATCTCAATAGTACCATAAATGCCATATTGTCTAGCAGTTACTATAGCAACTACTATCCATGTAATTTGCTCGTGCCTAAATTAAAACTACCTAGGGTGGCTTTAACTCTCATCTCTTACATGATCCTCTTTGATGGGGTTTTTCTTTAATGAGAATTTTGTCTCTTAAACTGTAGGCAGCCTCATGTGAAGCTGGCTTTTTGTCTTTGTCTGGTTTCATTTCCTTCATCCCTCATAGGTATTTATAAGATAGAGCATATTTTCTCAGAGGTATTTATGTTCCATAGTGGTGGTGGAGGTGGGGAATGAAGGAGAAATCAGTTACCTATCTGAGGAGAACATGAACCTCTGTCCAGCACTGACCTTCACTGCTTGGACAATTCTTTTCACTTCAGGTGGTGAAAAGGGATGGCCCAAAAGAGAGGGTGTGATGGACAGAGGTGCTGACACCCAGTGGGGGAAATAAAGGCACAAGAGTTAGTCAGCTCCTATCTGGTCTCCTCCCCTCAACCCCAAGCCCTGAGTTGTTCTTCAGTCTCTGGTGTGAGCAATGTGGTAAGTCAACGCCCCATTTCCTTGGGGAAATGAAGCCATTGTTGAGGAACACTGGATGAACCGGTAGCTGAGAATTATTCATTTCACTGTAGGTTCCTGTCTGTCTCTTCTCCAGGAGTTCACTCAATATACCTGCTTTTGTAAACAAAAACCAAAGGGACTTTTCTTAAAGAACTGAAAATGCTTCAAGGTAGGCAGCAAGGTTCTCAGAAATATTGACACACGGGATCTTAGAACCACCTATGAGTTTGGGCTGATTAAATAACCACCTTGAATCTACTCAGAAAACTCTCATTATAAAGAATGCTCAGGGTCTAGGAACATAGTGCACTTAGTAAAGTGCCTGCCAGGCAAGCATAAGGACCTGAGTTCAAATCCCCAGCATTCATGTAAAAAGCTGGACACGGCAGAGCACATCTGTAAACCTAGCACTGGAGGGGAGTAGAGAAACCCACAGGTTCACTGAGATCACTGGACAGTCTGTGTAACCAATCAGTGAATCTTGAGTTTTGTGAGAGGCCCTGGCTCAAAGGATAAAGATGGAGAGCAATAGAGGACACCTGACATTGACCTCTGGCCTCCTCATGCATTTGTACGTGCACACACCTGCACACACATGTACAGAAACACACAGAGAAGGACAAAAGAAGGGGCCCTTCAGGTCACTATCCAGCATGGAAACCATGGACATACAGTACAAAGTCTCTAACTGGCCCTCTGAGAGACTTCCAAAGGGCAGGCATGGAAATCCATCTCTAACATCCTCATCAGTGCCCAGATGCACTTGTGCCATTAACTCCTGTGCAGCTCTTCTTCATCCTGGGTTCTCTTTGAAAACCTTCTGTGTTGTTTACTTGTGAGAATTTCTTTTCAAGGTGTTATTTAAAGCTCAGTGTGTTCGGTGCCGGCTGCTCATGAGCAGCCAGAAGCTAAGAAACAGGAAGTGCTTCCCACCCGTAGTCTGCAGCAAGCCCTGTTTGCCTGTTTAATCCTTCAGACTTCACCGTTTCCCATTTGGTTTTTCATATCATCTTGGGCTAATCTGTCAAGCATTTTAGACAGCCAAGCCAATCTCCAATTACTGAGGACTTTGCCACAAGCACCACGTCTGCTAATAAGATTTTCATTTGGAAAGATGCCAAGCCATCCATGTTTTCTCTAATATACAAATCCTAAAACCTAATAGCTTCAGGTTTTGTTTAATGTTAATGTCAACTATTAACAACAACAACAAAAAAAAAGGTTCTCAAATGCCTGGCCCGACAGTGAAATACCCCCACTGACAGCTATTTGCAAGGGTAATGTTGTGGAAAACAACATCCATCTTGGAAACAGTTTCATTAGCCCCATCTAGCTGACCCCGCCACACAGTGTTGTCAAATGTGACGGGCATCAGATTATTGGGAATATGGAGATCAATAAATATGCAACACCCAGGCTTAGAATGCTTCTGGCACTGGAGCCACACAAATGCCATCTAGCATGGCTCAGCGTCATTGTCATCTGTCACACCAGCTAGTAAATAGACAAGCTTAAGGGGAAGGCTATCCGTAATGGTAAAATATATGGGTGAAGATGAATTAGACAGGGAGTGTGTAGGCAAGGTTCTGATGCATGAAGGTTCTAAATGAAAAACAGCCAACAAGCGCTGGAGCAATAGCTTGCCTTCTTTGGGGAATCGATGTGAAATTCTTGTCGCATGGTCCAGAGCTGTTCCCTGGGCCTGCCTCTGTGTTTTCCATGTCAGCTGCCAAGGGAGCAATGTCTACTTCCAGGATACCAGCTGGAAGCTTGACTGCGTCAAAATGCATTTTTACACATGAGAGAGCCACAGCATGATTTCCCTCCAAACTCCTATGCGTGTCGTCTTTCCACACGACACACCATAGATGCCAAGGGCCAAAACAGAACCAGCATCGTCCAATTATGTCAGTCCCAAATGCTTCCACCTCTGGGCCCACAAATGAGCTATTTGGGGGAGCTGCTAAAAGGAGCTTCAACAAAAGGTGGTGGTCATCCAACTGGCCCAGATAACCAGACCTTGAGACCACTTTTGATAGCACCTCTTGCATCAGACTATGCCCAGAATTCTAAGCCTCTACTGCTGCCTGTCCAACCCAGAAGTGAGGCCCACTCTATACACAGCCCCACCTAAAAGCTACAGGCCTTTGATCTGCCCCCAGCTTTGCTTAGATTCCCCAGAACAGGTGCCAAGGTGGGTGATTCATTTGCATACACCTTTCCTCCTCCAAAACGTGTTGGAATCCAGCCAAGTCTACCTTTTGGCTAAAGCAACATAAAGCCAAGCAAATTCCCGAAATTTGCTTGTGCCTGTGAGCTGTGCTTGTGTGCGCGTCTTCAGACAGACACCCTGTGCCAGAACAAATGAGCCCCCGCAATGCAATTAACGCTGATGACCGGCGTCGAACAGCATGCCTCACCCCTCTGTGTTACAGAAATGTCATTCATCTCAATGGAAAGGAGAACAAACAAGAACCATAAAGGTATTTTTGAAGTATACTGGGACGAGGTACTTGGCTAGTAATTTGCAGCCTAGGTACACACCATACCTTTTAGCACGGCTATTTATCTCTCAGGGAGAATGCTGCCGTACTTTCGATAAAGGCTCTGTTGGACCTCTTCATCAATAGCAAACCTTTAAGCACAGCACATCTCATAAATAGGAGTTCCACTAACACAGACTTCAAAAGGATAGAACTTGATAATTCAAAAATAGGGCGATATTAAGTGTTCCCGCGGTCCATCCATAAAAGCCGTTGTATATTCCAAACGCAAGTCCTCTCAGCAACATGACAGGTCTATTAGAATAATAGCAGGGGAAAGCATAATTACAAGTAATCATTGGCTGGAAAGGATCTAGTTGTTTTTGTAGAGCAAAATGCCGCACTGAGCCCTGAGGAAAATGCACCTGAACAGCCGCCGCGACGGGTCAGATAACCACCGAAAATAACCATGGCGCAAACCCTGCACTATTTATTTCTATTTATTAAGAACTCTTTGTATACCTTAATGTTTTCCTGTGAAATCATCTTAATTTGAGCCCACATTTTCTTTGGACAAGATTATTATGTAATTGCTACTTACCAGCTGCTATTTTCTATACATTTGTTGGTCAAACAGTCAGGGTGTCTGTCTTTTCCAGTCTAGCAGAGACATCATTCTGCCAGCCCTGGGCTCCTGGTCGGCCCCATGGAGCCATATTTTTCTGTTTATACCATGTGCCAAAAGGGATAAAGGAAGGTTGGCTAAGTGTGGGTTTTTAAATCCATAGATTAATGACTGTCTATCAAAGAAGTGGGTGTTTCCCCACTGGGGCAGCAAAGGACTAGGGCTGTTTCTCCCGAGCTATTTTCATGCAGATTGGATAGACTCCTGATACCAGCAGCTCTATTATTCTAGCAGCTTTTTAATTACACGGATTCACTATCCTTTCCAAACACTTTGAAGTTTCCAAATCGTGGTGCCCAGCACAATAGTCCATGACTATAACCCTAGCTGAGGAGGCTGAGGCAGGAGAACCACCCTAAGTTCAAGGCCAGCCTCAGTTGCATACATGGTGAAAGCCTGTGTCAAATGTCAATGGTCACAAAAGTTCCCAAAATCCAGGGAGAATAAGAGACGCTCTCAGCCCAGCCTTGACAGGAGGCTGGGGGGGGGGGGCAAGTCAATGCAAGGACCATCATTAACTCCCCCATTGCAGACACTGGAATTGACTTCAAGAAGTAAAGAATACAGTAGATATCCAGTGGCATGAAAATTCTTCTTCCCACCCCCACCCATCACTCTGTCCTGACAAGCCACCCTATAACACAAAAAATAAAAGACCCCAGAGACTGATATCAAACTGCAAATTGATGATCAGAAAAGCAAAGCATCTGGCTACTAGCTTCTTACCTCTACCCCAGGCTGAATGGGCTGATCCTGTCTCTACAAGCTCTCACCAAGCCTTGGACAGTAACCTCTCCTTGGCGTGGCTGAAGAATGAATGTCTCTTTCCTCAATGTGGCTGGAGAATGAATGCCTCCTACTGACTACTGAAGACCCTGCTTCTATCTTTTATACCCCTCTAGTGCTGGGATTTAAGGCATGCAATCTGTTAACTCTTTTAGACTGATTCAATCTCGTGTATACCTGGGTGGCCTTGAACTCAGAGATATCGATCTACCTCTTAATCCCCAGTTCTAGGATTAAAGGTGTGTACCACCTCCTAGTTTCTAGCTGCTGGGATTAAAGGTGTGTGCCTGGCTTCTATGGCTTGTGGATGACTTTGGTTTCTGAATCCTCAGGCAAGCTTTAATAAATCATAAATGACATATCACCACAGTGCCCTCCTCCTCTTTCCTGTTTCCTCTGGGAAACAGGTGTTTTCTAGCGTATGAGTGCCAATGTGGTTCCAAGACATTGAAATGCCCTGTGTAAGCTCCAGATCATACCTCAGCCTCCAGAGTCTGCAAAAGCCCAAGCCTGACATGAAAGGAGAGGCCACCTGTACCTTAACCTATAAATCATTAGCTAAACAGTGATTTAGGAACAGGGCATGGGGTTAAGGGAGGAGGAAGGATGGCTAGACCTCGTTGTTGGTGGTGGTGTGTATAGGACACATGCTAACAAGTCAGTGAAGAGCACAGAAAGGCAGAGGAACTAACTCCACCTTTTCCATTAACCTTACAGCTGTCTCCACCGGGACCAACTTGCCCCAGTAGAGTCTCACTGTCCTCATCTGGAAAATGAGGTCATCCTTGACTGACTCAGAGTTATAAAAGCAGATGACCCGTATGGTACACCTGACATACACCACAATCAGTCAGTACTTAGCTGGTGGCCCCATGTCTGATAGCCACAGGAAGTCAGAAGAGGCCACTAGCTGATGAGCCCTGGATTCTTAAGAAAGCCTCTTTTGGAGTGATGGAGGCCCAGCCAGTCACTGGAGGAAACAGTTCTCTAAAAGGCCAGTAACCCAGGTCTGGTGACCCAGACACTCAACATGCTCCTTGCCTGGGCTGTGTTGAATACAACTCTAATAAAAGATGATGTTAGAGGCGGAGTTGCAGCCCTTCTTGCAGCACCCTTGGCAGTATTGTGTGAGTTAGGAGTTAAGACCTTTGGGAAGCTGGGAAGATGACTCAGCAGGAAAAGTGTTAGCCAGGCAAGAATGAGGACCTACCTGAGTTTGGATCTTCAGCACCAACAGAAAAACCAGGCATGGCAACACACATGTAACCTTAGCACTGGGGGGACAGGGTTAGAAACATGGGGAGCCTGGGAAACTCATGGCCACTCCATCTAGCTAAAATGGTGAGTTACATATTCATTAAGAAGCCCTGACTCAGCCAGGCGGTGAGGCAAACACCTTTGGTCCCAGCACTTGGGAGGGAGCCAGAGGTAGACAGATCTCTGTGAGTTTGAGACCAGCCTGGTCTACAAGAGCTACTTCCAGGACAGCCTCCAAAGCCACAGAGAAGCCCTGTCTCAAAAAAAAAAAAAAAAGCCCTGACTCAAAAAACAAGGTAGACAGTGGCAGAGCAAGCATTCAGTGCTGATCTCTGGCCAAAGCAGACACAGGTATAGGTCAACACACACACACACACACACACACACACACACACACACACACACACACACTTTTTTTAACTGTTAAATCCTTGTGGATTTCAATAGCCCATCAATGTTGTTTTCTGTGGTACACACTCCTACTCCATTCTCCACAGGAGAAGTTTGAAATTACATTTGGTTTTGAAGTAGTAATGCCAGTATTCCATCAAGGCAAAGCTGGAAATCCTGCCCAAAGCATGTGTCCCAAAGGCTGGTCCCTAGGGGATTTTCAGCTTCTTGAAGCTAATCCACATTATCTTGTGTGTAAATCCCCACTGTGTCTTGCAAGAGCAGATCCTATAGACCTCAGAAAAGACATCAAAGGAGAGGAAGCAGATAGTGGTGGTGATGACGACACCATCAAAAAGGAAAGAAGGTGAGGCCCAGGATTAGTTTTGTTTTTGAAAATACATCATTTATTTTTATTTAAATGAATTTAAAGTTAATACATATCAAATACTTAGATTAACATTACCCTGATACCCAAACCACATAAAGACCCAACAAAGAAATAATTACACACCTATTTCCCTTATTAACATAGATATAAAAATTTCAAAATATTTGAAAACCTAATCCAAGAATATATCAAAAAAGATCACCCACCAGGATCAAGTAGGCTTCATCCCAGAAATGCAGGGATGGTTCAATATATGAAAATCAATAACTGTAATCCACCATATAAACAAACTGAAAGAAAAAAACCTTGCCGGGTGTTGGTGGTGCACTCCTTTAATCCCAGCACTCGGGAGGCAGAGGCAGGTAGATCTCTGTGAGTTCGAGGCCAGCCTGGTCTCCAGAGCGAGTGCCAGGATAGGCTCTAAAGCTACACAGAGAAACCCTGTCTTGAAAAACCAAAAAGAAAAAAGAAAAAAACCTCATGATCATCTCATTAGATGCTGAAAAGGCCTTTGACAAAATTCAATACCCCTTCATGATAAAAGTCTTAACAAGATTAGGGATACAAAGGACATTACCTAAACATAATAAAGACAATTTACCAAGGCCAGCCTGGTCTACAGAGTAAGTTCCAGAACAGCTGTAGGTAGAGTTTTTGGTCCCACTGACCAGCTCCCAAATAACCACCAAAGACTTCTTATTAAATATAAAAGCTTGGCCAATAGCTTATGCTTGTTACTAACTAGCTCTTACAACTTAAATTAACCCATGTTTCTTATCTATCCTCTGCTATATGGCATACTTTCTTTCAGCACGGCATATTCATCTCTTGCTTCATCTGCATCTGGCTTAAGACTCCTCAGACTCCAGCCTTCTTCCCAGAGTCCTCCTAGTCTGGCTCTCCCACTCAATCTCTTCCTGCCCAGCTTTAGGCCAGTCAGCTCTTTATTAACCAATGAGAGTAGTACATATTTATAATGTACAAAGGTTGTTCCACAGCAATAGCCAAGGCTACACAGAGAAACCCTATCTCAAAAAACCAAAATTATGTCCCCGGTTGCCATGGCTTCTAGGAGACGAGGGCCTCCAGGGCCAGATAACCACGGTGGACCTTCAAGATGAGAGTTCGGCCCGAGGACGAATTGACAATGTTGATGCTTTCATGAACATCCGACTGGCCAATGTCACCTATACCGACCGCTGGGGACATCAAGTTGAGCTGGATGACCTCTTTGTGACAGGCCGTAATGTCCGATATGTCCATATCCCAGATGACGTGAACATCACTGCCACCATCGAGCAGCAGCTGCAGATCATCCATCGTGTGCGCAACTTTGGTGGCAAGGGTCAAGGTCGACGAGAGTTTCCTTCCAAAAAGCTGTGAAGCCGTGTCCTCATTGAACTTCGAGCGCTACCTCAGGGTCCTCCAGTGTTCTGAGCCAACTCCCTGCTATCCTTCCCTACCAGTGACCTGGTATCTATCTGAGAGACACCTGTCACAGCTGTCTTTCAAAGGGTTCCACTTTTCAGACACACTCTGGGACCCAGAATTCCTTCTGTCTGTGGCCTTGGGGTAGGTGACAATCCCTCTTTTTGATCATTTGTATCTGGAATCTCCATTTATG
Organism: Cricetulus griseus; assembly: GCF_003668045.3. Lineage (NCBI taxonomy): Eukaryota > Metazoa > Chordata > Mammalia > Rodentia > Cricetidae > Cricetulus > Cricetulus griseus. The sequence continues at coordinate 69,255,323 of NC_048596.1, forward strand.
GATTGACCACGTCTATCAAGGAGTAATCAACTCTGCCAGCGAAGATTATTGTGCCCTAACTTCCTACTTCTCTTGGCATTTGTTTCTTTTCTTATAAAACCAACCTTGGATACAAAAAAAAAAAAAATATCAAAGCAATTTACAGCAAACCTATAGCAACATCAACTTAAATTGAGAGAAACTCAAAGCAATTCCACCAAAATCAGGAATAAGACAAGGCATACCTATTCAATATAAAGCTTGAAGTTCTATCTAGAGCAAATAAAACAACTGAAGAAGATCAAGGGGATACAATGGAAAGGAAAAAATCAAAGTATCATTATTTGCAGATGATATGATGGTCTACATAAATGACCCTAAAAATTCCACCAGGGAACTCCTACAGATGATAAACATTTTCAGCCAAGTAGCTGAACAATAGATTAGCTCACAAAAATCAGTGGCCCTCCTATATACAAATGACAAATGGGCTGGGAAAGAAATAAGGGAAACAACACCTTTACAATAGCCTAAAATAATATAAGATACATCTAACTAAGCAAGTGAAAAGCTTATAGAGTAAAACTTCAAGCTTTGAGGAAAGAGATTGAAGAAGATATCAGAAGTTGGAAAGATCTCCCATGTTCATTGATCAGTAAAATTAACATGGTAAAAATGGCCATTCTACCAAAAGCACAGGATTAATTTTGGCCAAGATTATTTTTATTTTATTTTTTATTCATTTTACATACCAACCACGGTTCCCCCTCCCTCCCCTCCCCACCTCCTCTCTTCCCCCCAACCCACCCCATCCACTCCTCAGAAAGGGTAAGGCCTCCCTTGGGGAGTCAATAAGGCCTGGCACATTCAGTTGAGGCAGGACCAAGTCCCAACCCCTCCCCACATCAAGGCTGAGTAAGGCATCCCACTCTATGTAAACGGGCTTCAAAATGCCAGCTCACTTGGCCAAGAATATTAAATCATTCTGTCTTGGAGACAAGAAGGAGCCCTCAAGGCTCTGCCCCTCTCTAAGGCTTTATAGACAGGAAATGATCAGGGGGAAGAATTTTCTTCAGAGGCATAGACACTAGTGAGGCACTCATGTCCTTAAACAACCCCTCACCTTAACTGGGTGGTGGTGGCACACACCTTCATTCCAAACCAGTCAAAGCTCAGTGAGTTCAAGGCCAGCCTGGTCTACAGAGTTCCAGGACCTCCAGGACTACACAGAGAAATCTTGTCTCAAAACAACAACAACAAAAGAATCCCTTACCTCTACTCCTTTAAGACACTCCAGTGTAACACACACACACACACACACACACACACACACACACACACGTGTGTGTGTGTGTGTGTGTGTGTGTGTGTGTGTGTGTGTGTGTGTGTGTATACTCTGTGTAATATATATACTCTGTGTAGCCCTGGCTGTCCTGGAACTCACTCTGTAGACCAGGCTGGGCTCAAACTCACAGAGATCCTCCTGCCTCTGCCTCCCTAGTGCTGGAAGTAAAGGCATGTGCTACCACCACTGGCTTGAGAATAATGTTTAAATGAATCACAGTCAAGCAAAGACTGATGGTCCATCTAACACCAGTGGGAACCACAAATGTGGTACCTACATAAGGCCTTCCTTCTTCCTCCAAGATCTTGAGGCTAAAGCAGTACAGGGTTCCTCAGCCACTCCAAAATAAGAACACATTCTGCCAAAAAGCTTTATCCTGGGGGGATCCTGGCATCCTCAGACTCAGAAAAAAAAAAAAAAAAAAAAACATAGGAGTTATCCCAAACAAGGCTGTGACTCCTCACCACTTCTGTGTCTGGGGCGACATGTCCTTGCTACTCTCTGTGGAATCTAGTGCACATTCTGGTCCTCCCCATTCCTGGCCCCACCACTAGCTTTGTCCAATGGATTCTGAAATCGCCTCTTGGAGGAAGCCTCATTACACCAGTGACTTGTTGTAATCCCAGCCAATGCTTCCAGAAAAGTCTCAATGTCCATTACATTAGCTAGCCTTAAAATTGAATACAAATCCATTTTAATCAATATGTTGTAATAAATAGATATTAAGGCACTGCAGCACTAATGTACAGGAAGAGTAATTAACACACCAGCATTCACGGCACTCACATACCTCAATTTTCTCTACAAAATCCTTATTGAACCACTACTTTAAAAAAAAATAATTGCAAACGCAATTAGAAACACTGAAGTTACATTATCGATTTTCTGCTAAAAACCTTTTTAGTCAACAAGCACAAACTACATTCATTAAATGTAAGTGCTTGGAGCTATGGTGTGAAATTCAATTCAGCCATTATCATGAATTACACTGATTATTGCTGTAATTATTTTCTCTTGGATACAACTGCATTTCTGTCCCTTGCTAGTTCTGTTGAACATATAACCATGTTCATTTTATAGCTAATAATACTCGACCGTAGTCCTAGCAATTACTATCACTTATACAAATCATTAAGTTAAGCTACGGGTACCTAGTAAGATTCAAAAAAATTAACTAAAACATCCTTTTTTACCCTTGAAATAACTAATAGCATTGGAGAACAAGGGAAATTACAGATATTAACTGATTTACATATGCCTGCTTTAATCACCTGTACTTGACGTGTCAGAAATGTCTGTTGTCCTAAAGCCTTTTGGGAAGAACCTAGGACAGGAGCCGCCGTTTTTCTCTTTTCTAGAAACAGTCAGGCAGCAACGGGGCCTGTGCATCTGCAGGGTTCTGCAGGAGAAATACGCTGCGAGCCTTCGATGTGGCAGAGTATATTCGTTCTATGCTGCAATCGGCAGCACAGCCTTCCACTTTACCTGTGTTTGCTTAGGAATCTTATTAGCTAAGCAGACTGTAGAAGAGAGAGCTTGGCTTAGCTTTTCCTTGAAGATGAAGCTGTGGGTCTATGGAGTTCTTACAGCAGAATCCTTTAGAGGAAATGGATGTTTTCAAATGTGATTCCCTGACTCACTCCGAAGGAGAGGGCCAGATGTGGGCCAGGCAAGGGAGGAGATGCAACTCAGCAGTTGTTTTCCAAGTGGATGACATCACTGGATGTCAGATCTCAGAGAAGTGCCTCCAGGGAGATCTGGAAGGGTAAGTAGAAGGGGGAGAAATGGAAGAAGAGGGGAAATAGAAGAGGGGGAGAGAAGGGAAAGGAGGGTAAGAGGAGATAGGGAGGAGAGGAAGAGGAGAGAGGAAGGAGGGTAAAAGAGGAAAGAAAGAGGAGGGGATGAGGGAGGGAAGGAAAGGAAAGAGGGAGGAGAGAAGAGAAGGATGGGAGGTAAGAAAAGGAACAGAGGGAGAGAAAAGGAGGGAGGAGAAGGAAGAAGGAGAAAAGGAGGAAGGGGGCATTTGTAAATTTGAGCATTATTCACCCCAGGACCATTGGGCTGGCAGACCTATTCGTTGTGTGGCCCAATTGCCAGCCTGTAGGGCCTATCTCACATGCTCCCCTCAGAGTAGGACATAGGCAAACTGCTCCCAGAGAGCAGGGCCATTTTCCCCAAGTTTGGAAGATGAGTGCCCTGGGTCTCTTGCTAAGTAACTCCTTGGCTGCCTTCCCCATTGGACATTGAGAAGCCTGGCACTGGGTGGGGTCCTGGGATGAGGTGAAACAAAGCAGAGATGCTGACAGCATTGGAGACCCAACCCCAAAGGAAAGCAGAGTTTCACCCCCACCTTTCTCTCAGTCTGTTCATGTTACCTCCTTTTTTCAGATGTCAAAGAGTGGAAGGTAACTTCCAAGAATCAATAAACACTTTTAACAAGTAAGAAATCCAGAGGTAGGAGCGTGTAGGTGACTTGGTTCCAGAGAAACGTACAGGTCCCCAGAATCCATCCAGAGTTTCCTAGTGGCCAAAGCAAAAAAACAAAACAAAACAAAAAACAAAACACACACACACACACACACACACACACACACACACACACACACACACATCTTACAAGCATAAGACTCACTGGCTCCAAAAATGCTATGTGTCAATTCAAAATAAGAAGAAAAAAAAAAAAAAAAAAAAAAAAAAACCCTTTAGTCTAAAAAGGAAGGGTAAAACCAGGCCTGATTGTACAAGCCTTGTAAGCCCAGCACTAAGGAGGCTGAGACAGGAGAATCATGAATTCTAGAGTACACTGGATGACATAGTGAGATCCTGTATTAAGAGAGAGAGAGAGAGAGAGAGAGAGAGAGAGAGAGAGAGAGAGAGAGAGAGAGAGAGAACATAAAATCTGAGAAAGGGAAAATATTGAACAAATCTAAGAATTAATGGTGACTTAAATAAAAAAGCCAGATGTTATTTTGTTCCTAGATTTGTTTCTTCAAGTAACACAAATTAAAACTGATGCTGTCTTTAACCATAAAAAGAAGGAAAACAACATAAACAGTATTGTCAGGCTGTCCTAACTGCGGGCCAGGAGACATATTGTGTTGACCTTCTTTCCCAGGACAGAATTGGCTGACTTGTATCGTCATTTCAGTCTCATTAGAATTTCTCCAAAGCAGCTAAGTGGATTTTCTGGCCGTTTTGGACCATTTGAAGTATTGTAAACTGGCATCATGCATTTGGTATGAGGTTACCTTTGCTATTCTAAAAATACGCTTTTTAAATTCTTTTTTTTAAAGGCTATTTCTTGTTGCTTCTGTTATCCAGGAAATTACCTGAAATGGTTGCAAATTATTTTGAAATAATCTGAACTCAGCCACATATGTTTAAAAAAAAAAAGCCCACAATATATATGTATAATTTTCCAGCTACTCTCAGACAGGAAGGGACCTGTACTCCCACCCTGTCCCACCAGGGGAAAGAACATCTTAGATACATACTAACAACAGTTTGACTCTGCTCTTGTCTGGCTGGCCGTCTCTTCAGGTTTCCTAGGGTATCACATGAAAGAATTCAATAGGTAGACTTGAAAATTCAGAAAAAGGAAAATTAAATTCCTAGAATAGTTGAGAATATCTCATCCACAAGGAGCCTTCCGCTGGAGCTCAGAGACTGTAATGTGACCTTCAAAGGAAGCCGGCTTGTTGTATTAGCTCCGCTTAGCTGACCATGAATACTAATTGCAGGAAGAATTAACCCGGCCCAATACCTGAGGGCAAAAGAGCATAAAGTGGCTGGGGACAACCAACAATGGGCACGGTAGAAATGAGCATCCATACCCCTATTCAGTTCTACTGGAGCTGCAGCAAACCCCAAATTACAATAAAGTCGATACGGGCTTCTTGCCCCTGGAGGCCAGAAAGAAGAAGAGAAACAGTTGCCCTGAGATTCAGATTCGAGAGCAAAAATGACATCATGGCTTTATTCTAGCAATCTTACACAAACTTGTGTCTTCTCAAACCCATGTGTTTTTTCTCTATCCCAATTGCTTGAATCCCTCCATGGACTCGGGAAGTCTCTTATCTAAGCACCTGACTTTAAATTCTTCCAGGAGCGGAATAAGCTGTCTGGTGGGAAGCAAGCTTTGAGGCAAAGGATGGACCCCAATCTGAATTTCTGCTCAGCAGTTGACTAACTGTGTGACTTTAAGTAGCCAAAGGTCTCTGGGCCTCATTTTCCCAATCTGCAAAATGGAGATAATGATGAACAGGACATAAAATGTGAAAGATAAAATGAGGCTTTTAGGGAACCGCTCAGAGCTGCCAAAGTGGGGAGAAAACAGCAGTGTGCACCAATCAACTCCTGCAGACAAGTACAAAGAGCCAATTATTAAACTGTCTGGTGTTCTCATCTGAAATCATTGATGAGCATGAAAACCAACTTGCTGGGGTATGGCTCTGGTAGAGTGCTTACCTTCCATATGGGTAGCCCTGGGTTTGATACTCAGCACTGAAAATGATTGATAGATTTAATGCATACATAAATACATACATACATACATACTAATTATATCAATTAAACAAATGTAGCAGGCTAGGATTGTGGCTCTCTGGTAGAGTGCTTGCCTAGCATGCCTGGAATCCTGGGTTCCAGGCCCAGCGCCACACTGAGCATGGCTAAGCTCACTTATACTCATAACTCAGGAGGCAGAGGCAAGATAATCAGAAGTTTAAGGTCATCCTTTACTTCATAGTGAGTTTGAGGCCAACATGAGACCCCGCCTCAAAGGAGGGGTAGGGGGAAGCAGTTGCTAGAAGTCCTTGTCTCCTAAGGGTGATCCACATTTTGTTATCATCTACAGTTTTGAGATTTTTCACACCTCCACTGATGCAAGGTGGGAACCATGTTCTGGAGCCCCCTGCCCCAGCTTCATGTTGACTATTTTGAAGCAACTTTTGACAATCTCTAATCTGTCATTATTTCTACCCTGAGAACTGATGAGCACAGGAAATGAGGGTTTTCTTTCTTTGGAGAACAGGAGTATTTAACATGGACTAGAATGTAGGCAAGGAAGCTTCTAGGTACAGTCAAACAAATGAAACCAGTCCTAAGAGGAGCAGAAGTAGAAGAGGCTAGCCAGCTACCGGCTTCCCTTCAGGAAACTGAGTGGATTCCTCCCCAGAGGTCTCCCCACTTTCCTCTTGCCTTCCTCTTGAGTCCTTAAGTGAATTCCTTTCTTAGGTTTAAACTAACTCCAGTTGGTGTCTGCATCCTAGTCTGAGCCGATGAACAAGACACAAAATCAATGTGAACATCACATACCCTCCTGGAGGCCATTTTCATCCCCTCTTAACTAAGCATGGTAATAAAGCCCTAATAACTAGTCGGCCACCATTGTTGATTTTGTTCTGATCTCTGAATAACTTGTCCTGGAGACATCTCTGATGCTTCTCCTCATCACCAAGAATGATGGTGGTACTGGCTGGATCCCACAGGCACCCTTGGCTTCCCAGCAGCACTTGGTGTTGCTCCAGCTGAGGTATAGGTCACTACTCCAGACTGTATGTTAATTACTGTGACACCATACCAATGATCCAATTAGGCCTTAACTGTTTACTTAAGAGAAAGCTCTGTTCATCAAAGAAGATGGGGTGGCTGGTCGAAAATCAGGACATTTGGCCTGGCAGGTAAACACGAATGATCCAGTTTGTTCTTTATAATTCAGGTAGGCTGACAGGCCATTCCATTTTCCAAGAAAGTCAAATTGTTGTAATTTCCCATTTTCCCCCAATAAAATGGAACTCCATTTGCTTACATGTTTCCCCTCCTCCACACAAGCTTCCCACACACCTGTCTTTGCTAACTTTATTTTCCTTTTAATAATAGTTTCAGCATAGAACAGGCTACAGCCCCTTCAGACCCTATGGGTTCTGTGATGCTGAGATGGCCAGTGCCACATAAATGGAAAAGAGAAGGAAACGATGGGCACACACACAGACATACACACCAGTTTTGCTCATCGAGGACCACAGGTAGTAAAGCTGGGTGGGCATCCACAAGGAAAAGCAAACTGGAATATAAACAACATACGAAGATCATGTGGTATTTTTTAAAATGTAGGCTGACTCTCACACACAGCTACAAGCTACCATTTCTAAGGTAGGGAAATCCAAGAAATTGCTAAGAGTCTCAGAGCAACCAGCCACATTCAAGCTCAGCTTTCTGTCTCACCAAAATCCTGATGTATCTAAAAATCTCACTTGCACGTGATATAGAATTGGAAAAATAAGTTATTTGGCTCACGCCTTTAATCCCAGCATGGGGGGGGGCAGAGGCAGGTGGATCTCTGTGAGTTCGAGGCCAACCTGGTCTACAGAATGAGTTCCAGGACAACCTCCAAAGCAATACAAAGAAAACCTGTCTCAAAATAATAATAATAATAATAATAATAATAATAATAATAATAATTGAAATGTCATTTGATTTTCTTAAGAATCTGAAAATAGGTCACTCAGCATGCAAGTTGTGCATAAATATTTGGTTTTGCAGATGACAGTCATTTCTCAAGAGTCATTCTGGTGTCATGAGATAAAGTATTCTGGGCCAGAACTGGCTACATAACAACTTTGAATCCAACCTGGGCGACATGGCAAGATTCTGTCTCTGGTAGGAATGGGGTAGGGAGGCATATGAATGAGTCCTTGGGTAGGCACAGTACCATAGTTAAAGGTGTCTATTCCCTAACTCTTTCTCCCCTTAAGAATTTAGTATCCCTCAAGCATGGTTTGCCACACCCAACTGTAGTTTGGCATAAAGGGTTTCTCTTTATGACCAGGGCTTGCAAACCACAGCCATGTTTTTGCATGGCCTTTGAATTCAGACTGGTTTTTACATTTTTTAAAAAATTTTAAATGTAAATAGCGATATTCCAGGACCTGTGCAAACTATATGAGATTCAAACTTTAGTGTTCATCACTACAGTTTTAGCTGGTACCCATCCATGTATGCCAGTTTCACATGTAAGTGCACTGCTGAATTGAGACAGATATTGAATGCCTGCAAAATCTAGAATATTTATTATCTAACCCTTGGCATAAAAAGTTTTCCAAACACTCCTCCATTGCTGGTGGGAATGCAAACTTGTATGACCACTCTGGAAATCAGTATGGCGGTTGCTCAGAAAAATGGGAATCAGTCTACCTCAAGATCCAGTCATTCCTCTTTGGGTATATACCCAAATAGTGCATGTTCATACAACAAGGACATATGTTCAACCATGTTCATAGCAGCATTGTTTTAATAGCCAGAACCTGAAAGCAACCTAGATGCCCCTCAACTGAAGAATGGATTGAGAAAATGTGGTACATTTATACAATGGAGTACTACTCAGCAGAAAAAAGCAATGGAATCTTGAAATTCGCAGGCAAATGGATGGAACTAGAAGAAACCATCCTGAGTGAGGTAACCCAGTCACAAAAAGACAAACATGGTATGTACTCACTGATATATGAATTTTAGACATAGAGCAAAGGATTACCAGCCTATAATCCTCTTCACCAAAGAAACTAGGAAACATGAAGGATTCTAAGGGATAAATGGTCCCCAGGAATGGAAGTGGCATGAACTCCTGAACTAACTGGAAGCATGAGGGTAGGGGGGAAGGAGCTGCTACAATAAGAGCAAGAGAAGAGGAGTAGAGGAGAGGAAATGGAGGGGCAGAAATATTGAGTTGGGGGAAGAATAGAGGAAAGAGAGCAGGATGAGAGATACCATATCAGAGGGAGCCACTATAGGTCCAAGAAGAGATCTGGAACCAGGGAGATCTCCAGAGACCTACAAGGATGACACGATCTGACAATCCAGGCAATGGTGGAGAGGATAACCTAAAAGCCCTTCCCCTAAAATGAGATTGATGACTTCTCTTTATGCCATCCTAGAGCCCTCACCCAGTGGCTGATGGAAGCAGAGACAGACATCCACAGATATACACTGAGCTGAAATCGGGAATTTAGTTGAAGAGAGGGAGGAATGAAGAACGAAGGGGTCTGTACCAAGTTGGAGAAACCCACAGAAACAGTTGGCCTGAACAAGGGAGAGCACATTGACCCCAGATGCTATCTGGGAGGCCAGTACAAGACTGATCCAGCCCCCTGAACATGGATGTCAATAAGGAGGCCTCTGCACTCCAGGGAGCCTCTGGTGGTAGATTAGTATTTTTCCCAGGTGCAAGAAGGGACTTTGAGAGCCCATCCCATGTGAAATGTTACACTCTGGCTCTGGACACATGGGGAAGGGCCCAGGCCCAGTACAGAAAGATTTGGTGGACTTTGCAGAGCCCCTGTTGAGGGCCCTACCCTGCCTGGGGAGTGGTGGGTGGATGGGGTGGGGGTAGGCTGGGGGTGGGGGGAGGAGGGATGGGGGTGAGGGGAGGGAGAGGGAGAAGGGACTTACATGTGAAACAAGCTTGTTCCCTAACTAGAACTAATAAATAAATTTTAAAAAAAATTTCCAACCCTGACTTTTGGAAATAGATGATTTCTGAGTGCATTAGTGTATTTGGATGCTCATAGCACAACACCAGAGACTGGATGGCTGGAACACCATAAATTCACTTTCCCACAACTCTAGCCCAAGATCAAGGTATCTTTAACATCTGGAGAGGGTTCTTTCTCTAGACTGTAGATAACCTGCTTCTCACTGTGTGGCTAAACAGCCCTTCCTCGGTATGTGTGTTCAGAGACAGAAGAGAATTCTGACCTTTCTTCCTGGAAGTCACTAATCCCATCAGATCCACACCTCATCCCCATGGCTCAGTACTGAGCCTGACCCACAGGACACACTCGGGACAAAATGCACAGTTAATTCATCTCCTTGTCTCTCTGAATCACACTCCCATGTGGTTCTGTGTGAGCCTGTCCCACTCCACTCATCAGCAGGTGCTTCTGTGGGTCACCTCTTAGTGCCCTGGAGAAAGGCTTCTTGTCAAATTGTGCTCACTGCCCTTTTACAGCATCTACCACCACAGGCTATGTGCTCATTAAACTGGTAGCTGTGTGCACTTTATAGTCTTCAGACTTTAAACTGAGATGTTAAACTATTTGAGCACAGAGAAAACACAGATAGAAGCTGCAAGCTGCAGATCTTTGCTGCATCTTCTCTGACCTGGAATGACATCTGCCATATGTACATCGTCATGCAGAAACTCAGAAATGTGAAAACAAAGGCAAAGGGCTGCTCCCCAAGCTTGCAGTGCCTCGGTGGCTAGATCCAAAAGTGTTAAGAGGGTTGAAATATCAGGCAAAAACTTCAAAGATCTAGCTTTTAAAATGATCCATAAGCTGCATGTGGTTGTACACACCTTTAATCCCTGCACTCAGAAAGCAGGGGTATGTGGCTCTGTGAGTTAGAGGTCAGCCTGGTCTATATAGAGAATTCCAGACCAGCCAGGGCTACATAGTGAGTCTCTCTCTCTCTCTCTCTCTCTCTCTCTCTCTCTCTCTCTCTCTCTCTCTCTCAACAAAAAAAGATTAATAACCCTAAACAGATAAAAAAAAAAGTGAAAAACATCACTTCAGGCCAAATGTAGTATCACAGACCCACAGTATCAGTACTTTGGAGGCTAAGACGAGAAAGTGTGTTTAATGGGGAGAGGGTGTGAGTAGGGGAGGAGAAAGGAAAAGGAATTCAAATGATGGGCTAGTAAATCAATAACATGGATGAGAAATTGACCAAGGAAGTGGAGATTCTGAAGAAAAAAAAATCACACAAATAATACAAATAATTTTAATCAGTCAAACACAAAACACAGAAGAAAGCATTGCCAGTAGACTATCAAATGGGAACAGGAATAACAGAAAATGAAGACAAGGTCCAGAAATACAGAAAAAAAAAAAACCTATCAGGACCATAACTTTCAAGAACCCTGGGATGGGGACTGGAGAGATGGCTCAGAGGTTAGAGCACTGATTACTCTTCCAGAAGACCTAGATTCAATTCCCAGCACCTACATGGTGGTTCACAACACCCTCACACAGGCAAAACACCAATGCACATAAAAAATAAATAATGAATATTTAAAAAAAAGAGCCCTGGGACATGGTCAAGAGGCAAAATTAAGAATTTACTGGGTAGAAACTGAGATACAAACTGACTCCACAGAAAATCCTGTTCAATGACATAGAAGAAATTCCCCATCTCAAAGGAAAGTACAGGAGGCATGTAAGCACTAAACACACATGGCCCTCAAAGAACTTAACCACAATACATTATAGTTAAAATGATGAAATTATAGAACAAAGAATACATATTGAAAGCCACAGAAGAAAAACTCCAACTTACTTACAAAGGCAAACTCATATCAGAAACCCTAAAAAATTCAGAAAAGCCTGGAATTGATATATTTCAAGCCCTAAAAGTAAAAAACTGCTAACCAAGCTTGTTATAGCCAGCAACATTGTCCTTAAAATTGATGGAGAAACAAAGACCTTCCAAGATTAGTGCACCAAAGCAATTCATGCCTACTAAGCTCCTCCTACTGGAGGAGCTATCACAAACATGAGCACTCAGGGAAGAATATATTTCATGAGAAAGCAGGTAAACAGATGAAATAGAAAAGCAATGGAATGTGCTCAACTCAGTAAAACAGCAAACTCCCAAAACACGTACGGGAAAAAGAAAAGGACCGTGCTCAAATCAACTCTGGGAGTCAGCAAATACATGTTGATAGTAACCCTAAATGTAAATGATTTTTAACTCTTCAACCAGAAGACACAGGCTGCAGTATTGGACTAAAAACAATGTCAAACCACTCATTGTCTGAAGGAACCACATGTCAATGGCAATGAAACACAAGACATTGCAAACTAAAGAATGCAAGGTGCTCCACCAAACACATGGAAGTCAAAGCAAAACAGTAGTGGCTACACAATTTCTGATAAAGAAGACTTCAAGACAATATTAGAAGAGATAAAGTCCCTGTATATTAATAAAGGGAACAATTCATCATGAAGTTTAACAATTGTAAAGAAATGTGTAACGAATATTGGTAGATACAGTGTATAAAACAAACATTACTGGACATGAAGAGATAAATGAGTCCAAATGCAGTAAGAGTGGGTGACAAATATCTTGCTTTCATCAACAGCAAGGCTATCCTCAACAAGAACAACAAAAAAGAAAAGAAAATCAACCAAGAAATTTCAGAGGCCAGCCTGGGATGTGTGAGAACCTGTCTCCAAAAATTAAGCAAGTAAGTAATAATAACAATCAAACAGACTTTAAATAAATAACTCCACCCCCACCCACGCCAAGATAGGGTTTCTCTGTGTAGCCGTGGCTGTCCTGGAACTCAATCTGTAGACCAGGCTGGTCTTGAACTGAGATCCACCTGCCTCTGCCTCCTGAGGGTTAAAGTTAAGTACCACCACCACCTGGCCTAAATAAATAGTTTAATGATGTATTTCAAGGTCTTAGGCAAAAACACACAAAATTCAAAAATTAACATGTAGAAATAATTTTAAAAATCACCAGGAAAGAAATTAATTAAATGGAGACTAAATGAACAATACAAAACAATCAATGAAACAAAGAGTTGGCTTCAAAAGATAAACAAAATTGACAAACGATTGACTAAAGTAATCAACAGAGATTTAAAAATAATAAAATAGGAAATTAAAGAGAAAGCAGACCTAAATAAACTAAATATGAAAAGAAATTATTGAATAATTACCAATAAAACATAGATCATTCGAAAACTTATATTATGATTGATCAAGAAGAAATGACTAAATTTATAAATGCATATGATCTCCCAAAACTGACCAAAAACAGAACTGTCCAAGTGAGACTAGAGGCCAAAATCTAGTGGGGCAGAAGACAGATAATTTAGAACATATTACAATAATGAAGAATAGGGAACATTGTATAGGCATACCCCAACCCAGACCTGAGAATTTAGGGTTGTCTAGCAGTATCCTGATATTTGGGGATGACAAGAGTTGGAAGGGTAGAGAACAGGTAGTAGAATTGGAGACACATTTGGGGCAGACAAAACATGTAGGCAAAGCTCAGGGAGTGGTGAGTTGTTATCTACAAGGAGCAGCAGGAAGCTAGATGTGGCTGGAGCCCAGAATACTAACCAAGACCTTCATTGAATGGCAGAGATGATTTGGAGCTCTTGGAACACCTCCAGAGGCCTTGTCCACCCAGTCTTTGACCCATGTCTCCAAAGGCAGGATCACAACAAACACGTGGCATCTCCATCTTGTCTCAGAATTGCAAAGGAGGCTTATTTAATACCTCACTGTGGCAACAACTGGTGACACTCAAGTCTCTCTCTGGGACTGAAACCTCCTGGAGCTCAAGGGTTGTTATTTGTCTGTTCATTGCTATATAGACATTGCTATGGAGTTCTGTGCCTGGCACACAGTTGGCTCAATAATTGTAAAATAAATAAAAGCAACAAGCAAACAGGATACCATTGGACTTCCTTTGTGGTCAGCCAGGACCCTCTTAGACCAAGAGCATAGGATTCCTAAAAGCTCTTAGATCACCCTTGAAACCATCCCTTGAGAAGCAATGTCAGAACTTTGGACTCCCTCATTCTATTGACAGCATGATTTCATTGGCCTGTCTTCACTCATGATAAAGCCATGGAGAAGGCAGATATTGGGGTGGGGGGGACCCCAGATCTGATTCCAACTATACTCCCACATTTATTTTCCTACACATTACATCCGGACACGAAACAGGTCGGGATCTTTCCACCTTCCATCTCAATGAGGCTGTAGTTTAATTAAAAGTAGAATAACATTTACATACATAATCATTCCACCTCCACAAGAGACAGCTAAGAGCTTCTTATGAATGCACACCCTGCCTCGGCCTTGGCACGGGTTTCACAGAGTGCTCTTGAAGATCTTTGCCTTCCTTTGGAGGCAATGTTGACAGACTGTATCAATGAGAAACTTTGATGAGTAAAATCTTGGAGGCTTAAATGAAATACTTTTCATGTCAGTTTCTCATATCTGGAACAAAATAGACAGTGATGTTCCACGTAGAGATCGTTTGGCACAAACAAATGTTTGGGGGCTCTTTCAAACAGCACTGTCTTCTTGCTTGATCCTAGCTCTGCTGGGTCTGGTAGAGGAAAGACCCATCATTTTTTCATTTGCCAGTGAGGATGGTGGAAGCCCTAGGGAGAGGACATGACCTGTCCAAGGCTAATTAGGAGACTGGGTCTCTGTTCTTTGCATTTCACACCATAAGATCACATTTCCTGTGATTTTCTGGAATTGGTGTTTTGCCAAAAGTTACAGTCACTAAGGTCAGAGTGATGTTTTCAGTAAAGAAACCATAGAGATGGGCCTAAGAGTAAGGAGGTGTTAGAAGGACAAGGGTTCAGAGGAAAAGCCCTTGAAGGCGGCTACCTGGGTTCAATATAAATTCTTCCAGTAATTACCTTCATGAACCATGGACCTGCTTGTCTCTGGTACGCATCTGGAACTTCAGTGTTGAGAGAGAACTGAGTCCATAAACTGCTTGCTTTACAAGCACAAGGACCCAAGTTCAATCCCACAGAACCTACATAATGATCCAGGAATGTTGCACACACCTATAAACCTAGAACTAGAGAGAGGTAGAAGCAGGCAGATCCCTGAGACTTGCTAATCAACTGGAATATTCTACACCAGGAGTCCCACCCACATCTCACCAAGAAGCCCTGTCTCACATAAACAAGGCAGGTCTCTCCTAGAGAGCCATGCCTGAAGCTTTCCTCCAGCTTCCACCTGCACGTTCACACGTGTGCATGAGTTTCCCAAATCCAAATGCACACACGCTCGCACGCACAAACTTGTATAGACATGCACTCCCCACCACCATCGTCTGAAGCTTCTCTGGGTTCCCATTTGAGGTCCTCATGTATCCAGGAACCATGACTTTAACATCAGTTACATCCAGGGTCAGGACCAGAAATCTAAGCTAAGCCCAAGAGCCTATTAATCCATTCAGCTATGACCACAGACCAAAGACAGTCCAGTCGGAAAGAACTCCAGGACTCTCAAAGTGGATGCCAAGATGAATGCTATAGATGTGATCTCCCAGGAGCTACTGGCAGCCGTCTTGGGAACATGAAGGGAATCTGTTTGAGGAAGAAGTGGACACCCTAGAAGGCAAAAGCATAAAAAGAAACTTAAACCATTACTACAGTAGTGAGTCTGGGACTTGAAAATTCCGTTAGCAATGTTTCATTCAGTTAGTTGAAATAGTAAATTACCACTGATACCATTTTGAATTGGGTTTCCTGTTAACTACCCCAAAACTCCATGATTCAGTGTCCCCTCAACTGCAATTATTATTATTATTATACCCACCTTCATGTGTGTGCTGGGAGACCCAGATACATACAAGATCCACACCAGGCAATTAAGAAGTCTTCCAATCACAGGAGGTGATGGTGGTGCATGCCTTTAATTCCAGCACTTGGGAGTCAGAGGTAGGCAGATCTCTGTGAGTTTGAGGCTAGCTTGGTCTACAGAGTGAGTTCCAGGACAATCAAGACTACACAGAGAAACCCTGTCTCAAACAACAAAACAAAACAAAACAAAGAAAAAAAAACAAAAACAACAACAAAAGCCTTTGTGCGTAGTTGGAGTCATTGCATTGTCCATATTCTTCTTGCAGTATCTAATTCCCTGTGACAAAAAAAGCAAAGCACTTTAAAGATAAATATCACATTTAACCTGAGGGCCCAAGATAAACCTCGCTGCCCCACACACTTATGTGCGGGCTCATTTGTGGCCTTAGTCTTAAATTGTGTCTTGTTAGATACAGCTGTTGCAGGAGAGCATCGCTATTCTGTCATAATCTCACCGGGCATCATTTTTCAGGTGATTTTACTATCTTTTTCCCAGTATCCTCTGGGTTAGTGTCTTTAACCTATTATGTAATGATATTTCAGAGCCTGGAAGATGAATTGCTCCCTGTATAAAATATGGCAGCAGATCTATACCCCTAAGCTCTGATAATTAGTTTTTAATGTAACTACAATTCTTCTGAGGAGATGTTTTTGAGCTCTAAAATCTTCTTAAAAGCATCCCTTAGGCTGAAATTAAGTTGGAAGGAGTGTCATGGAGGTCTGTGATGAGGAGCAAGATGGGCTCAGGTTACCAACCCCTCCTGATACGATTCATGTGCCTCTGGCAGTGCAAGGCTGGACCTCCCTCTCACCTCTGTGGCCAGGCCTGTCCCTGAATGCAGCCACCAAGGCAAAGGGCAAAAACGTACTTCATCAATAGACTTGACACCGAGTAATGATTACAAATGGGTTTTCAAGCTGGGGAAGGCTGAACAGGGTGGGGCTCAAAGTGGGACCTGGAGGGAACAGGGCAGGGGTATCTACCAGGGCCTCCCCCATGGCTCCATCAGAGGCCCTTTCTCTATTCAAACCATTCAAGAGGTGGGCATTTTCTACTGCATCAACAAATATTTGTTTTACAAAATAGAGCTGACCCATTACTTATGAAGAAGTGTCTGATACCTCCTGGGTTTTCGGGAGCCACATACCACAGCTGTGGGTTCCTCGTATTACCCACTTCTCTGTGCAAAAAGCAGCCTCTCACTTCATTTGGATATTCTCCTCAAAGAGAGGGTTGTTTGTTCTCTGAAAAACCAAACAAGGCAACTTGTTCATTGGTGAGATACCATATGGACCGAAAGGCATGGTGGCCTGGCAGTATTGTTATAAGTATCTAGGCTAGTGGTTCTCAACCTTCCCAATGCTTTGAGCCTTTAATACAGTTCCTCATGTTGTGGTGACCCCCAAACATAAAATTATTTTTGTTCCTACTTCATAACTATAATTTTGCTACTATTATGAATTGTAATGTAAATATTCGTGTTTTCTGATGGTCTTAGGCAATCCTTGTGAAAGGGCCACTTGGCTCAAAAACCACAGGTTGAGAACCAGCTGCCTGGAGCAAAGGGGACAATAAACATGAAGAACCATCAAGGACAAGGTGCCACAGAATGCTAGGTTCCCTGTGAATTCCAAATCCTGACTGACTGGATCCATGAAAACATTCCCCTTCCCTTTGCCTGAAGCTACCCGCAGAAAACCTTGGAAGTGTTTTGAAGCCAACACGCACTAAAGAACTTCACTTTGATCATCAGGCATGCTTGGAGACAGCTCCTGACAGCCCTGCTGGCCTGGGCTCCACCAGGTGAATGTGCCTAATCGATGCGATGCTTAATCTCTCCTGGTAATGTGAGGTCCTGTGGTCATGGACTATTTACAGAGGAACTGTAGGGACAAAGAAAAAAGATGGTCTCGTAGAAAGAGTGTCACCAAAATTTGATCTTCCTGCTTCCATGGTTGGCGAAATGAGTAATGGACCTTCAATCTATTACAGAAAAGAAATTCTATAAAAGTATATGTGAGTGTGATTTGGGGATGTCACTTTCTGATGATCCAAACTGATACAGAAAGTACCATGTGGGAGTCACAGTGTGTCCTTTATGTCATATTTTCAACTTGATACTTCCTTTTGGGGGAGGTTTGGAAAGCCTTTGGTGTGCTGATGTGTTCTGTTGGTAGCAGAAGACAAATCTGAATCCCAAGGAACTAAGCAGGGCAAGGAGGACTCCATGATCAATATTCTGCCCAGCCCAGGCTCTCAAAACCATCCATCTTTGCAATGGTGGCAGATACAGAGAGCAGCAGGACCTGGAGAGGAGGCTGTGTGGACATAATGACTGCCTGTCTCAGTCCACTGGGGCTGCGGCAACACGGGCACTATACACCAGGCAGCTATAAATAACCCATGTTTATTTCTCATAGCTCTGGAGGATGCAAAGTCCAAGATAAAGATGCTGGCAGACTCCTTGCCAAGCAGAACTCCATTCTTTGAAGGTGATGTCTTCTGCAACATAAGGTGACGACATATGAATATATGCTCTTGACATCAGTCCTGCTCATGACATAATATCTCTCAAAGGCCCTTTTCTGGATTACTTTTCTCACTGCTGTGATAGAACACCTGATAGGAAGCATCTCTAAAGGCATGGCAGTAGGCATGTGAGGTGGCTGGTCTCATTTACATCCAAATCCAGGAAGCAGAGACCCATGAATGCTGGTACTCTCCTCAGTTTCTCCTTTTTATTCCATACAGGACCCCAGCCAATGGGAAATGGGATTTGCCAGCCATATTTAGGGTGGGCCTTCCTATTTCAATTAGTGGAATCTGGACAATCCTTCAAAGACACATCCTGAACTTTCTTTCCTAAGGGGCCCTATGTCTTAATGACAGTGGGGATTGGGTATCAACATGAATTTTAGGGAGACTCAGATATTCAGACCAAAACCTTTTACAGAAGGAAGTTTGTCCTAATTTTCATATGATTTTGGAGAACAGAGCAGGACTGATAGTTTATAAATATAAGCAATAGACACCCACCTACGAAGGACGCACCTATTCAGAGACTGTGGGCCACCAGAGTGAGGAAGGAGTTTAGAGTCCCGCATACTAAGAGGGGATGGCAATGGGGTGAAAGTGTGGCTTGCATTTCCCCCCAAATCTTTGCCATTTGCTTGACAAGTATCAACTGAGACTCTGGTGACCTGGGGTGGCTGAGAGAGGGAAGGCACCCAGAGATCCTGGGAGGAAAGGGCAATGTGTGCAACTGAGAGAGGAGGAGTCTCCCCCAGCTAAGGGACCAGAAAGGGCAGAATGACACACAGAACAAGATGGAAGGCCAGACATGCACCTGAGCAATCAGTGGAGACCTTGGGATGGTTGGCTGGGGCAAGGCTGAGAAAAGCATTGAACACAGGGTAAGACTTTAGAATTTATTGGTGAATAAAAGAAAATCACTGAATAGTTTAAGGCCAGATTGTGATACAACAGAAGCACTAATTTAGAAAGATTAGCCTGGCAGCAGAGAGAGGGTAGGTGTCACAAATACAATAAAGGAAAGGGAGGCCATATGGGAAGTGATGGTACCAGTGCTCACAACGCATGATGGCCCAGGCAGGATGTGGGAGGAGTCAGTGCCAAGTAACTTCATCTACCTCGGAGTGGGATTGTGCTTCTGGGCCCAGGTCACAGCTGCAGATTGGAAATAATGTCTATGGTCCATGAGTTTAGTTAGCTTTGTTGTATTTCTTATGAACGTATCTTCTTCAAGCAGATAGCTCAATAAACAAAAGAGACCTAGTTGTTTTCTAGAGTACACCATTTTAGGTTATCCTGGTCCTCTGTACCTTGGCGGTCCCCAGAAAACCACACCTGACATCCACACCTTCAGACAGCTCCTTGTTCTTGAATCTGGAATAAGCCTGCAACCTCTGCTAACTGCAACAGAAGTGACACCATATTGGAGCCCAGGCTTCTGGAAAGTTTGGAAACTTCTGCTTTAACCTCTTAAAAATCCACTGCTGGCATGTGGAAAGTCCAACCACTCTACTGAAGACTCTAGACAGACACTGTAAAAAGATACACACACACACACACACAGAGAGAGAGAGAGAGAGAGAGAGAGAGAGAGAGAGAGAGAGAGAGAGAGTTGGACTACTGCAGCCTAAGCATTCAAGACACTAGGATGAAAAAGATATCTTACCTGTTACAGCCCCAGGGGATATCATGTAGGAAAAGCATGATGGCAGGCAGCTCCATGGTAGTGGCCATGCCCTGTTTAAATTCTTACCTCACAGAATTATGGTAAACAACAAAATTTGTTGTCAATTGTAAGCTACCATATCTTTAAGTAGTTTCTGGAACAATAATAGATCATGGAAAAGTGTTTCTCCCAATTCAATAAAACTCACTTCCATAAGAACTGTTTCTCTCAATTCATGAAGAGGGAGGGCCCCAGCAGCCATGTTGGTAATAACAGCACCCCTGGCCATGATGTTGGCCTTGGGATGGAGATTAAAATTGAAGCTGGTGTTCCCTGAGAGCCATCTTCAATCATGATATATATATATATATATATATATATATATATATATATATATGGAAGAATAAATAGAACAGTTTCACCTCAATACACACTCCTGCCCAATCCCTGCTTCTGCTCTTATGAGTATCTGCAGTGATTTAAGTCATCATGAATTATTTATAATTCCGATTTTAATTAGTGACCTCTTCTTATAAGCAAATGAAAAATAGTACACACACACACACACCTAACAAGTTCTCCACTTGTTACAGTTTGTATGACAAATGTCTTCCATAGGCTCATGTATTTGAGTACTTGGTATCCCTGTTTGGGGTATGCAACCTTTAGGAGGTGGTATTCCCTTGGAGACCTTGAAGGGTTGCCTTCCTGTCAAGGCTTTGCTTTCTGCTCCACTGGAACCACTTGCTGTCATAACTTCCCAACCATAATGGACTGTATCCCCTCAAACCATGAGACAAAACCAATTCTCCCAAGTTACTTTTGTCAGGTAGCCTGATAGAGGAATGAAAAAAAGCAATGTTCACTCAATTATGTAACTAACATACCATCTCTCTTGTCTGATGCCCCCCACCATTCTCTCTCTCTCTCTCTCTCTCTCTCTCTCTCTCTCTCTCTCTCTCTCTCTCTCTCTCTCTCTCCCCTCCCTCTCTCTCCTGATGCCCCCTCCCTCAAAAAAAACAAAACAAAACAAAAACCATATGAACTGTTCCGTGAATTAAATGAAGCTTTATTCAGGGTGAATATGGTTAGACTGTGTTGAGAGAATGAGTACTAACCTAAAACAAGGATCCATCCACAGGCCAGGAGTCAAAGATCATCCCACCCAGATCACACAGGGGGATCTGTAGTTGTGTCTGGAAATGGCCAGCACTGGTCCACCCTCCAAAGATGAAGGGGCTCTAAGAACGCAGACCCTTCTCCTTGACAGTGCAGCAGCTGGAGCAGAAAACCATCATGATGGATGTGGCCGTGCGGCTCCCGCCAAGTGGAACTTTCAAGCAAATTGAACTTAGGCCATCCATCACCAAGGGTGGGAGGCTAGGACCCATTCCTCTGTGTCAAGTGCAATCGACAGCAGGAGAAGCAAGCCATGACTTTCAGCTTGCAGTTCCATCTCCTGTGTTCTCAGGAAGCTAAGGTGAGGTTGAGGGTCTGGGGACTTGAGTCAACCTGGCAATATGTCCCTGAGAAGCAAGTCCTGAGGCGTAATATGCCTGGGAGAAAAAGAACCTCATTCAAGGCAATGTTTCCTATCTTCAGGATTACTATCTACCCTTTCTCCATGCCTCACCCTCTGAAGAAATGAGGGGAGATTTTTTTTGAGGGGGAGGGGTGTTGGAGACAGGGTTTCTCTGTGGCTTTGGAGTCTGTCCTGGAACTAGCTTTTGCAGACCAGGCTGGTCTTGAACTCACAGAGATCTCCTGCCTCTGCCTCCCGAGTGCTGGCCACCACTTGCTTTTAAACCATGGTCTTTACTTTCCCTTCAGCCCATCCTCTTAGGGAAGTACCTTGGCAACAAAGCAGGTGATATTAGCATCACTTTCCCTATCCTACACCCTGCTAGTCCTAGAAGAGAGAATGGTCACATGGCTGCTTGTAAGCCTAGGAACGTGTGTGTCATCAGTCATTAAATGGCACATGTTACGTTAAGGCAACCTAGAGGCTTCAACACAACACCTCTTTTCCAACTACCACATGCGTAGAGTCCCACAACCCACCATGTGATTTTGCATATAGCTGTTTTTTATGCTGATGGTACTTATAGTTGTTGTGGAAGCTAAACGTGTATGTAGCAAACATTCTCATGAATACTTTACCTCTGCCAGCATACCTCAGACTTTCACCAGCTTTATGAGGTGAGGATGCCATCAACCCCTCATACAGGATACAGACGAGGAAATGAAGACCCAGAAGGGAAGCTATTAGCCTTGAGCCCACAACACCAAGAAACACCAGTAGCTCAAATCCCTGTGGTTTGGCCTAGCTCAAGAGCCACTCTTGGATCTGATCTTTGTTGATAGACAATTGCTGCCATGAAGGGATGGCAGAAAGGCCCTGCCTTCTCTAATGATGACTCTGGACCTTGGTAGTCTTGTCTGCAGCTTCATCCCATAACACCAGCCTTATGTTGGTCTAAGGTGTGACCCACAGGGCTCTAGGTTAGATGCCCAGCATTGCATATACCTGTAATCCCAGCCTGGGGAATCTGAGTCAGGAAGTTCTTGAGTTCATGTTCAGCCTGGGCTATATTGTAAGTTCAACACAAGCCTAGACTATATAAGGTCTTGTCTCAATAAATCTGAAATAAATAAATGAATAAGAGAGAACACCCGTGTTTCAGGGAATACACACAAATACAACTACACTAATATGACTTAGTTGTAGAGCGAGTAAAGGGTAGAGGGGATTTCAGAGATAGGGTAAATATGGTCTAACAACATCAGTTGGCAGGGCTGAGTGACTGGTAACATAGGAGCCCCCCCCATATGTTTAAAATGATTTCAAAATCAAGTTTTAAGATTCACAAGTACACACCTGTACACTAAGGGTTTTAGGGTAGACTTCCAGTTGTAGAAGTGGAACTGACAGAATAAGGATGAAAAGAAATGGAAGGAGAGACAGATGGAGGGGAGGAGGGAGGAAGGGAGGAAGGGATAAGGTGCCTCCCTTAGATTCTCTGAAGTTCCCTAGGGTAGCTACTGCTCTTTGCAGCCCCCAGAATGCTAATCCTGTGCTCTGCAAGCAGGCAGAGAAAGAGACCCCTCCTCTCTGCAGCTGAGCTCACTGGGCCCAAGTGAAAATGGAGGAGGAGGACCAGGCAAGTGCTGGAGGCCTGAAACACCTGAGACAATAAGATAACCAGCCCCTGCCTGAACTGAGGCAATTTGGTCAAAATGGTCTGGGAGCTGCTCTCTCTCACCTCCTCTCACAATGACACGAGAGCCCTATTTGGCTCAAGCCAACTCGTGGCTTTAGCTCATTATTTTTCCTGTTGAACTCTTGGACCACAGTGAAGATCATTTGCAAATAAAACCTGGGGTTTCAAAAGGGTTTATGAGACAATCGACCAGGCAGGGATATAGTCTCCCCTGTCAAATCAGCCTGACCGGCCATTATGATTCTTTTTCTTTCCTTTTCTTTTTTTTAATATCACTCATTTTTTCTCTCTGTTAAAGTTGTTTCTATTCATCTCACTTTACCATTGCCCAGACCAATCTTCCTAAATTAGCAGAGGCCTGCAGGTCCCTGTGTGGAGGAGAAGAGGGGGTGGGGGGAGGGGAGACAGACAGACTGTCTGCAGCAAAACTATTTAATTTGAGCTGGTTACCCCTTCTGAAAAATGATGTCCACATCTGATAAGGAGACGAGCAGCTTAAATTGTTCCATCAGAAGCGAGCAGCCTGTTTCTGAAGCTCATTCCAGACAATTGGAAACTGTTCTTGTCTCCTTTTTTTTTTTATAAGGCAATTGCCCAACTTGAAGGCTGTTTGTGATTGAAGTAGAGGCCACAATAATTTATACGGTAAAAGCCTCTATCTAGATCAAATTGTATATTTTCTAGGTAACTATCCTGGGTAAATAATCCCTCTGTTTCATCTTTAATGCGCTGTCTTTATGCAGTCTGTCCCAAGAACTCTCCTCTTAGAACATATTTCCATGCTGGTACTCACGTAACTTGCTACTTAATACAGTTAATATGTTTTTTTTTTTGTCTTTGCAGATGAGAATATTAAGTGTCCTGTCTTCCTTTTTTAGGACCAGTTTGCCCTATGAATGTGCATTTGTTGCCCTAATGGGCCTTTTCCTGTTCTAATTAATATGACACCATGGTATTGTCATCAGCCAGTATTTATGGAGCAGCCCTCCAAAGCTTGGGGCCTGTGTTAGGGGCTTTAATTAAAAGGTCCTATCTTATTCTAGGGATCTCTGCACAGAGACATTCACACAGCTGTGCAAGGGTAGCTAGATAAGTTCTGGCCATAGCCTCTGTGCTCTGGGAAACAATGGGTTGGGTAAATAGATTATTAGAGCACCCAGATTGCTGATACCCGTGATACATTGCAAAGGCCAAAAAATGGACAGAAAAAAAAATCCATGAAACATTCAAACAGTACAGGTTAAATGGTCTCATTTTCAGAGGGAAAAAAATCTCAGTATGTGGTTTATATTTGTATTTTTAATGCAGCTTTTGCATTTTATTGACTTAACCTGTATGGGCGTGCACATGTGGGAACCAGAGGAAGACTTGCAAGAGTCAGTTCTCTCCTTCCTTGATGGGGGTCCTGGGGATTGAACTCAGGTCAGCAGTCTTAGCCAAAAGTGCCCTTATGGACTGAGTCACATGCAGCCCACACGCATTTCTGTTTTCATGTAAATGTGCACAAAGCTTATGTTTGTATTTGTAAAACCTGGAATAACATGCAACAAATTGTTAATAAAATTCCCAGAGGATTAGGACAAAAGCAGAAAGGCAAGGGACCATTTATAGTTTATTTCAGACATTTGCATATTATTTGAACTTTTGAGGCTTGTGTGTGTGCGCACACATGTGGAAGTCAGAGGACAACCACCAGTGTTGCTGCTCCTTTTTGAGACAGGACCTCTCACTGGCTTGGACCTTGCCTAGTAGGCTAGCCTGGCCGGCATCCAGTAAGCCTCAGGGTCTAGCTATTTCTGCTTCCCCAAAACAGCGAGTCCAAGGGTGCACCTCAGTCCCTTAGTGTGACTTCTGAGGATCAAACTCAAGTCCTTGTGCGTGCAAAGCAAGCACAACACCAACTGAGCCATCTCTCCAACCCTACAAAAGAAAAGATTTTTAAAGAACTATGTGCCTTCAGGAACCATGTATTGCATGCCTTTTATGTGCTAGACATGGAAAGACTTTTATAACCATAGGGGCGAGCAGCAGAAAGATGAAAAGAATTAAATAAGAAGGCCTCTTGGACATTCAGGAGGGGGTGTCCGCTGTACTTAGTGAACTATTAAAGGGTTGGAGCAGAGACACCTCCAATTGGCTAGAGGGCGCTCTCATTTCCATTTTGCTAATTGAAGACAATCCACAAAGCAACTCCAGGAGCTTCATGAGAAAGGCTCCAGAGGCAAGGATGTTGGGAAATGGAAGAGATATCTGAAGAAAAACTAGCAGGAACAATGCACATCTTAGTTGTCTGCTGTGGTACAATACTCAAACAAAAATGGCTTCGAATTTATTTCAGCTTACCTCAAGGCAAAGTCTACCATGGCAAGAAAGTCAAGGTGGCACTGCTTGAAGCAGGACACAGGGAAGGGTGAATGTATGCTTCTCAGCAACCTTTCTCTTTTTATATGGTTGAGGATCCCAGCCAAAGGATGGTGCCACCCACAATGGGCAGGTCTCCCTGCCTCAAGATAATTTCCCACAGGTGGGCCCAGATCCCCACATATCACGAATTTCTACATTCTGTGACATTAACAATATAACACTAATGACCACAGTATAGTTCACTTAATGACTTAGAACGTAATGTTCTGTTGTTATTATCTGAAACCTGTCTCACTGATATATATATAAAAAAAAAAATCCCAAGATTTCTAGAAATCAGCCACAGTGATAAGGAGTTGAAGAGAGGAAGATGAAGTGCCCATACCAACCCTGCACCTATGCTAGGATTTGAGCCAATTATGTGGGTAGACAAGAGGTCCCCAGAAGCACCCCCAACATCTTCCCAATCTACCCTTCTTCGACATCTCTTTCCTCCCAGGACACTGTAAAACCATCTCTCTCAAATTTTACTTGTGAATATCAGTCAGAACATGTACTAAACCATCTTGTGGTATCAACCAATGCACACAGTGCCTTAAAACTATATTCTGTCTTTAGGATTACTCATGACAAGATCTGCTGTAGCCTATGGTCCCATGCTCCGTGGGTGGATTAACCATGTCATTAACCTGTGGTTAATTGTTTGGCTACCTAGAAGGGACAACAGCATCAAAAGATCAGTTTCTCGGATGCTGAAATCACTTTGGTGAAAGTCAGGGACAAGGGAAGCCGTTACAGAATCAAAAAACCTGGACCCAAATACAATTTTGATCATGAGTCTGTGTACCATATTAAGTCCAGAAAGGTACTGTACAAAGTCCAAGGTCCAACAGCTTAAGGTAGAAAAAGCCCTAAAATCCAGTTCTCCCAGACCCCACTTCTTATCCAGGACACCCAATGATAGCAAAATCCACAGGCACACAAGTCCGTAGTTTTAAAGTGTCATCTTTATACATAAGCTGTGCATATGCTCGTGTACTATAAGAGGTCTATAAATTACTTACATAAAATCCTGAACAATGTAAATTGTTCTCATAATATTATTTAGAAGATAATGACAAGAAAAATTTATGTGTTCAGTGCAGAAACAATTATACATATATATAATAGCTTATATTTGAAACAATGTATTTATATAACTTGAAACATATATATACATATATATACATATATATATATATATATATATATATTTGCAACAGGTTCTCACTTTGCCCAGGCTAACCTTGAACTTACTATGTAGCCAAAAATGACCTTGAACTCTTTATTCTCCATTTCTATCTCCCAAGTTCAGGGACTACCAGCATGTACCAAGTATGGACAGTTTATACAATGCTGAGGATCAAAGCCAGGGCTTCAAGCATGCTAGCCAAATATTTTGTCAACTGAGCCACATCTCTGGCCCTAAACATAGGAATTTTTAAAATTAGTTTCAATCCTTAATGGTTGAACCCAAGGCTGTAGAATCCCCCAGCACTGTATTTGCCTAACAAAACTGCACCCAGGTGTGTATACCTTGGACAACAAGCTGTTCAAAAGCAAGAGTCAGGCTTCCCTCTGACCATCAAATAATACAAAGCGAGCATCAAGTGCCAGTGGAGATGTCCCAGCAGCCACTCTGAAGGCAGTTTCCATCTGCTGATCAGAAATCAGGGCACTCTCCATCACCCTCAGCAGATCTTACCAGGGGAACAGCATCTCTGTCCACCTGATGGACACACGTTCATTGATGACCCTGTTGCAACCATTGCGGTTGCACTTGCTCCTAGGACCACATACCAAGAACACAGCGTGTACGTACAGCCACGGAGGAAAGGGGCACAGCTGGCTTCCCCCCCTCACACTAGCTGCTTCTTTTCGATTCTCAGTCTGGGCACTTGAGTTTCAGATAAAGTGCTCCTCTCCCATGGCCATGAAGAGAGCAAATTAAGAATGGTGCTCTCTTGAGCAGCTACAAAAAGTTCTCATTTGCTCATCGAGTCAAGTTGCCTAATGGCTGGCATATGAGGCCAATTTCTAACCAGTCCTGAATTGGGCCATTTCCCTCTTAGTGGCGCAGGCTCCCTGTGGGGCAGATTGCCACGGGCTCTGCAGGTACCTGGAGGAACCACGGGAGTCATCATCTCTGATGTTTTAATTCTGCTTCAAGTCCTACTCCTTCTGAGAGGAACGGGAGGTCCCAGCAGACCTTAGGCCCTTTGAATCAGCCACAGCACCTGGTATTTATTTGAAAAGAATCAGTCCTTACTTTCCAGGCCAGCCCAGAGAAGGCAGGGGATAAAAGTGGAGGGGATCAGGCAGTGTCTCACGCTGGAGAAATTATTTTTAAAATAATTTCTGTCCACGGGGCTCTATAGCCTCTATATTGGTAGCTTTTAAGAGAATTCAGATGGCTAAGAGATGTAGCATTTGATAAAGTGCTTTCCTAGCATGTACAAAGCCCTGGGTTCAATCCCCAGTATTACATACATTAGGTACTACATAAAATAGTGTTCATTCATGAGGTTCTAGGCTTCCCCCCTTGGCCCTATGCATGCCCTACCCAGCAGGACCTTTTTCCATACTAAACCAGAGGCGTGAAGTACACACCCAAGCCAAGAGCCTCCCTTCTCCATGCACCAGCTCAGATGTAACCAAGAAGTATCTGGAATAAGTAAAGCTTTAAAGCGAGGCTTTGTTAGAGCACTTGTCTAGCATGTGCAAGGCCCTGGGTTCGATTGCCAACAGTAGCAAAAAAAAAAAAAAAAAAAAAAAAAAAAAAGGCAAAGAAGTCTTAATGCAACTTTAATTTAGGGTAGTGGGAAGCTACAGTGACTCTCTTTCCTGGCTTCTACATTGGAGCCTGGTGACTCTTTAGCAGCAATCAACACTGTCAACATTGTCAGGCTTCTCCTGACCCCTGCTCAATCCACCACATCTGGTGGGGAATGCTTCCAGCTTTAGGATTGATGCTTGCTTCTCCTCTTCACTCATTCTGCCCACCCAGGGGGCCACTGTTCAGTCAGTGGGGGAGGCCAACCATGCCTTATCTCAGCCATTCACATCTGGAGTGACTTCACTAAGGGAACAGGCACTTGGTGCTCAAGTGAGGGTGGATGACTCTTGTTGCTGCTCTTCCATCTGCTCTACTATGGCTATCCAAAGGTGGGTAGCATTCCACATTCCCCACCTTTCCTCCTGAGGTATTGAGATGTACATCCCCACACACTCAAGCCCTTTCTGACCCCCATGCCTGAGCTCATATTGTTCAGGAAATACCCTCCCTCCTCACCTCCAATCTCCTCAATCTTTCCCCTTCTGTATTCAACTGCTACAGGGCTTGGAGGGCTCCCCCTGCAGGAAACCTTCAGATTCCAGCCCTTCTCCCTGGCGCCATCCTACTTCTTCCATATTCTAGCAAAGTCCTTCTCCCTCTGTCATAGAACAATCCACTCTGGGTCTCTCTCTCTCTCCCAGGAGCATCCAGAGACAGGGACTATATCTCTTCACACCTGTGTGTCCAGCACGATCTTCACCTGACATAAGCTGGGCCCAACCTGCTCCAGATTCCCAATCTCACTACCTGGCCAGGTTGTTACCTCAAAAGAAGGCTGCCGGCATAGGCCCCACAGAGGCCCTGCATTTCTGCCCCATGCTGCAGACAAAGAGGACACTCACAAAAGACTCGGTGCAGTCACCCCTCCTCACGCCCAGAACAAAGGGATGGCACGTGGGCATGGCCCTCAGCAGTGACAGCCACTCTGCTCCCAGTCTCACGTGCCTGGCTTGTTGCCATGGCACGTTTTAATTAAGTGTAAGGATTTTGTGTCTTGATAACGGAAAATGCAGCTCCCTTTTGTGTGTCTCGGGTCCTTTTAGGAGCAGCCAAGGGATGTGGAGCTCAGAGCTAGCTCCTGGCAGGGGAGGTGAGGAAGGACAGGCCCCAAGGGGAAGGACTCCTGGGAGAAGTCGGGACTGACCTGAAATGCCCCTGTGCCCTGCCCATCACCTCTGCCAGCCTCCACTGTGAGGCCCCTCCATGAAGCTGACACCTGGGCTGGGTTAGGGAACAATACAGTCAGAGCCAGGCAAGATGCTCTGCCTTCATCCACCAGTGGGCTCAGGAACTTATCCGGAGGCTTCTGCCATCAGCCAAAAAGAGGAAGTATGCAGCCTGGTCCACATGTGTCCACAGAAGTAAATCTGCTGCCAGTCTGCCACATTTCAGACGCAAACCACCCCTAGCCCAGTTGCTTCCAGCCCAAGGCCAGCATGCACTGTACTGGGAGTCAGATCTATGAAGCCCCCCATGAGCAAGCAGGTCTCTGAATGAAGAAGAAAGGGATGAGTGGAGACTAGCAGACCATCCCACAGATGGCGCAAGAGCTAGCTGAGGCAGGGTTTGAATCCAGGTTTGTCTGACTCCAGAGAGTATGATATTCCTTCTGTCTTTGGCTGCCTGCTCTATATTCTTTAGAAATCTGCTGTGTTCTGAAACCTCACTGGGGCATGGATACTGAGCCTTCTGGGAGCCCTAAAGAGATTTTAATGAGAAGACCATTCTGGACTCACGGTCTAGCATTGCCTGAAAGAAACACAGGCTGGAAATATGGCTCAGTGGTGGAGTGCTTGCCTAGCACATACTAGGCCTTGTTTTCCATTTCCAATACCAAGTAAATAAATAAATGGAAATGTTTATACACACACACACACACACACACACACACACACACACACACACACACACACATTCTCCAAGCCACATTGACAAAGGAAAATAAACAGTTGAAATAAATTTTAATTTTAAAAAATCTCTTTGGGGGCTAGGGAGATGACTCAGCAGATATGAGTGCTTTCTGCACAAGTATGAGGACCTGAGATCAAATCCCTAAATCCCATATTAAAAAGCCAGGTATGGTTGAGTAATCCCAGCACTGTGGGGGACTCAGGGACTGGAGGACCACGTGGGCCTGATGGATGCCAGCCTAGCTCCAGGATCAGTGTAGCTCCTGCCTCAAGGGAATAAAGTGGAAAGTGTTAGAGTAGGAGGACACCTGATGTCTTCCTTTGGTCTCCATGGGCTTGCACACAGTCACACACATACCACACATATATTCATATACTACATATACACACACATGCATCATGCACACAAATTACTTTTAAAACACTACCCAAATTCCAACTCATTGTCACAATGAATAGTTTCCAGCCTTTCTTTCATACTATCTTGGGAATCTGGTGTATATTTGCACTTACACTATCTCTCAGTTCAGGCATCTCATCCCATGGGCTTTATTCTATCATAGTAGTTAGGGTTCTTCAAAGAGACAAAACCGACAGAGTATATAGACAGAAGAGAGTTGGCTTCTTGTTGTCATTGTTGTTTTAAGAGATAATGTGTTGCCTAGGCTGACTTTGAACTCAAATGATTCCCCAGCTCCCCTGATGGGACTATATAAGTGTGTGTCATCATGCCTGACATATGATTGACTATGGGGACTGGCTAAGGTAGTTACGGAAGCTGAGAAGCTGTGATATGAGATCTGTAAACTGGAAAATCCAGGTAGCCAGTGGGATAAGCCATTCTGAGTTTTAAAGCCTGACAACCAAGGATGGGAAGCCTACTGATGTAAGCCTGAGCCCAAAGGCTCAAGAACCTAGAGCTTTAATATCCAGGTCTTCTAAGGACTGGGGACAATGCCTACTTGCTCTGATAAGAGCAGAGTATCTTTTCTATGTCTGCTAGTTGAGGTGTTAACCTCTTCCAGAAACATACTTGGGCACACATGTACATACACACACTCACTCACACCCAGAAATGTCTTTACTAACCACCTAGTCGTCCTTAGCCCAGTCAAGGTAACACATGAAGCTAACTGTACATCTGTCTTACCCCTTAGCGCTGAACCACCAAAGGCCCTCCCACTGTTACTGTTTCCCACCCTTAAGGTTTGAAAAGGCTCAACTGTTAAGTGCTTGGTGCCCAGCAGGTGACACTAACTGGGGAAATTCTGGAAACTTCAGGAAATGACCATGGATGGGAGGTGTGTGGGGCAGGTGGGGGGGGGCTTGAAGTTTCTACCAGGTTCTCCATCTCTTTCTGGCTCTCTGCTTGCTCCCTGGCCACTGCAAGGTGGAGAAGGTCCTCTACCATGTGCTTCCGCCACCATGGTGTCCTGCTTCACAGATCCTAAGTCAGCAGAGCTGAAGACTGTGAGCTGAAACTGAGACAGTGACCCGGAATAAAGCATTATTCCTTTTAAGTTGTTTTCTCAGATTTGTTGGCCACTGCTATGCAGAAATCCCTTTTATACCACTCTACCCACACAGGATTTTTTATTCTCACCATGTTGGGCATCCTCAATTGTTCCCTGGCCCACGGAGGCAACTGAAAAAAATGACACCATTGACACTGAAGAAAAATTAGTTCTGAGTGAAAACATGTCCAAAGTCTCACTGAGAAAATGTTCATCCGTTGAAAATATTGTGTAAAAAAACATTTCCATTTTCTCCTCAGACTAATGAAGCATAAACCTGAGGAGGAAACCAGTTCGGTGACTTGAGCCTTTTGAGCCTACACAGCCCCACATTGTTCTGACTCCAGAGGTGACCTCCAAGATCCACAACCAAGACTGCAGGGCACACTATTAACCTGGATTATCTACACATTTATCTGCCTGTTCCATGCATCTGACCCTGGATACAGGTACAGAGAGGGTACCAAGGGACCTCCGTTTTTTTGTTTGTTTGTTTGTTTTGTTTTGTTTTGTTTTGTTTTTTCCTTCCTGGACGATGCTACAGCTTTTGCTGAGAGTACTGGAAGACACCCATCTAACCCAAACCCCTTGATGTGGCATAAGGCATGGTTTTATTCAACCCCTCTAGAGCTTGATGGAGGCAAACATTCTGATGCAGATTTGGGTGTGGAACCAGATTCATTTTTTTTTCCTGTCGATTAAAGAAGTAAAAGGCAGGAAAGAAGTGTTGCTGGGATTTGGGGGAGTCCTAAAGAGCTGTCACATGACACCCAGGAAGTTAAAAAAGAACACAAATGGAAGCTCAGGGACAATGTCCAGAGTTTCCACAGACTGCTCCAGGCAGGCACGCTGTAAATCTTTTAACTGTCTCTAAAAGAAAGGAGAAAAATGGGGAAGAAAGGAACAAAAACCAGGCCACAGGGGTTGGTGGCCCACACCTTTAATCCCAGCACTCAGAGGCAGAGGCAGGTGGATCTCTGTGAGTTTGAGGCCAGCCTGGTCTACGGAGTTGAGTAGTGAGTTCCAGGACACCCATGGGTATGTAGAGAGACTGAAAGACCCCCGGAGCTCAGACCCCCCCCCAGGATCTCGTCCCTGTAATGCAGTGACCCCAATCACCAGGTGGAGGCGAAAGCTTGATGCAAACAGCAAAAGGCTTTATTGCAGTTGTTTAACGAGCTAACCCCATGTTAGCTTGGGCCTTTCATCCATCCACCATGGTGGATTGCTAGGAAAGATGCCGAGAAGCCACGGCACAGAGATCTTATAGGGCAGCGTAAAGGGAGTGTCTAGGGGTACACACAGGCTCAGGATTGGTGTGCCTCCAGGCTTGGAGGGTTTGCCCTGTGTTGATTGGTCAATTGGTTGTTATGGCCTATAGACCCTCCCAGGGTGGTTGCTATGCTCTGCACATCATTGCTGTGCATAAAGCATAGCACTACCAGCTAATTTCAGATTGGTTCCCTGCCACGAGGCAGGCATCTGACCTCCTAGTGACCAAGGGAAGGTCAGGCAAGCACGTGTTAGGCTGTTATGGCTGCCGAAATGGGCAGCTGGTCCCTTCAAGACCCCCATTTCAAACAAACAAATAAAATCAGTCTTCTTGAGATAAGGGGGAGTGGAGGTCAGCTACTTAGAGACAAGCAGTCACCACAGAGAGGTGGGTTTTAGAACAGGGAAAATTAAGGAGTTAAAAGTCATACTTTGGCTCTAGCGAGTGTGGGGGTGGGCACGACATGGTTATACCTTTCAGAGTCAGGCTTCAGAAAGGTGGGCAGATCTAGCTGAACCACAAGTCCACTCAGGGGATGCGGCAGGGGACAGGAAATCTGGGAAGGAAAAGCACATTGTCTTAAGGGGACCTAGATTCCTACAGGTGGGCCCTTTACCGGAAGCCTCCCCTGTGCCACTGGATTAACCCTTAAGGGAGGCGACAAGGGCACGTTTCTGCCTACATGCAGTTTCTATTCTTTACATTCATCCCCATTTCACAGATGAAAAGCTGAAGTTGAAAGTGTCTAACTACCTCACACCCTGTCTCCGAGGTTCAAGTGGAGGGCAGAACCAGAAATGAGAACATGATACGTTCAAATCTGTTAAAATTTCAATATGGCGGCAGCCGAGCACTGAAACCTAACGTGGGCTGTTCTAAGTGAGGAATTGAGCTAAGACGTCTGTGAAGGGGCAGACTATATTCTAGTTCGCCGAAGCTGCTCCTTCGGGCTTCTAGACTGAAGCTCCCAGGCAGAGAGGGGTCCTCTCCAGCAAGCCTGCAGACTGAGGCGCTTGGACCCATAAGAGCATGGGCTCCAGTAGGAGCCCCCTGTGCCACTGACTGCGTTAGCAGAATTCAATTGTGATGCCCTCTAACTGCAATCCTTTTCTAGGAACAAGAGACCAAACTGAATTAGAGGGAGCACCGTCCATACTTTCATTCATAGGCAGAAAAAAAAAATGGGATAAAAGCAAAATTAAATTTTACTTTGTGGTCCTGGACTTGGGAGGCGGAGGTCCTAGAGTTGAGTTTGCATCTGACAATTCAACTTGCCTGTGAGCCAAGACTTGTCTTTTGGCCTTCGTTTCTTTATCTGTGAAATGGGAATAAAATAACTGCTTGGTGACTTTTAGAAAGATGAAATTAGATACTGTTTAATTTTAGGGAGTCCTATGATTCCCTGAAGCATAAATTCAGAATCCCCAGAAATCTCCAAAATAAGATACTGGGTGATGTGTCTCAGTTGGTAGACTGCTTACTTAGCATGCATAAATATCTGGGTTTGAGCCCCAGAACTTAGGAGGTGGAGTAAGATGATCATAAGTTCAAGGTCATCCTCATGCAAATACTGTTTTGTCTCAAGCCACTGTGTTTATCAGTGCACTGAAGTAGAAAGTCTTGGCTGAACTAGTCACACTTTTCTTAACAATCAAGCCCCAGGACCCGTGCATTACTTTGTTTCACTCCAGCATGAATATTTCATAAATTACATGCAATTATTAACAACATCAACACTAGCAAATTAATTACTGTCGATTCATATTAATAAAATTGCATTTTGTAATAAATAAAGTGAGTTCACCCGGCCCCATCAGTCTCTAGGCTATTCACGCTTGTCAATTGTCCTCTACTTCAGGCTAAAACAAAAGTAATCAAATAACTAATTATTGTACAAAATGTATCACTGCTTACACATCAATGAAAACTCAGTTATTTATAACCTCAAGGACTGAATATTCAAATCAGTGTTTATTCCTAAGCTAAGGGGAATTTTTCCAACCTTCTTTTTACTTACTGCCTGGGTTTCCACCCTCCACCACCTGATCCCTGGGGTAAGTGTCCAGCAAGGACAGTCTTTGGGGATTGCCACCAGGCACAGAGATTGACTCCAGTAGGAAGCCAGCAAGGTGGGGTGTCTCAGGAGTCCTCCCACCTTTGGGACTCAGTGACTCCATTTTCTTTTTCTATTTTTCATGTGTATGATCCATGCGTATATGAATGTTTTTACATGTGTGCACATTTGGGGGGGGTATCTGAATCTGAGTGAGAATGCATGTGGAAGGCTGAGGTTGTGCTGGGAATTATTCTCAACTGCTCTTCCACCTTTTTCTTTGAGGCAGGGTCTCTCAATCAAACCCAGAGCTCGCGAATATGACTAATTTTGCTAGCCACTTTGCTCAGGGATCCTATCTCCCTTTTCCAAGGTTGGAATTACAAGTGATCTGCCATGTCTACAGTTTTCAGGCTTGTGGAGCATGTGGCTACATGCTGAGAATGGACCTTGAAGCCTTGAGGGAAAACAAACACAGGGCTTTTCTGACCAGGGCTGTCACCAAAAGTGTGCAAGATGACCAGCACAGGCAAGTGGGACTAGCATACTATGGGCATACTGTAAATATTTTGTGGTAGTTTGAATAAGAATGGATCCCATAGGCTCACATATTTGAATATTTGGTCCTCAGTTGGTGGAACTGTTTGAGAAGGATTAGGAGGTGTGGCCTTGTTGGAGGAGGTATGTCGTTGGGGGCAGGCTTTGAGGTTTCAAACATGCCATTCCCAGTTAGTTCTCTCTGCCTTGTGCCTGTAGATCACATGTAAGTGCTAAGCTACTGCTCCAGTGCCATGCCTGCCTATTGCCATGCTCCCTGCCATGATGGTCATAGACTCTGAAACTTAAGCAAGACCCCCAGTTAAGTGCTTTTTTTATAGATTGCTTTGGTCATAGTGTTTCTTCGTAGCAACAGAAAAGTAACTAAGACATAGTTGATGGCTGAATGGAGGAGATCTGAATGAATTGATGGTTGGGGATAACTGATGGAAGGAATAAGATGGTAGACAGGAGGCCATGGAAATATATTTTAAATTAAGGGAACAGTGGCTGGGATGTCACCTCCACACACCTAGGCAGGCTGTAGGTGGTGAGGCAGTAATCACAGTAGCAGAGCTCACATTACTGAACAATTAAGTCACAAACCCTGTTAGCAAATATGCCTCATTTTTATCAAATAATAAGGTATCATTATGACACTCATTTACAGGTGAGGAAATGGGCTCAGAGAAAAGAAGCAGCTTGCACAAGTTCCCAGATTTAAAGATGGCAGATGCAGAACTTGGAAGCTGATCCATGGACTCTGGGTTCTGCGATAGTCAATTTGTCAGCTTGACTGGATTGTGCTCGCTTGAGTTTGGGGCCTGTCCACGAGTGTCCAGAGCAGATTAACTGGGAGGAAGACACCCTCCACATCTGGGTGGCACCACCTTGTGGAGGAGGTTTCTGGATTTAAAAATATCAAAAGGGAGAAAGCCAATGATGTACCAGAATTCATGACTCTCTGCTTCATGATGGGGGGCATATGTGACAGAAGCCTCATGCTCCTGCCCTCCCCTCTATGATGGACTTCACCATCTCTGCCCACAAGCAGAATAAATCCTCCCTCCTTTACAGTGCATCTCACCGTGGTCACAGAGACAAGTAGAGCAACTAACCCAGTCCTGCTATCAACCAGGCTGGCTTCTGAGTTCACAGCACTGTGGACATCAGGAAGTTCTTTTGGGGAGCATGGCAGATGGGGGCTGGGTCTGGATCTCTGTGTCAGGAGGGAGGGCCACCAGGTAGGACACACAAGCCATCTCAGTGACTCCAAGGGGTCAAAGGATGTGACCAGTATAACAACACCAAACAAAATGACTGCAAACAGTACTTTCTTAAAATCAGAACTCTAGATGGGTGGCTTTATTGTAGGCTTATTACACAGGTGAGAAAGATTCATCAAGTTTGATAAATATTCCTTTCCCAGACTTGGAGAAATCAGTCTACATCCAACATTCTCTGTCCTTTCCAAGTACACAGTTGGATTCAGACAGACAAACGAAACATGAAATAGCATTTTTTAAAAAAGCCTTCAGTCTCCTTCAAAAGGAGCAAAATGTATTAAGCCATCTTTCAGAGGCTCCAGGGACATATTCCCAGTGAAGGAACATAGTGCTGAAGTGCAAGATCTTGGATTCAAGCATCCCTGATGTCCTTATTCTGGACAGACCCTGTACCATCTCTCCACTGTCCAGGATGAGCAGCTTAGTAGGGATAGAGACAGATACTTGGACACCTGGCAACAGAATCATCAGAAGAGACGGTGGTGGCAGGTGGGAGCTATGACAACACACACACACACACACACACAAACATGCACATGTACACATAAAATCTAGGCCACTTAGGAATGACCCCAACACATGATCCTTTCCCTACTGGATTTGACTTGAAGATGGTCTGCAGGGACCACCACTTTAAGGAAGGAAAGAGGTAAACCACTCAGCTGGGTAAGAGTGATGGAGCCCACCTTCACTGAGACCCTGGCTCCAAAGCCAGGACCTCCAGTTTCCTTTCTGTCTCCAGTTTCTGCCACAGAAAGGTTCCATCTGCAGAAACAAACAAGCAAAAAGAAGTATACATGCACATATACATTATTCTTTAAAAAACCTGCAAAAAGCAATTGCATCCAGAAAGCCAAAGTCAATGTGACATTGTCCTTAAAGATGCTCTTTCTCCACGTTTTTCTCCCTTCAAATTCGCTTTCCAACAAGAAGAGTTAAGTAGAATGACCTATTAACTCAGAATTTCTTGCTTTTAGCATTGCCTCTGTGTGATTCAAATTTAGCTGCTTTGCATCTAGTGGAAGCATTTTACACACACACACACACACACACACACACACACACACACACACACACACACGTAATTTGACATCCAGAGGAGGAGTGAAAGGAGACCAGAGAAAAGAAGAGACATATTACTTAACTTTATGATGATAATTACCTGGGCACAAAGGCACTTATAAGAACATTCTATGTTGGATATTATCCAGAGAAATTAAACCTATGTTGCTGCCTCAATACATCTGAAAAAAGTCTAGTCTATGAATAATGGCCTCTACAGCCCAGAAGCCAGCAGTACATGAGGTTTTTTGTATTAGAGCAAGCTCTCTTTAAAGAAAGAAAAAAAAAAAAACAGAAAGAAAAAGTCTCCAGCCTTTTCCAAAATGGTGCTAATGCGCCACAGAAACTTAATTTTATAATTTACTGGCAGTCAAGATGGCAGGAAATAAAATAATTTGCTATATTCTGCACAACAAACCCTGCTTTTCCTGGGAAGGGGTAATTATCCCCATGGGAAAAAAAAGAAGAAGAAAAAAATACGCCATCTCATATTAAGCTAAAGTCTCATCAAGAAGAGAAAAAGTGCCTCATTACGTGTAATTACCAGAGAATTAGAAACATCATTTAACTAAATGAGCGAATAATGCTCAGGATATTGAAGAAACTTGCCTGCACTTCTGCAAAGCACTCTAAGTCCCATTACAAAAATTGCCCCTCTTTAATGGAATAATTTTAGGCCTTGTCTGCCTTGCTTTAAAAATAAAGAGCCTCCGAGAGGCAGAAAGAGGCCGGGACTGCCATAAACAACTAACCGTTGGAAGGAACTGGAGAAGGCGCTGTCTCTCCTGGAGACCAAGATTCACAACGGCTCATCATCTACTGTAATCAGGAAAATTAAACCTGAGGGCTGGGAAAGAGGAGTACCCCCTGTTTAATTGTGCTTCCTCAAGGCGACAGCGTCCTTGGAGTGTGTATTAGGAACAGCAGATGAAAGCTTTTCAAATTTGGGGAGAGCTTCTCTGCTCCAATACAAAAGCAGTTACAGCCATTCGACGTTCTCTTTAAAAAGGGAAATTATAACATACCTGCAGATTGCCGTTTATTGTGGCTTAATGCAATGGTTTTCTTTTTTTTTTTTTTTTTTTCAGCCATTTAAAAGCTTCCAAGCCTAGGTTGGGATATCCCCTCCCCCTTTCCTCTTTGCTTTTAAATTCTGTCAAGAGTTAGCCTAAAAACATCGGATTTACGTATTTGTTTGCTTGTGTGTATGTGCACATCCTCAACAGAGCCCATGCCACTTGCAGTAGATGGTTTTCTCCTTCCATCATGTGTGTGCTGGGATCAAACTCAGATCATCAGGCTTGGTGACAGGTGCCCTTAGCCACCATGCTGGGCAGATTTAATATCACTGCCCCAGCCTCCAGCAACACTAAACTTAATCTTTATTCACCAGGGAACCTGGGCAGGAAAGACATTGATAATGATCACTTTGTCTTTTATTGGTTTGGTTTTTGTTTGTTTGTTTAGTTAGTTATGTGTATGAATGTTTTGCCTGCATGTATGTCTGTGTACCCTGTGCATGCCTGGTGCCTGCAGAGGTCAGAAGAGGGCATCAGATCCCCAGAGGTTAAAGATGGAAGTTTCTGTCCTACCAGGTCCCGTCATCCTTCAGCCCCAAATAAGCACACAGAGATATGTTAATTATAAAACTGTTGGCCAATGGCTAGGACTTCTTACTGGCTAGCTCTCTCTTAACTATTAACCCATAACTATTCATCTATGCATGTTTACCTGGCCTTAAGTTACCAGAGAATGCCTGGCATATCCTATCTTCCCGGTCTCTACATGACATCTCTCTCTGGCAGCTTCTCTCTGCCTCTTCTCCCCAGCATTCTCCTGGTCTGGTAGCCCTGATGATGCTTTCTGCCTGGCTATTTGCCAATCAGTGTTTTATTCATCAACCAATAAGAGAAACATATATATATAGAAGGTCATCCCCCATCAAGTGGTTACAAGCAGCTGTGAGCTGCCATGTGGGTGCTAGGAATTGAACCCCAGTCCTCTGCAGGACCAACAAGTGTTCTTACCAATGAGTCAACTTTCCAACTGAGGAAATAATCAGTATTGGTCAGAAGCTTGGCAGATGGTCCAAGAAGGGTCTACTGGGGTCAATCTCAGGACAAAATAATGCATTACTGACTTGGCCTGGGACTCTTTGGGTAGGTAAACTAGGCTAGCCTTGAACTCAAACATCTGCCTACCTTTGCCTAGCTGTACTTGTTTTGTTTTGGCACAGGGTCTCTCTATGTAGCCCTGGCTTTCCTGGAACTCACTAACTCACTCTGTAGACCAGGCTGGCCTTGAACTCACAGAGCTCTGCCTACCTCTGCCACCTGAGTGCTGGAATTAAAGGCCTGTGCCACCACGCCTAACTCTGTACTGGCATGTTTTAAAATATAACTTAAAATAGACATGCCTAAAACTCACAAGGCTGAAAAATAAAATATAAGTATATCCTATACAAATGCTAACAAAAATAAATCATACAGAATATGACACTGGATAAGATCACATCTAAAGCAAAAGGTATTAGTAAAGGTGAAAGCCATATTTTGTAACAGCTTTTTAAAATTTATTTATTTTTATGTGCATTGCTGTTTTGCCTTTATGTATATCTGGGTGAGAGTGTCATGTCCCCTGGAACTGGAGTTACAGACAGCTGTGCTCTGCCATATGGGTGCTGGGAATTAAATCTGGATCCTCTAGGAGGGCAGTCGGTGCTCCTAACTGCTGAGTCATCTCTCCAGTCCCCATACTTTGTAATAATTAAGGGGGAAAATCCTTATACAAGATCTGCCCAACATGGTGGCACATGCCTTTAATCTAGCACTCCAGAGGCAGAGGCAGGCAGATCTCTGAGTTCGAGGCCAGCCTGGTCTACAAAGTGAATTCCAGGACAGCCAGGGCTACACAGAAAAGCCTTTTCAAGAAAAAGAAATAAAAATCAGAAAGTCAATGATATAGTTCAAAATTTAGTAAGAATATACTTAAACAACAAAACTAACAAGCTAATAAATATAAAGTTGAACAATATATATTATATATATATATATATATATATATATATATATATATATGAGAAAATTCTTTTGCTGAGATACGTTAAAAACAGCCAGCTTTGGAGATAAGAGCGGGACAAGATCTTCATTTGCAAAGTTGGCCAGTTTCCTTATAAAGCTTGTGCTGGGGCAAGTTTCAAGTTACCAATGTAGTTTCTAAGATGGGAGGTGCACCCTGTTTATAGCTCTACCTTACTGATAAATTTCTACAGCTTTGAGACCCTGGGAAATAAGAAAATGCAGTAAAATAATTAGAAAGTGGTGGCTTCTGAGTATAGATTAATCTTTTTCTTTCTTTCTTTTTTTTTTTTTGGAACAGGATCTTATGTAGCTCAGGCTGGCCTCAAACTCCCTGTGTAGCTGAGGATGGCTTTGAACTCGTGATTCTCCTGTCTCCACCTCTCAAATGAGATTACAGGCATATGCCTTCCTGTGCAGTTTATGCCCTGCTGAGGATCAAACCAAGATCTTTATGCATAACCAGGCAAACATCCTACCAAACTAGCTACATCTCCAGCCTCTGTAACTTGTTTTTAACACAGTGTATTGAACTTGCTGCAGTTTCACTGCTTTGCATCCCAAGGGTTGAGATTATAGGTTTGTGGCACCATGCCTGTCTTAAATAAAGAGTTTAGACACACAATTTAATGTTTTAAAAAATGACTATGTAAGGCAGTGGGCGATCCAAATTCCTGAGAAGATGTCTTAAAAATTGCCCCTTGAGAGTTAGTCTCTGCCTACTCTGTTGACTGACAGATATTGCAAAGGGGGTTTCTATTATTGGTGAAGGGAAGCTGAAAGCTAAATAGGTAAAAGGGACAGATGTTCCTCATAAATAAGAGGTGAGATTTCAATGAATGTTAGAAATTGGCTGTATTGTAGCTTGAAGACATTCAAAATAAAATTTTTATTCTTGCCAGAAATTGTTTCCTCCTGAAGTGTTGGTGAATACACAATGGCTTAGGGACCACACCTGTGACCCTCAACAGTAGCCTTCAAACATACTGCTCCTGTTTTAACCTCTGCGTGGAGACCAGGCTGTGCCTGCTCTAAGTCATTCCTTGTTGTGCAAAGAGTAGCTGTCAGCCTGCTTTGCCCTGTGTGGCTAATCTTTGTAAGCAGTGGTGACTCCATTTTAAATACAAAAGCTGAGAATGACTCTGTCCCTTGTTTATGCAAAGAAACAACCACCATGTGTATAGCACCAATATATACACACACAGTGGCACAGAGTGATGCCTAACTTACTCACTGAAGTAAAATTCTCTCACCTCTCACCTATGTGTCAGGAGCACAGGAAAACCCTGGCACATCAAGCCTGTGAGGACCTTGCCCAGAAATGATGCAGGAGGTCCTTCTGTATGCTATGAATATGTTTCTCTTATTGGTTGATGAATTGGTTGTTTTGGCCAATGGACAGGCAGGATGTAGCCAGGCAGGAAGTATAGGTGGGGTTACCTGACTAGGAGAATGCTGGGAAGAGGAATGCAGAGAGTGAGTCACCAGGGAGACACCATGTAGCTACGAGAGGAAGAAAAGTGGCCTGGGCATCGCTGGTAAGCCAAGATCACATGAAGATACACAGATTGATAGTAATGGGTTAATAATTAAGAGGAGCTAGCCAATAAGAAACCCGAGCCATCGGTCACATGGTTTATAATTAATATAAACCTCTGTGTGTTTATTTGGGACTCAAAGGCTGTGGAGGGACAGAAACTTCTGTCCACACAGTAAGGCACGCTTCATGGTAAAGTCAGTTTATTCTGCTCTTTCCTCTCATTTGAACATAACGAGGGCTAATGCAGCATTCCAGACACCATATATATACATATATATATATATATATATATATATATATATATTTTTTTTTTTTTTTTCTCAAGCCCCAGGAAGGTGTTTGGGTTCCTTCATTTCTGTCACTAATTCTTTATTGCTTCCATCAAGGAAAGCTGAAAATAAGTATGCAAGGAATCCAGTTTGTCTATGCCCACCTCTCAAATAGTGAAATGGAATGTAGAGGACTAGACCAATGGCTCCACAGTTAAGAACTGGGTTTGGTTCCCAGCACTCACATGACAGCTAACAGCTATCTGTGATCCCAGTTCCAGAGGATCTGACAATCTCTTCTGGCCTCCAAGAGCACCAGATAGGGACACGGTGCACAAACATACATTCAGGCTAGCACTCATACACCTAAAATAAAGTAAAGATTTTTAAAAAGGGAATCAGAGAGCTCTTCTGATTATCTTCTTAAGATCCTAAAAAAAGAGAATTGGATTCCTGAAGTGGGGGTGGGGGGAAGGGGCAGTGGATTATGGGTAAACTCAGAGACTAGCAGGGGACTGAAAGCCCATCACAGATGCTGAAGAAGAACAGAATTTTCTTGCTCAACTTAAGAATAACATCTTCTGTTAAATCTGGTATTCTAGGATGTAAATTCTGGTACATATGTTCATTTAATAACCTTTCTAAACAGACCTTTGTTTTTAAAGTGAGGCTAAAAGCTGGTGATTCCAAAGCAACTAGCTATGGTCTAGGAATGTAGCTAATTGATAGAGCACTTTCCTAGCAAGCACAAAGCCAAACACCCAGCCCTGAATAAAACAGGCATGGTGGTACACTCGTGTAATGCCAGTACTCGGCCTGGAGGCAGAAGGACCAGGAGTCTAAGGCTGTCCTCAGCTACCTTGTGAGTATGATACCCGCCTGGGCTGCACATGACCTGTCTTAAAACAACAACAAAGCAAAAAAACCT
The DNA here is from genome assembly GCF_003668045.3 of Cricetulus griseus. Taxonomy (NCBI): domain Eukaryota; kingdom Metazoa; phylum Chordata; class Mammalia; order Rodentia; family Cricetidae; genus Cricetulus; species Cricetulus griseus. Next base: position 69,299,165 of record NC_048596.1, read on the forward strand.
AAACACAGCACAATCACTTATGAAATTGTAGAATTTATAAAATTATGGTCATTTAATTCAATATTTAATGTAACCTGATATGCCATTTATCTGTGTTGTTATTACTAAAATCAAATCTTTGCAAGATATTCTGGCTACTCATCTGCCTCCTTGAGATGAGCTTACATCTTTGTGCTGATGCCAGATTTTAAGAATATGATTATTGGAATGATGCTATGTTATTCTGTCTGCTTCAAAAAGCAGTTAGACTTCTGTACATTAGAAGAATCAGTATTAATTAAATTGTATCTGTCATTTCTCAGAAAGAAAAAAGAGAGAGAGAAAATTCTTTGCTGATATATGATCCTGATGTAGGTCAAAGGCACTGAGTGTGCTAAGTTTCTGTGACAGAAATATCCCCACCACTGCGCCTAAACCCAAGGGTCTTCTGCATTAGAGAAAGGGGAAGAGAGGAAAATGGAAGCAAACTCATGGCGAGCAGTGGTTCTGCTTAGGGATTCACACATCTGAATTTTCAGAAATGGTGGTGGCTCTGAAAGGTCATGTTCTTAGGAAAAGATATCTCATTAAGTTGTAGCGATCACAGAACCTAGAGAGGTTTTAGCACCTCCAGTTCCCTCCAGGTACTTGCCCTTCCTTCACAACTTTTAAAAGCAAAGGCTTTGAACAAATAGATATCGTTCTGCCAAGGACATCATGCTTGCTCCTGTGTCAAGAGTGCACACTGGGGAGACCATAAATAGTTGTGCTGTGGGACTCAGTTGGGGTGGGGGAACACAGGTCCAAAGGGATGCTGGAAGGAAGGGTGAGGTCGTCAAGCAGTCAGTCCTCTGGTCCAGCCACTCAGAGGACTGCAAAGTGGCTCTAGGCAGAGAGAGGTTCTAGGGATGTGTTGAGCTAACATCCTATGGGTCTGAAGCAAAGTGTATAGCAATAGGCCTCTAGCATCGGAGCAGAGTAAGAAAGGACGGAGCCCGAAAGGTACCCACAACCATCCTTCAGTGCACCGGGCTGTGAAGAAACACTTAATAAAGCTCCATGCTATGTTCCCCATCCAGCTAACTCTAACCTGGAACCATACAGGGTGCCGAACCAGGTTGACCCAGCAGTCCACCACACTCCTTTAGTTAAATATAGAATACTTAGAAGGATTATTCACATCTTAGGGGAGACTGCACATTTTAATCATAATTATATGATAAATATTTCATGGTATATATCTTTGTCATATAATTAGGGATAAAAAATGTAATCTCAAAAAGATGCTAAATAATTCAAGCTGCTGAGGATGTAAAGCCATGGCTGAAATATGGTCAGAAGGTGACTCAGGATCTTCACACAGGGTCTCCCACACCACAACCCTCCTGACAAGCCCAAGCTGTTCCCACTGCTTAACCACTGTCTTATGAAGCCTGTGGGGTGGGGTAAATTTTGCTTCAAGAACAAACTGACATCATTATTTCAACATCTTCCTCCCTTGGAAATTACCACACTCCGAACAGATATATATTATCAAAAGAAAAATAAAGCACGCGTGGGGGGTGTGGGGGGGTTCAGATTATGACTGCTCTTCCAGAAGAAATGGGTTCAATTCCTAGCACCCACATGACACCTTACAACAGTCTATAACTCTAGTTACAGAGGATCTGATACCCTCAAACAGACATGCATGCAGGCGAAACACCACAGGGAAAAAAAATTAAAATTAAAACATTAAAAAAAAAAGGCAAGAAAATGCAAGGGTCCTCAAACATACACTATCTTGAAATGCTATATCCAACTCTTTGAGTGTTTTGCCTGCATGTATGTTTATACTACATGCACACCTGGTACCCACAGAGGCCAGAAGAAGGTGTCAGCCACCCTAGAACTGGACAGTTTTTAAGCGGTCACGTGGGCACTAGGAGTCAAACCCAGGTCCTCTGCAAAAACAAGAGCTCTTAACTGCTGAGACATCCCTCTAGCCCTATACTGGAAGCTTAACAGGCTATGGTCATTGCACTTTCAAAAGGCCCAGTTACTTCATGGCATACATACACATGGCAGACCAAAACCAGCCCAGACTTTGTGGGCACACAAATCAGCATTTTAGCCATTGACCCCACCACCACCTGGAATAAACAGCCCCATAGTGTCTCAAGCCTCCATTTCAAAACCTACCAGCCAAGTTTTGCAGATTCCTTTTATTGTCTATTGATAGAAAGTAAAGATAGAGGAACACAGAGGGAATGAAGAGCCTATGCCCAAATCACCTGGACCAATAGCCAAGAGAAGACCATTAATAGCACAACTGCCATCACAGTCGTCCAGCTGGGGAGTTATGAAACTCCTGTGAAAGACCCCTGATATTCTTTACCAGCAAGTAATTGCCAACGGTGGATGATTAATCTTCTTCTTCTTCTTTTCTTCTTCTTCTTCTTCTTCTTCTTCTTCTTCTTCTTCTTCTTCTTCTTCTTCTTCTTCTTCTTCTTCTTCTTCTTCTCTCCTCCTCCTCCTCCTCCTCCTCCTCCTCCTCCCTCCTCCTCCTCCTTCCTTCTCTTCCTCCTCCTCCTCCTCCCCCCCCCTCCTCCTCCTTGTCAAGATAGGGTCTCTCTACATAGCCCTGGATGTCCTGGAACTCATTATGTAGACCAGGCTGGACTCCAACTCACAGAGGTTCGCCCCTTTTGCCTACTGAGTGCTGGTGGCATACACCTGTAATCCTAACACTCAAAAGGCTAAGGCAGGAGGGTCACCTTGAATTCAACAGCAACCTGGGATACATAGGAATACCCTGACTCACACATGTGTGCGACACACACACACACACACACACACACAAATATTAAGTGTTCAACTTTGTCTTTCCAGGTAGTGATTGTACTGATCAACTATTGCTACTACTAGCAGTATATTACTATCTATAAATAATTCACTATTCAGGAATTAGTAACTATTCAGGAATTAAATATATCCCCTCTTATTTCCATTTGCTTTTACTCTGGTCAAGTTAATTTATCACATATTCTGGGGTCTTAAATTTATTATGGAGGGAGGTAACATATGTGGATGTGCACATGCCATAGCCCACATGTGGAGGTCAGGGGGCAACTCTTCGAGGCCAGTTCTCTCCACCTTTGCCTGGGTTCTATGATCAAACTCAAGTCATCAAGGCTTTCACGGCAAGCAGGGAAGTGGGCAAGGGCTTTTAACTGCTGAGCTATTTCACTGGCCCAACTCTATTTCACTGGAGTCCAAACAAAGACATTTCTCTCATCATTTGACAGTTTCAAATGTTTGTCTGATTCAAAAGTAAACCCTGGATAATGACTGGCAGCACATGTATGTTATTGCAAAGCTAGGTCAAGCAAAAGCCAAGTCCAATGGAGACTAGCACACAGTCTGTTAGTATAGTTAAAATAAGCAGATTACCCAACTAGGATGATTAGGAGCCATAATGACCAGCATGGCACAATATTCCTAAGGGTGCAGCAGCTGCACACACACCTTGGTGGTAACCAGTAACTCTAATTGAACTTAAGACCTGCTCAACAAGAGGGAAATCATGCCTGGTAATAGAAACCTAGCCAATGACTTGGGGCTAATGAAGTTATGGATCTTGGAGAACCTAAAACTACCATTTTACTAAACCAGCATGATCCATAACTACATTTTAAACTCACCCCACATCAAGGAAACTTCTCTTTACAAAGGATGGAGGCCATTACTGAAGATCACAACTGGTTAAAATGCAGGATATCTACCACACAACTCCTGCTCAGGGATCATTGCAGAGATGTAGGTTTAGGGTGTTGGTTTTTGTTTTTGTTTTTTTTTTTTTGGGGGGGGGTGGGGTAGAAAGAACCAGAGGAACAGAGTTTCATGTGAGATTGTGTATCCTAGAAATGTTGGAGAAACTATGAAGTCTCACCAACATGGCTGCCTAAAGAGATCTGAACAACGCTAATTCGGAAAGGGAACCACTCACGGGGCCTCAACCCTACACAAAGAACTACGGGCAACTAAGGAATGCTGAGGGCAGGAGATACATAGTCTTCCCCAGGGAAGAGCACACCTACTGGTTATCCATTACCAAATGGTCAGCCCTGAAAGCATACAAACAAGTAACACGTGGGCTGAGCAGGCTGTATTCATACATTTAGGACTACACATACACACATACACAACAACTGAAAAAGAGACCGTGAATATGAAAGAGATCAGGGGATGGAATGCATACTCAAGGAGTTGTAGAAAGGAAAGGGGAGAAATGGTGAAATTATATTATAATCTCAAATAAATAATGAACAGGGTACCAAAACACCATGGTACAAGCTCTGGAAGGGCAATGCTCATGTAGACTCCCATAGTGACTGGAGAGGACAAAGACCAACCAGTGAACAGCAGCTGGTATGCCTGTCCTCGACTTTCAGAATTACCTTTATGTTGGGGTCATGTGGAAAGCTCAGCTCCCCGAAACAACCAGCATTCTCAATGAACTACAGTAACCAGGAAAGCAGCTGCATCCACACTTGAAGCTGTGCATTGCTGCTGTTCCAAACTAGGGTATTCCTCCAAGTGGAAAACACCAGTACCTGCGTGCCATGGTAAGATCGGAAGGTTTCTGTCCAGCAACTCTGGGAATGCTGTATCTCAGCAGAGGAGATATTGTAATATTACACTGAAGACAAATCGGGCTCTTTAAGAATACATGGCTGGTGCTAAGAAAATCTTCAAGAGCCAAGTATTTTGAGAATTATAAAGTGATGTTATAACAAGGTCAAGAGTCTAAGGTACAAGGGTTTTAAATTACTGCAATAGCCTGTAACAGAGTCCTATAAAGGGGACAAAGGTACTTCATTACATTGGCCCAGTAAACCAGTAGGTATGATTTGTACCACTTCTTCAGTTTTGTGTTAACTACACAGAACTGGTCAGAGGTGAACAAATATTTCTTGAGAAATTAGTTAATGAAATAAAGCACAGGATGAACCTTCGGTTATTTAAGTCTGACAAATAGTACGCTGAAGGTCACTGAAGCATTTCCTTTTCCCTTTGCAAGGCAGGTAATTTGGGAAGTCATACTGTTAGCCAGGGATGTATTCAAGGAAAACAAAGCAACAAAATGCAATCAATTGCTTTTCATTTAAAGTAAGTTCTGAAGACCAGTTGCCACATCATGAATTATACTCAATGAACAGACAAACTCATATCATGATTTCCCAAATACAGACCTCTATAAATTAGTTGATATTTCACCTTCAGATGTTTTTCTTTCCCACCTCAGCACACAAAGCTAAAAAGCCAGTGCCCTACAGCAACCCCAGGCCAAGTTCTGTGGGCATCCTTGGAAAATGAAAGCCCTGTTTCAGCACGCCACTGATCAAGGGGAAAGTGCCTTTGTACTCAATGTCCCAATTGGTATTTGTGGCCACCAGGAGCAGCTGCTTTCATTTCTCTTAGTGCTTGTTCCAAAGCAATGCAGCCAGGTGCCATTCTGAAAGGAAACCTCTCTAACTACCCCTAATAGCTTAAGTCAGTACTTCCCCAAGTGAAAGATGGGGTGCCCTGGGACATTTCAGAGGCTAAGGTTGGGGAGTCAAAGGACACATTCAAACCTGAGGTGTGTCTACTTCCCCGATGACAACACAAACGTCATTTTAATAGACATCACACCACCCCGTTTACTGAGTACATTAACATGTGTACATTTTTCCTGGGGGAACAAGAACCTTCATTAGGGTATTAAGTTCTCACCCTTGAAAGAGCCAATGAGTAAGACAACTGCCATTCCTTCATTACTGTAATGGGCTGATTTCCTGAGAAAGGGGTGCTTGGTTCAGCTGCTGCTACTGGGTCGAGCTGTTCACAGCTTCAGCCCCTCCCTTCTACTACATCATAGTAACAAAACCTGATGTTGGGTGGGGACAAGTTCATCCTAAAGAGACTATAGCATATATGCAAACTGAAAAAGTCAGAGTATGTACTGTGTATGGATCCGTTGCGCCTACTTGTAAGAGGGTACAGTACCAAAAGATACAATGAGGCTTCATATGTGCCTCTTCAAAAACAGACAGAATACTGAACACTTTCAAAGCCAGAGGATAATTTATGGATGTGATTTGGGACTTTTGCTACTTCAGTTCATATTTTTAAAATATACAAGTATCCTTAGTAACTAGGGAGCCAGAAATTATTTAAGAACCACTTTGTTTTCCCTAAAAGAATTAAGTCAGTTTACCAATTAAATATTTTTTTTTTTCTGTGCTGGAGACCAAACCCAAGGCCTCACAGACAGTAAGTAGTAGGTAAGGGCCCTACCACTGAGCTACACTCTCCACCTGGGGTGAATGTTTATCCAGATGGCAGGGATTTGCACTGGGACTGTGTCTGACATACTCTGATACAGTGTGCATGCTTGTTCATAATGCTGTAAGCTCAGTGTTTCCTCCACAATACATATGGAGAGACAACTGAGAAAGGACTTTGGCCAGTGATGCAAGGAATTAGGCGCTGCAGCCAGAGCTGAAAGCTCAACTCCAAGATCCCCAGGAAACAGATTTGATTCTGGAGCAGCGAAAGTCCATACCGACAAGGCTTGAAGATCAGCTCTACAATATTGACTGAACTAACAAAGCACCTTTGTGTCAACATTCCACAACTGCATTAGAAGTGTACTGAAGAGGCTCTATCTACATCATTCAGCAGTGTTAAAGGCAAGGGCAGTGAAGTGAGGTAGCTCGCTGGTGAGTAAAGGCAGCTAGACCAAGCCTGACTTTAATTCCCAGAACTCATACGGTAGAAGAACTGACTTCCACAAGCTGCCCAGTAGCCTCTCCTGTGTGCCACAGAACCCACACACAGATAAGTAAATGTGTGGTGTACACCTTTAATCCCAGCAGTTAGGAAGCAGAGACAGGTAGATCTCTCCAAGTCCGAGGCCAGCCTGGTCCAAAGCTACAGAGAGAAACCCTGGTCTTGGAAAAAAAAAAAAAAAAAAAAAAAAGTAAATGTGGGCTCTAAAATAATCCTCAAAAGCTCAAAATACCAAAAGTGGAGGCAGGAAGCACTTCCTATGGACCTTTAGTTTTGAGCTGCAAACAAGGACTGAGGGCTTCATAGAAGCGGGCACCTTCAGTCAGACCTTGTATTAAGACCTGAAACAACAATCCAGAAAGAATTAAAGGAGAGCTGGAGTGAAACAAAGCCCAGCTCTGGGTGTAGCAGGTTCCAGCGCTTCTTGGCCAATAGTAAAAGGTAAACAATTCAGCCACAGGTATGAACAAAAGCCAAGTAAATACACAAGTCAAAGGAATTTGGGGGTGACAAACTGAAAAATATATAAGCAGACATCACCCATTAAATCTCTGTATATATGTGCATATTTTATGACACTTCCATAGCAGAAAGTTCCACGGCTTTTTCAAAAAGCCTTTTAAGCCAGGCATAGTAGCCTATAACCTTAGTCCCAGTCCTTAAGTCAAGGCCTCATGCCCCAGGGGGCAGAGGATGAGCAGCAAACACCTTCCCATTTCTGTAGTGGGACTCAGTACCACAGGCTGCTGCCACAGCAGTTTATTTCATCTACTTAGTAGGATTCCACGGTAAGGGCAGCCCCACCCCATTTTCCTGACAATACTTTAGTCAACTGCATCCATGCTGATAGCCAAAGACTCCAAAAGCATTCCTTCTGTGATAGTATGAGAATGGGAAACATGAGACCCCCGAGACAGCACATTACAAATATTACTATTCTTATTTTTTAATTTTGCAAGACACTGAGCAGTTTCTGAAAATTGCAAGTGACAAATGTATTTATTGTAAAATAATGTCAAGACATCATAACCAACACTAAATTTAAAGATACACATATGCACCCACCAGATACCCCACATACAAAAAGCAAATTTGACCAGACTTTAGTCTGTCATACCATTATCTGACTTGTACTCTGCTAAAACACAAAGACACATCATTCTAGGAGACACAGGATTTAGGAAAAGGACTGATGTGTAACATTTATCCAAAAGACCCTGAGAATAGTAGTAGTCAGCAGAAAGACAGAGTGAAGAAACATTTACATTATCAGTAAGAAAACCCATTGAAAATGCCAATGTTGGATTGGAGAGACAGCTCAAAGGTTAAGAGCACTGGCAGCTCTTCCAAAGGACCAAGTTCAATTCCCAGCACCTACATGGAGGGTCACAACCGTCTCTAGCTCCAGTTCCAGGAGATCTGACACCCTCTTCTCACTTCAGAGTGTACTGCACACTCCTGGTGTAAAGACATTCATATTGGCAAAACACCCAAACACAAAATAAAGTCTCAAAAAGAAAGGGCCACGGTAAACTATACCTAGCAAACTGAAGGTAAAAGCAGCTGTGATAACAAACAGGCAAATTGAGATGGTGAGCTGGGCAAGTAGTATGCAGGGGAGGCAGGAAGACACATTTTGTTTTAAGGGACAGAGAGGGACATTTAAATGAAGCCACCAGAAGAAGCTCTCTCACACCACATCAAACACAAGTCCAATATATGGTTTTAATTTGGCCATCTTTAATACAATGTTTGGAACTTATGCTCTGCTCTCAATCAAGTGGTTACAACTTTTAAAAAAGCATACAATGCCACCAGTCAGCTCCTGGCTGTTACATCATTTACCACCCCGAGAACTTCCCTTTGATGTAGTATCTGATGGCGAAGTCATTTGGTTCTCTGTCTGCAGAGGATGTCTGTCAGCACAGGGATACATGCTCTCCACAGCACTGGCATTGCTATAGCACTATGCCAGAGATGCCCTGAGGCTGCCAGTCTATGCCCATCCTGAGGAGAGCTGTAGAGATGGTTCACGGGTGTCACTGACCCGCCAAGGGAACATGAACCAATTGGCTGAGTGAACTTAAGTGCATTACTTTATCCAGGGCTGGGGAAATGTACAAGAGCAGACATAAATAAATGAGGCAGAGTACATTTAAAGGTCAAATGTCACTCACAACATGCCCTTGATAAAGAACACTTTGCCTAAGCAAAGTCTTGTTATGCAGTAAATGACACTAATTACCAAAATCTTTAAAAAAAACACCCAACTTTTAAAAGTCCCAAATCTGATTTTTTAGACAGCAGAAAAATATTAACAGTTTTAGACTGTGCTATAAAGAGCTGGAATATTAACAGCAACAGGGCTTACTTAGGGACAGGAGAATTCGACTACTGTACAAGGGCATGAAGCCTCCCCACCCCAAACAATTACAGAGTAGACAAGAGACATTTCTGTTATGACAGGAAACAGAGATCCACACACTAGACGGAGTCTCCAATGACTACAGCAGCCCTTGGGAGAAGCAAGTGTTTGTAGGAAGCAAAGCTTTCCACAGAGAAACAACTTCCACCATATGATTACGTGGACCTGCAATGAAGAAAACACAGTTCAAAGCATCCACTTAGATGTCACACTTGAAATCTTACAAAATAAAAACAAGACCTTCCTCTGTCCCAGAAGAATTTTTACAAAGTACACTGTGGGTAAAATAAACTTCAGTAAAGGTCTATGTCCTATCTGGAGATGCACATTTACAAATAATGCACATCAGAATAAGAAGCCTAACCACAGAAACACTGGAACTACTTAAGACAGGCCAAGCTAAGTTCGTGTTCTGCTACAAGACATTACATCAAAATGAATCTCATTCTCACTATAATTTTTTCTTTTTAACCTTTAATCACCAGCGGCTGGGCAACTGAAATGGACATGAGAACTATATAAATGTCAGAGAAATATGTAAACCTCATTAATGTTTCCAAAAATTCATTTAGAGATAGAAACAGGTCCAGATAGATGCCTGTCTAAATGTACTGCAATTACGTTAACAGTGACTTTCCCAAATGCACAGATATGCTCTGTCTTCTCTCAGCTCATTACTGACTCAAACAATTTGCCCTTCTGGGATCAATTGTTTGCTAATAAATAATTGTTTACAGTCACAAAATGATGTTAGGAGGTTTTCTTATTAGTTTTCCTCCTGCACCCTAATAAGATTGAAAACTAGCTGAGTCCCAAGAGTCTAACCTTAACCTCGCTTTGTTTAACAGCCCAGGAAATGATGAACCATCTGCTTCAGAAAATAATGGACGGCCAAGAGGAAATATTGTTTAATTGTAGATTAACCTCCTCATGAGGCAGTCTGAAGCAGCTTTCGAATTACCAACTATCACCAGCAAAGAAATCAATGGCTCAAGAGCCTTTTCCTTTACCATTTAAGGTCCAAAAGAACACAAAGGGATTTTTATTACTTCTATTTATAAACATTTATTTCCACACCAGAAACAAAAATCAAGGTCAAGACTGCTTCTCAAAACTGCAGTCACTGCCCTCCAATCCCTTCTGCCAAAATACCTTTAATGTAGCAAACCATTAAAAGAGAAAAAATAAGAAAAACCTCTTTTCCTTTATTTTCAGGTTCTTAAAAAATTAGTATTTCCCTGTTAAGTTATAAATCCACCACTGTCGAGGACCAATTAATTGTTTTATTATCATCAACATGGCATTTAAGTAAATGAAATCTTGTCAAGAACATGGTGACCTACAAGTTCAAAAGAAAAAAGAACAGCAGGAGATCAAAATGGCCGGCCAGGACAAGAAATATAAAAGTGACAGATTAAATGCAAACACAGACCTCTATCCAATAGGCTCCACATTCTAAAACCGACCTGGAAAAGCACATTCATTACTCCTTGTGAAATTCTCTGCTCCTAAAATTTAGCAATGGCACTTCAGAAAGTCACAGAAGTCCAATACACATTTCCTTGTCACAAATATTTCCTGAGAATTTCCTTTGAGGACCTGAGACCAGGGACAAGGAAAAGGACAAGATACATGGGGCAGGCACTGCATGGTGTACTCTGTGCCTAAGCCTCTGTGTTCTCAGAGCCTAGAAAAGATCACTAAGTAAAAGACTTTTTCCTGCTACTGCCAAAAAACCCAGATTGCCCCTTTCAGTCAACAGTTAGGACCTACAGCTAGCAACATCTATGAAAATTTCTAAGGAAATCTGTTATGCTAGGCAAGGCCATATTACTCTGGGTCTCCAATAAGACCAAAGGTCATTCACCTCTGTAAATATTACAGAAACAATCTCTGGAGAGGGAAAATTTTTTTTTTGGGGGGGGTCAGTTCAAATTCTTAAATATCTTAAATAGAATTTACTAAAATAAATATTCTTGAATTCCTCAACTTAATTTTAAAGCAATGAGCTAGTAGTAACTTCAGAGATTCAAATAATAGAGCCTATTCAAGAAGAATGAGAGTTTGACATTCTTCTCTACAAAACAACTAGGCACAATTTTATCCATCAGACGTCTATCAACCTACGGATATTGAAAGCTTGGGAGAACAAGATAAAATCAACTCCAACCCTACAGTCAGCTGTAATATCGAGCAGGCATCAACAATGCTATTCATGAATTTAGAAAAATTAATAAGTCCTGGGTTGAATGCAAGAAAAGGCTTCAATCCAGGTGAAGCATACTCACTTGGGCTTTGTTTCTGCATCTGTCACTTGGCGAATGAAGATACCATCTTCAGGATGCTCCGTGTCATCCATTTCATACATATATGACGATGCTATTGCAAGCGTAGTTCCGTCATTACTGAAGGCAAGAGACGCAATGCTAGTGGGGTATCGATGGAACTGGCACAGCCGCTTTTTGTTAAATGGGTCCCAAATATTTACAAATCCATCAGAACCACCTGCAAGTAATGTAATTTGTTAAAATGGCTCTTTGTACCAAAGCAAACAAACTCTTAAGATTCTGCCTGAACATAAAACAGTAAAACTCAGCTCAGGCCAGTGTGTCATACTTCACCTGTGGCAAATGTATTGTGGATATTGTGAAAGGAAATGGCGTTGACTGGGTAAATCTGCTCAATGTTGTTTTCCTTTAGCCTGTGACACTTGAAGGCATACTTCTTCTTCTGAACCTCAGGGCTTGGGTCCAAGTATTCAACTGCCACTCGGCCTTCAATGGAGCTCAACACATAACCCTGCCGAGAGAACAGAGGTCCAAATGGCAAGACGTGCCTTCCAGAGAGCACATGAGGTCTCCAATTCAATCCATAAAGAGAACTAGTTCAGAAATGAAAGTTCAGCCAGGTTTAATAAAGGATTGGAGCTGTACTGACAGTCATGACACCTCTATAAATAGCTAAGAACATCAACACCCCTGCTTTATAAGAAATGGTGCCACCTTTACTCGCTTTCTCCACACTATCAGCAACCTAGCGCAGTGTAACCAAACATCTAAATTTTTAAGTTTTAGTATCCTTTGTCTCCTGCCCTGGACTCCAATCTGTTGCCTCAGTTAAAACCTCCTCTCCATCTTCAGTACTGTGCCCCCTCATCAGGATGACGTACCAGTAATCCAGTTTCAGCTCAGCTGGCCCACCTCTGCATTTACTACAGTGAGTCAGGTTTGCATAAACCAGACTGTGAGCAACAGTCAAAAGTGCTTCCTAGTTTCAAACTGTTTTTTATCTTCCTTGAAACAACATATTTAAAAAAAAATTACAAAATGATTATGAAATTTGTGCTTTTTACATCTTGACATTTTGGTCAAGATATTCTTTAAAAAGTTATTCCCAAAAACTGCTCACAGAAAATGAACTAGACATACTCCATTTTTTTATTATTTATTTTATGTGCATGCAAGTGTATGTGTGTGCAAAGATACTTGTGAGTGGAGGTCAGAGGGCAACTTGCAGCAGTTGGTGGTCTCCTTCCACCACATGGGTCCCAGGGCTAGAACTCAGGATATCAATCTTGGCAGCAAGCTCCTTTGCCCACTGAGCCATCTCCATTTTAAAAAAATAAATAAATCCTACTTTACGCATTCATCATAAAAGCAAAGATAATCCTACAGAAAAATTTAAAGATAGACACAAAAATATTTTTGTAATGCAAGCATGTTTTAATCCCTTTGAAACCTCTGTTAAGTTTCACTCACTGCAGCTAACAATCTAAAGTACTTATCCTTTCTTTAAAAGAACTGTGATCACCACTTGAGGCTCAAGATGAGACACAGAGCCAAGAGAACTAACTTCCTGCCCCATATTCCACAGCAGCTAAAGGACAGCCCTGATTCCAAATGCATCTACTGCTTTAAGTGACATTTTCTCTTAAAAAACAAAACAAACAAAAAACCCACAGCAGCTCACCTCACAACCAACTGCCCTTCTATTTCTTGGGACAGCGTCTCACTTTATAGCCCATGATGACCTTGAACTCACACTCTTCCTGCTTCAGACTTCTAAGTGCTAAGATTGTAAGAATACACTACCAAGGCTAACCTCCCCTTATAGCTTTAAGGACTGTTAATAAAAGGGAGGTTACTAATTTTTTTTTAGAAATGATGGCAGGAGACCTACTCAGTACATCATGAGATAGCCATCATTTGAGACACTAGGTGATCTCAGCGGCATTCTTAGAAAAAAAAAGAAAAGAAAGTATCAAAGCTCTCTTGTTAAGTGAGAGAAACAATTCTGCTAATATTAGGATTAAAAACCACAAAGGCATATCTGCAACCCTACCCTTGGAGAAGCTGAAAGTAAAGGAATGTAAAACTGACACCAACCAGGACTTCATTTTAAAAAAGCAAATTCTAGAAACATAAATTTCCAAATTTAAGTTTTGATTGGTTTATAAACTGAAATATCTTAAATTCTTTGATACTGCATACTTATTAAGCATCCCATTCCAAAACCAACAATAAGACAATCTATTCAAAGCACTTGACCAGGAACGGCTTCCCTCTGTGGGGTTAAGTTATTCTCCTTTAACATGCAGTTGTCTTTAAAGGATTACGAAGAGCAGACCCAAGGCAAATTTTAAGTCACCACCTCTTGGAAATTCCAGAAAAGGAGCTTGTGGAGACCAGTACCTGCTTGTTTGGGAAGGCACGGATGCAGCGAGTCTGGTACTTCAGGCTGGACTCCCTGCGCTGCTGCACATAGCCCATATTCCTCAAGTCCCACACCAGCACTCGGCGGCCTGCTGTACCCACAATCAGCCTGTCCCCGGACACTGACAGGGTGTATACCTTTAGGAAACATTAAAACTTGATAATCATCATCTACTTCCTGAAAAATAACATTTTGTTCTCAAAGTCCATTTAATCCTAAAACCATGAACAAGCTAGCTGAACAGGATCCCAGAGCAGGTGTCCACTTTAGACATAAGTGAGGTGACTTAAAATAAACTTAGTACTCACTAAGTATGAAGTACATCCCAACTAACCTTGTAGACACTTTTAAAGACAAAAACCCACTCTGTATTATGACATTTCCCCCCAAATTTCTTGCCTCATTTAAGATAAAAAGTATCAAACCCACTCAAAACAGGACAATAAAGTCAAAATGTCTTTCAGAGAGCTTCTGGCTTTTTGTAAAAGAATCATTATCAATGTTTTTTTCTATGACCAGATCAGCTTTGCAAAGATTTCATTTGGCAACTCTGAAACTCTTGGCATCTCCCAGCTGTTTCCCAGAGGGAAAAGGTCTTTCTAGGAAGACTGAAGAAAGCATCACTAACAGGCTGTCTCATGCCTTTGCAGCACAAACTCAAAATGAAAAGATAAAGAGAGATGCCCTTAGCTGCACATAGCAAAGCTAACCCTTATGCTCTGATGTCATCATGTTCCATGTTCAAAGAAGTAAGCTCAGCTTAAGGGGATAAAACAAACAAACAAAAAAACTTAAAGCCTGTTATCGCCTCCAAGTATCTATTTTTCTCCCTCATAATGTCTTTTCTTCAATGTTTAAGCTTCCACACAAACACCTTTATAAGAAAGCATAGATTTCCTGCAAGCAGAACATTTAGGGGCTTACTAACAAATAAGACACCAGAAGGAGCAAATTCATGAAAGAGCAGCAAAAAGTGTCTTCCTAACTAGAGTTATTTCCTTAAAAATCTAGACCTGAGATATATAACAAAGGTTTTTGTTGGCTTTCAACCACTGCAGAACTGCTATTAAAAAATGTAGAGGAGCCATGATATAGTAAGACTTCCTTTTAACCCTCAATAACCAAGCCATATAGTTAATAATCACCAGTATGCTAACAACAGCTCACCAGGCAAAGAACAACTAATGCAACTGAAGGAAAAATAAGAATTTTCAAAAAATGAAATATAATTAATGATTGCATATTTAAATCAGAATAGTGTAATAAGTATATTCAGAAAGCCAGTATTTTCAAAAAAAAAAAGAAAGAAAGAAAATTAATCTACAATATATGAAATGCTAAACTTAAAAAATAACCAGAAAGATCAATGTATAATGGTACAACTGTATCAGGAACTTACGTTAAATCTTTACTATACAGGTGACACACAAGCTTCTAAAACTGCTTTCTATCCCCACTGATCATAAATCAAGGAAAACCACTGTCATGCTACTGACTAGGTATATACATTTATCAAAGAAAGTATTAAAAAAAGTGACATAATGAACCTTGCTGAACCAATAAGCAGCTTGATTCAATGTGGCTGTCCATTATATGATAGTCTGTCAGCAATTTATCACCGTTCTTAACATGTTACATACAACCATAAATCAAAACTAGAAACAATGCAATTATTTTATTCTGAACAAAGGTCTTGCCAGGAGTAGATTCGACTGAGACGTGACAAAAATAATGGCTCTTTGGACACACTGCTGTATATAACAACAGCTAACAGGGCCGAACAGTGTATTTACACTAGGGAAATAGACTCAAGTGAAGAATACCTTTAAACTGCTAAAACAATCCATCTTTTAAATTAACTACCACCTGATAAAAGTCTGATGAGGATATAGCTTAAGTAGGTTTATCAGACAGATCAAGAAGTCAGAAGACACAAAGTTGTTTTAAAAAGCTCCATTCACAGGAGAATCAGTCTTCTCCAGGGACATAAACACATTCATAAAAATGAATTCAGTAACTTGTGTGTGTGTTCACATGTGTGCATGTGTATAAAACAATAATAATTATAGAAAAGGCCATGAACCTCATAGTGAGTGGAGGGAGTTGGAGAGGGAAATGATGGAGTGGAAAAGCTGTAAATACAGTGTACTCAGTATGAAATTCTCAAAAAAAAAAAAAAAAGGAATCATAACTACAAATGGTTTTATAATCCAAAGGCAGGATTGCCAAACTGGATTGAAAAAATAAAACAAACAAACAAACAAAAAAACCCAAGACCCAACTATGGTACTGCCTATGGGAAATACAATTTAGATTCAAAGTATTTAAAAGCTCCATTTACTACAAGCCTTCAAATTACATCTGCCAGCATTTAAATACACACATAGCAATAAAAGTCAGAGAGCACATCTCTCTCACTGAAGTTGAAATGATAACCCCTTTTATTCTCAACTGTCAATTCAAATGGGACCTCGAGTCACAACTGAAAATGAGTGATGCTTCATCCCATTTTCTGGAGTGGGGTGTCAAGCTGAGTTTAAGAGGGCCTTCTCTGTAAACGGCTTCTCTGAAAAGGTAGGGAGTCACTCACTTCTCAGACCTCTGCTCTAAAGCTTAACAATACACAGAGTGAGAATGTTAAGTTGTGCTCACTAGCCCAAGTTTAACAACTGACAGAAAAAGATGACCAAAACTGCAAAGTTAATTCCTGTCACATTAAAGCATGTCTAGGCAGTTAGGTTTCTAAAACAGGCCACCAGTTCTTAAGTCCATTCAACAGCATATTCATCAAACATGCACCAAAACAAATTACCCCAATGAGTACAGCACCCATATGAACATAAAGACCCTACCTTTTCGGGCTGAGAGAAGGTCCCAGCATTACAAGGAGTTCTGGGATCCCACAGTTTAACTGTCTGATCCCAACTTCCAGTAACCATCACATTCACTTCCGGACAGTACTCCACACATCTGATAGGGGCATCGTGAGTTCCAACCAGATTTTCTATTACAAAGGAAAATAAAATAAAAACAACACATCTAGCTTTACTATCTCAACTAACTAGGATACCTCAAGTGAACTAACGGGACTTTCAACTGAAAGGAATTCGTCTCAACCAACTCCACAGAAATGTCTGCATTCGGAAAAATTTCTCCATGACTACAAAGTTACCCATTCCTGTCTCATTTACTTCACACTGCACATGTTAATTCCACAGCAAGCATATAGCACAGCTGCCTTCAATCTCCAACTGTATTAAGATGGTGCATACTAATTAACTTGATCCTAGATTTTATAAGAAAACTGCTTTAACTCTTGTGCCTTTGTTTGTAACTAGTACAAGATCTAGTACATTGTAGGCGCTCAAGAAATACTTGTTGAATGAACAAATAAGTGGAGGTCTCTGGTTTCCTGGACCCTGACAACACTTTCTTCACATTAAGCCAATGCTAGTAAGAAATGGTTACAGATTTGATAGCTGAGTTCATTTACTTTGTTCTCATGCTAAGGTCAAATTTCTACTACATAATTTCTTTCCTGTCAATTTCAACCTTCACAATATCTCATTTGTTCACTCAGTCAACATCTAGTAAGTATCTACTATGTGCCAAACCCCATGTAACAAAAAGATACAAGGACATGGATAACAGGCCTGGGGATGTAGCTCAGGAAGACTGCTTGCCTAGCATGTACAAAATACACACCAAAAGTCACTTTCATACAAAGGTCTCTTCCAATGAAACACTGCTCTTTTTTCCTTGAGACAGTCTCATTTAGCCTAGGCTAGCCTCAAACCGGCTATGTAGCTGAGGCTGGCCTTCAATTTCTGATCCTCCTGCCTCCCCCCTCCCAGTGCTGGAATTACAGAAAACACTACCACACCCAGCTCAGACATGCTTCTCGAACCATCCTCCCATTGTTCATTACTGCACGACACCCTGCCATCTCCTTCAAGCATACCCACATCCAGTATAGGGCAAGCAAACAAAGCTCAGGGAGCTCTGCACAGCTGGGTTCATTCCAAGTTTCTGCCTCAGTGAAATCATAAAAACTCTAAAAAATGTTTTTACACATGCAACTGAAATACATGCTCCAGCTAAGAATACAAAAGCTTCCCTAAGGTGAGCGTGACCTGCAATTGTGCTGCATTTTTAAAACACACTTGTCATTAGTTTGTGAGGAGACCACCCTAAAACATCAAACAGTTCTAGGAGATCCTGACAAACCACAGACCATGCATGCAGTCCACTCTTAAAGACTTCTAAAGGTAATGGTCCAGTGCTTCTGTGACACTTCTGGTAAACATGGAAGACAGTGCTCAAAATGGGCTTCATGAAAAAAAAACACACACTCTTTTGTGCAACTCAACTCTAATTCAAAAAGCCTATTATCAAAGTCACTTTCCACCTTCACCTAAGCATCCAAACCAACTACTTGTCCTAATAATCATTTCTACACTGACACATTGGCAAAGAAGACTGCTAATATGTGGCCATATTACCTTGATCAGTGTTCAAATCGTGCATTTTCAGTTGATGATCTAATCCTCCACTCCAGGCATGCGTTGGATCCTACAAAATAAAGTTTTGTTTTGGCTTGGTTTTTTGAGACAAGGTCTCACTAGGAGCCCTGGGGGTCCTGGAACTCACTATGTAGAAAAGGCTGGCCTCAAAACTCAAGAGATTGGCCTGCCTCTGCCTCTGCCTCTGGGAATAAAGGCTTGGCCACCAAGCCCAGCCCCTTAAAATTCTGAACCACTTCAAAGTTACAAACAAAGCTTTAGCAAGCATTTCAAAATTGCTATTTCTACAGTCAACTGTTTGGGTTATGTCCAGTGTGACCGGCACTAGGAAGTAAAAATGCAAGCGATGCCAAAACGAATAAAGAGCAGCTTTACTCTATTGACGCCAGCAGCTAACTAGACGACATTCACTTTTAATCACTCCTTTTAATAAGGTAGCAAAATTAGTACTGCTGAGAATTTCAAATACAATTACCCTACGTCCAGAAAGTTTTTTGAACTTGAAAAGGGGCATTGAAACTGCGATGAAAGGAGAACCAAAAATAAACCATGGTAGTAGGCTCAAAACCAGGCTAAAAGGGAGGCATTCCAGAACACTATCAACTGTCCAAATACTCCAAATCGTGTCTGGGATGCTACTGATACTGCCTACACTAACTCAGTAAGGGGACAGGAGAAGAAACTGGGTCCACCTACGTAGAAAGCGCAGTCCAAGACAGCACCAGTGTGCTGGTATTTGAGTCGCATGGAGTTGGCGGGCACATCGTAGAGGCGCACAGACGTATCCCAGGAGGAGACCAGTAGGAACTGAGAGGTGTTGGGGCTGAACTTGACCGAGGAGATGCCATCCTCGGGTGGCTGGTTGAGCTTGAACTCGTTTGAACCGGTCATCTGCAGAAAAACGGTAAATCTGAGTCCCTCACCGGAGGCAACACAGGCCGGGCCGGGTCTGCGTCTGCGCAGAGCAGGGGTCGGCCGTACTCTACACTGGCCGCCATCCCGTTCCCGCCGAGCTCTACCCGGCCCGGCCTCCTTCCCTGCCCGCGGTTCCCCATGTAATACGCAGTGGACCCCAACCGGATCCCCCTGTGCATTGACCGGCCGGCTACAGGCCGCGAACCCCGCCCCAACCGCCCTCGCCCGGACCTCTACCTCGTGTTAGCCTAAGCAACGTTTCCGCACCGGCCACTAACACCCCGTTTCTCTCCGAGCACTCGCAGGCCAGCGGAGGAGGCGGAGAAAGAGCTCCGGAGCAGGGCTATCATTGGCTGATTTCGAACGCCAACGGCTCGATCTAGGCCGCTAATTGGTTCGATCTGCTGCTCGCGTCATTACCGTAGTCATCCTGTTCCGGCTCAAAGGGCAAGCGCGTTTTTTTCCGTCCACGGGGTCTCAGTTCAACCACGCAGTGGTTACGTCGCTGAAGCTGCGCAGGGAAACTACAACTCCCAATTCTGCTCCGATCAAGGGGCCACTCATACCCGCCCACATTTGTATGCTGCATGCAGGGAGATGTAGTCTTTCTGGGGCTGCCTGCCTGACCATCCACAGACTTGGAGGCAGGAAAGATGTTGTATATAGCTCTGGTTGTGGCACCATTCTCCTGTGTCTCTCAGACACAGAATCCCGTTTTGGTTGATACACTATAGAGTTAAATTACTATTTTCTTTCTGAGAGTACCCTGGAATTAACCTTAGTCAATCAATTGCATTATTTGCCTTCATTTTTCTGGGGTTTCCTTCTGTAAACTAGAGGCTCATTTCCCTTGAGTTCTAGTGATCTCATAGGAACTAGCCCCATTTCTATTGTTTTTTTTTTTAATCTCTCCATAGTTATCAAACAGTGGAGATGAGTGCCAGGCCTGGAGATATGAATTCAATCAAACTACTCCTTGTTTTAGAATAACACCACATCCAAAAAGGTAAACGGAGTAGGACACACTCCCAATATTTTAAAGCTCAAACAGAATATTTTAGGGATGTTCATCATAGGTCCTAACAGTGTGGCTGTCCTCTCCCCTTCTATCCTAACATACCACTTGAGCTCCAGGCTCACTTTGCTGCATTTTCTGTTTCTAAAATCCTCCAGAATATGAGAATCAAAGGGGGTTGCCTCGGTGACAAGAAATTGTTTTGGTTCTGTGAAAGAAAATCAGTACTTGACAAACAGAATATGGTGGCTGGCATACTGGCATGCAGAATATTACTGAGAGTTTCTATTTAATCCTTGCCACAACTTCTTTTTCATTTCCACCTCTTATTTTGAAACAGTCTTTTTTAATTTGTAATTTTTTGTGAAGTAGAAAGTGTTGCTAGCCGGGGGTTGGGGGTGGGGGTGGGAAGGTGGCACATGCCCTTAATCCCAGCACTCAGGAGACAGAGGCAGGCAGATCTCTGTGAGTTTGAAGCCAGCCTAGTCTACAAGAGCTAGTTCCAGGACAGCCTCCAAAGCTACACGGAGAAACCCTCAAAAAACAAAAATAACAAACAAACAAACAAACAAACTGTTGCTAGGATTAAGCTATTTAAATTTCAAGGTACATTAATAAAGACAAATTGATCTCTAGGTATGCACACATTCTCAACTAAATGCACTTAAGATTCCTGACAACACACACACACACACACACACAGAGAGACAGAGAGAGAGAGAGAGAGAGAGAGAGAGAGAGAGAGAGCCTTTCTCCTATTGCCCTGATGATGCTTATTATGGCTAAATTATTCTGGACCTCTTCCCTCTTCAGATAGTTCTAGTATTTGGTGTTCTCTCTCTCTCTCTCTCTCTCTCTCTCTCTCTCTCTCTCTCTCTCTCGTCTCTTCTCTTTCAACAAATCAATGGCCAAGTTCAAAATTTTTTAAATGCAGTGAGTTGTTTTGCATTCTAACTTTAGCAAAATAATTTTCCCTCTTGACTTATTTGCTTCTCTTTCCCAATTGTTTATTTAATTCTATTAGTGTTTCCAGATTCTGAGCATAAATTACCTGCTAATAAAATCTGAGCGTATTTCATTATCCAGTGTGTGTATGATTCAGGTCCCTCTGGCCATGCAGTTGCAGCCCAACTCTATTTGAGTTTTAAGAAACGTCAATCTTTTAAATCAAGTTTAGAGCCTGAAAGGAGATGGACTATTTTGCTGATTATTCAAATGAATTGATAGACTTGCGATAGGAAATCTGGCAACAGTAGAGTCTTGAACATTCACAACACAAATGTAAAGCATGTAATATTCAGTCACCTGTTGGAAACACTCCTAGAAACTAATTGCAGTGTTGGGTCACCTGTCACAGCTAATATCTGAGTGAATGAAGATAGTCAAATATGCACTGTATGACAACTGGAAAAATGGTCATTCCCTAAAATATTAATTATGTACTGACAGTGACTGGAGGAAGTCACTACCTATAGAGAAAGCCAGGCTAAAGAGAATATGGTGATCCATACTGTTAAGTCTGTCAGAAAATTGTAACCTATGGAAATGCAGACCAAAATTATCTGAATGGAATATTCCTTTACAAGATGTTCCTCTGAAGTAATTTGGTTGTTTCTGTGTGGAATGTTCAAAGAATGCTGTCAGGGAAAGAATGCAAAGAGAATATCTAGCATATCAGCGTTAATGAGATAAAATACACACATTCAATAAACAAGAAGAGAACTAACATTCTCTCTCTGACCACCCCAAATTTAGTGTAGATTCTCAGCATGTGTTAGGGCCTCAACAAATACTTGTGGACATGAATACAGCTAAAATGAAATAAATGGAAGCGAACCAACCTAGTACTGGCAGGTGCATTCTTGAATAGCATCCATCTGATGTCACCTTAGAGTAGTTGCGGGTTTTATGAAATACAACGTGATAAGAAGAAAGTGGGCAATATCAGAGCAAATCTCTTCGACCAGGCGTTTTACACGGAATGGTATGGGTCATGAAAACATTTGTATTCTGTGTATTTCTACAAAATGCAAGTCATTTCGATGCCTCTTAGTGCAGAGACAGGTTACTCAGGCAAAGGTTTTCTCCTGAAGAAATATGGCCTTGCCGCTGACTCCTAGCCCCTTGCACCTGGTCAACCACTGAGGGGAAGCAGGTAGACCTGGAAACTCCACCTGAGGCCTCCTTCAAGCTCCTGCATCCATTTCTGACGTTTAACAAGGAACAGGTGGCTACTATCAAAACGAAGAAAAGTCATGCGATTTATATAATTCTGATGCTGCTGTTCTCTGGGTGCAGCGCCTCCCCAGCTCCTGCGTGGAGGCAGACTGTCTGGGCAGTCCTTAGGTGTCTCCACTGTATTTCAGGGTTCAAGTCAGAAACAGCCGCTGCGTGCTGGCCGACGATCCGACAATTTAGCCACTCACAGTGCAAATTTAACAACTACAAAAAAATGTACTACCACCTGATCCACGAATCCCTCCATCGAAACGTGGCCTTTAGGCATCACCTTCTGCTCCGCTTCGCGCAGAACATGCAGTTTGTTGTTACCAACCGGAGAACTGTGCCTGGCTGCAAGCAGGATCGCGCAAAGAGCTTTGGACCCCAAGCGGCCGCTTTCTCGCATACTCTGTTACTCTGCGAAGGAGGACGCCAAGCGCGCCACTCGGCTTCGGCCTTTCATGGCTTGCCCAGCTTCAGTCTAGCTCAAGAAACGATCCCAGCACCAGGGAGATGTTCCCCTTCTTGCCTGATTTATTCCCAGAGGCAACCCCGTCAGCAGCCAGGCCTGCCTCTCTGCCTTTGTCTTTCTCAGTGCCGGCTTGGGATCTCGATTCCATCCCGGAGTGCACCCCAACCCTCACAACTGGATCGTGGGAACTGTGCTGTCCCAGTAAGCAGCTCCAGTCACGTGCTGCCTGGGCAGCCCCAATATCCCGACCTTTAACCTCTGAGCCCAACCCCGCTCTCACGCAGAGAGAGCAGGACCTTAGTGGCAGGGGGAGGAGGTTATAGAGACTCTTGCATGCTCTGGCACTAAAAATCCGGAAATCACTCTGTGCGTAGTGTCACAGGACAATTAATCCTTCCAAAGTTAGCAACCATGTTTAAAACGTTTTATTCTTTTTCTCTTTAAAAATATTTACAGATCTGTACTCTCCTCATTTCACCCCTCAAGATGAAGGGAATGAAGAGATGTGATTAGGTTAGTGACCAAGGCCCCAGGGGGCTCGGCTTGGCTGAGCGTGTGTCCTTATACAAACACACATATACATAAATACATAACAGGTGTATATATGGGAGAAAGAGTACCCGGTTTTGTTGGTGTTCTGATTTTTTTTCTTGCTACCAGCCGAAAGCAACCTAGCTAAAACTCCCTTTCCCACCACCACCCGAGAATCTCCCCTTTTGTAAGTTTTCAAACGCGTATGGTTTGGGTTTTGTGTAGAAAGCAGGTGTTCTGGCGCGAGGAATGCAGATAAATACCCAAAACAAACAAACAAACAAAAAAGTAGGGAAGAGGCCATAAATAAGACATAACGAATACACATGGTGTATTTCTTAATATTTCTGGACACGCGACGCTCTGCTCCGGAGCCCTGGGAAGGATGCCGCCCGCGCTCGCGCCCCGGTACGTAGGCGATTGCAGGCGGCCAGGGACGCCCTGGGAGCCGGCGGGCGGCTCAGTAGTCAAGCTTGTTGTACAGGTTGTAGAGCGGTAAGGCCGAAAGGTTGCTGCTGGGGTAGTAGAGCGGGGCCGGGAAGGCGAGCGAGCGTGGCCCCGGCACTCGCAGCAGTGAGCTGTCCCGAAACACCAGCGGCATGCCCACGAGAGTCTGCGCCGACGCGTGTGCCATGTTGGCCGCCTCCAGCTCGGCCGAGAGCTGCCGCTTCCACTTGTTGCGGCGGTTCTGGAACCAAGTCTTAACCTGGGTCTCGGTGAGCTGCAGGCTGGAGGCGAGGCAGGCGCGCTCCGAGCTGCTCAGGTAGCGTTTCATGTCAAAGGTGGACTCAAGCTGGTACACCTGACTGCGGGAAAAGACGGTGCGTGTCTTCTTCTTGGCTACTCCGGCCTGCCGCTCAGCACCGCCGTCCCGCGGCCGTTCCGGGCCCGGAGAGGGCGAGCCCACCGGTAAGAGCCTCTCTTTCTCTTCCTTAAAGTCCGAGTGAGAAGGAGAAAGGAAAGGCGTGCGCTCCGAGCCCGCAGGCCCTGCACTTCCGCTGCCCTTGGGGGTACCTAGAGAGTAAGCACAGACAGAATGACCAGGGAGTTGAAGCGCTTAGAAAACTCAGCTCTTTCCAAGACCAGGAGGTTGGCCGATGCCTGCATTCCCCTTATTACTATACCAACCCCTTCTTTTTCTGCCGTGTCTTAAGAGGGCCCAAAGTCAGAGTCTCGGCCTTTCCAAGCAATAGAAGAGGGTCCCATATAATCCGAGTTTGAGGGTCTCGGTTCCCACTCTTATAAAAAATATAGGTGGTAACAGTCTGGAGAGGGGACGTTAACTCCATTTTTAAAAGGTGATTTTTGCCTTGTAAGACCTGAGCTTTCTAACGTGGCATCATTTACAGGCCCTTTCTTAGGAAATCAGGCTAAAGACTAACTCCGGGGCTCTCCTCTGTCAGCTGTTGTCAAGAGGAACCCTCTCTGAAACGCATCACTATCAATCATTTTAGAGTACTGATCACTTGGAGAAAAGACCTAGAGGAGGGAAAAAAAAAACAAAGAGACTGGAGGACAGACTGAACACCTACACCAAATCTACAGAACTCCTCAGGAAAGAAAGTACCCCTTGTGGGAAAGCTTTCTGGCAAGCACCGAGTGTACCGCCCGCAGAGTTCCTGGCCCACTCCAGTTCACCCTCCTTCCAACACTATCTTCCCTTAAACGCTCCCAATATTTCTCTACTTCTCCCCAGCGCCCGCCCTTGTCAGGGGGCACCTCTGGTGCATACTACCCCTCCCCTTGGCCTGGACCCCCAAACGGCCCGGCTGAGGCCAGAGGATGCCCTCTTCCCGAGTCTCCGACACGCGCACACCGCGTAGGCTCACGCGCACTCCGGGCCAGACTCCCGACGTGCGATCCTTACCCAGGCAAGGGAAAGGGATCGGGGGATGGTGCTTAGGGCTTGGCTCCTTGGGCCCGTGCGGATCTGGGCAGAAGCAAGCCGGCGCTTTCCAGCCTTCGTCCAGCTCCTCCTCTTCCGAGGACACAGACAGGCTGCGTTTCCTGGCTGGCCACCCGGCGGGCTCCCGCGGTGCCTCGGAAGGGCCCCCGCCCAGGATGGACTGGATGGTGAAGCTGGAGACGCCACCAGCCGCCGGACATCCCTTCCCCACATCTTCCTTGCTGCCCATCCTGGGTTCATAAGAAATCGGAGGAAACCAAGAACTCCCTTTAGAGCGGGTCTGGGTGGAAGGTGGTACGGGCAGGCAGGCGGGGGGAGGGGCGGGAGGGAAGGCAAGGGGAGGGGGTGATGAGGCTGGCGAGGCGTCCCTTGTGCGCCAGGACACGCAGGCACCGGACGGCTGCTCGAGGGTCCCTGCCGGCCCGGCTCTGGGTGAGCCCGCCCAGCTCCGGTGCCAATGTCCCTTTCTCGCCTGCCAATTCCACCGGTCTCGGGCTACGCGGAGGCTGCGCGGCCTCATTTGCATAGAGGTTACCAAACCGCGGCCAATCGCAGCGCCGCCGAGCGGCCCCGGAATTTTTTAAAAAGCTGGGGCCGAGCATGCAGCACCGGGGAGCGCCTGGAGCTCGCCTAGTACAGGACCCGTTTTGGCTCTGCCCAGCCTGGGGCATCTGGGGCGGAAGGCAGCTTAGACTGCAGGCTGGATTTCTGATCTCACCCTGACTCGGTCCCCTGTTTCTCCAGAGGCAGGGACTGCGCGGGACTTCGAGCCGGTGGGGCCCTCTGGCATCCAAGGTGCTTCCCATAGGCTGCAGTCAGCCTCCCGAGCCCTCAACCCCTTTCAGCCTAGAGGAAACAGGCAAAAAGCTATGAGTCTCCTGCCGCGTTGGGGTAGATTAACAGTATGGGGCTCAGAGAGATGCCTTCTCTGCGTAGTGGCTGGGAGACACCAGAGAAGAGAACTGCAGTTCTCCATCTGCAGACGCCGCTGGCTAAAGGGACCACAGGACTTTGGAAACGGAGTAGCCCTAGATCTCCTAAGGTCCCGGTTCACATTCCAGCGCCACCATTTATATTGTACTAATTTGAACAAGTCTGGTCCCAGGAGAAGCATCTCTGCACTCTGGCAAACACCTTAGTGTCGCCTGCCCCTTTCTCCTTGTGGAGATGTGTCAGCTAGAGGTGGAAAAGCGTCCCTAGAAACCTAAAGCTCTTGGAGTGCAGGATAGTTAGTTCCTAAACCTTGACCAAACACCACGCCTTCCCTCGCCGCAACTAAACTCTTTTTTTGGGGGGGGGGAATTTTAGTGGTCTCAAAATTGCTACATTGCTTCTGAGAAGAAAAGTAGGTAGCTATGGGACTGTTTTAGAAATGGGCAGAATCTTGTCAAATATGAGTAGGATGTCTTTGGGCGAGATATGTAGACGTTCCAGGACTACAGATTTCCCCATTCTTAAAATCGTTGGATGTTACTTTCCTTTCAGAGTCAAAGTGGAACTCAATAAAACCTGATTCTCTCCTTCCCTTTCGTGGCCTCCCTCTGAGCCCAGGCTCTTGCTTGATCCCTAGAGCACCTGTTACCCCATCTAGAGTCATCCCAGCGCAAGCTAAAGGATTTGTTTTGGGGCCACAGTTATCTACACAAGCTTTATGGGAAAGAGCGAGGCCCAAGGCTCCCAGCCAAACCCACCCTCTGTGACTGCCACCTTGATGTCCCGGGAACCCTGTTCCTTAGACACACCAGTGAAGAGAGACTATAGAATCGGTCCCCACAAATGTCCAGACTGCACCATGACGGTGCAGTTCCTCGCCTGCACCGCTCCCGGGTTATTGAGTAAAGCGCTTATAATATCATTAGCCTCGGTGAGTTACCGACTGCGGCCCTGCTCGTGGCAGAACTCTCCCTACTTAACTCCTCAAAGGGCTCGTTAATGGGCTAATTGATTAGGGGTCGGTGGCGCAGCCGGGACAGGGGCAAGGGAGGGAGCAGAGGGCCAGGAGGCTGTGCGCCCAGGCCCGGGAGGCTGGCGAGGGGCAGGTGCCGGCCTCCGTCACCGCATTAACCTCTTCAGGGCTCTGCGGCGGGGTCGAGACACATTACAAATGGTCAGCTTTAATCATGGTGTCAGCTCATTAACCCGGAAGGACCCGGCGCTGAAATACAATTTGTGCGTCCTGTTCTGCGCGGCCATGGCACAAGCTCCCCGGCCTCATCACATTGAGTCCAGCGCTCCCGCGGAGGCAGGGAGGGAGGGAGGGAGAGAGAGAGGGAGGGAGGGAGAGAGAGAGAGAGAGAGAGAGAGAGAGAGAGAGAGAGAGAGAGAGAGAGATTCCAGAAGAATTGTCCAACTCAGTCACTAACCCTTGGCTTCTCAAAAGCACGCTCATCTGGGAGGCTAGAGCCAGATCAATACTACTACAAGAGGACCCTTTGGCCAACTTGAGAGTCAGAGCCAGCTACACAAATGGAGGGAAAAATCCCTAAGTGGAGGAGCTAGAGTTAGTTGGGCCTTTCTGAGCTTTAGCTTTATTTTTAGCTTTTTAAAGTACGTGGTGCTAAGAACATGTTGGGAGCTACTCATGGTAGTTCATTTTAATCTTCACAGCAAATGTGACTCAGATCTTTGCTGCCATGGTATAGACATGGAAACTGAGGCTGTGGGAAAAAATAATCTAGGCCAACTAGTGGAAACAGGATAGATGCTCAGGGTTGTTTCGTTGCCAGCATTGTGCTCTTGAAAGAGGGTAAAGAAAAGAAGCAGTACTGGCCACCAACTTGGAGAAGAGCTGTAAGGAAGGACGAAATCTCCAGAGAGCCAAGGGCTCTAGAACACTGGAAGAGCTGACCTCTTTTATGGTAGGGACCATCGGGGTGGGGTGGGTCTCAGAGCAAAGACCAGCAGGGCACATTATCTGGGAGGCAAGTTCAAGACCTCTAAACCAGCAAACTCTGAAATCTCATGACCAAACTTCTCTCAGGCTGATTTGGAAAGTCAAAGGGAACCACTTGACCTCCCCTGTTCTAACCGAGAGTGTTATCCACTGAAGGCTGCTTTCTCCAAGCCCAGACCAGCTTTTAAGCCACATGAACACACTTATCTAAAGACTTGCTCATCTATTCAGCAAATCTCTCTCTCTCTCTCTCTCTCTCTCTCTCTCTCTCTCTCTCTCTCTCTCTCTCTTCACACACACACACACACACACAGAGGCACACATGCTCTTGAACACAGAGAATATACACTAAACTAGTTAAGTAAATGGGGGTGGTGGACACAAGAGACTTCAAGGCCTTCCACTCCACTCGCTGTCACCTGTGACTCTCAAGTTCTACTCAGTCACAGGGAGGAACTGGAAAGACTACAATAGGAACATCCTACCACCTCTTGCAGGCTACTGTGAATGTCTTAGACTTCACCAAGTGCATAGATAAAGTCCAGAAGCCTTCTGAGTCCTACACTGCTGTGAAACCTAGTCCCTGGAACCCTTAGCTATAGGTCTCTCAACAAAGTTGAGCAATTCTTCCCTAGCACCCCAGAAACCCGGCCCCTCCCAACCCCACCCTTTGAGTCTCCAGATAGCTCCTCCCCTCCCTATTTCTCTGTTTAATGCACACCTTAGGGAGTTGCTCTTCAGAATCTCCAGGGGCCTTTCTCACCATAGGAAAAAGGCAGACGTAAACCCGGTTCCAAGGAATGATAAACTTTCCCAGACTGAAAGAACACTTAAAGTTTAGGCCCTGAGATTATGTGGCTGCTCAATATTAAAGCGGCCCAGAGCAAACTTGCGGAGGAGCCTAATAAAAATTGATCCTCTCTGCTCTACGGCAGTTGGGAAATAGGCTGGCTGAGCCTGGTAATAGTGGAAGGAGGCTCCCTCCAAAATGACAGATGAAGTCATAAACAAGTTTGATCTTGGAATCAAGCTTCGATAAATATTAAACACAGTCTTTCCCCCCCCACCCCGCCCTTTTCTGCGAGTGGATTATGATATATGGCGCGTCCAAACTTTAAAATAAGGAAATACCAGAGAAAATGATCTCAATAAATTTTCTAAGTATAAACGTTGATTATGTTTCGATTTTCATTCAAGGGCCTCTGCTGTTCGTTCTTTGGTGCAAATGACATCTCACAATAGGCTTTTGGGGAAAAGGGCTCCCAACTTGAAAAAGAGAGCCCCAGAGGTGTACAATTTATGTAATCTGCGGCTGGAAAATGAATTGTGTAATTTATTGGAAAACAGAAAGTCATGAAGATTGGATCAGCATAGCCTAGTCCCGACACCCCCCCTCCCACATCCATCAAGTTCCAATTAGAAGCCTAACCAGAGAGCTTTAATGGGTTTCCAATCTAGTAGCCTGATAGACTCATCAATTCCTCTGGGAGAAATTAAGAAAATCGACCGCCCCTTGGCGACGGAGTGTCATTCCTTTCTGCAACTATATGTCAAATTAAAAACACAATTAAAATTTAAACTGTTTCAATCAAAGGGTGCCCTGCAACCTATGTTTCACTTAATAGAACTTGGATGAAAATCTGATGCTTGCACTCCATCACCAAGGGGGGGGAGGGTGGGGAAGGAACTCTAGAGAGGATTCTTTATATTTCTTTAAGACGTAAGTGCTGGGGTGAGGGACACCAGGTGACTCCATCTCACTGCTCCTGACTTAGTGACCAGAGCCACTCTTCTCCTCCAGCATGCTTTCTCCTGTTACACCTTTTCCTCAGCTTGCTTTTCCAGGCACCCAAACCAGAAAGGACTCTTTTGCAACATCAGCACCCCAGACTTTGCACAGTTTCATTCAGTAGCCCAGCACAACCCTGTGAGCACCACCTTTCTAGAGGCACGAAGTAGCTACGCTCTCCCAGGTGGGAGAATTAGGAGGGGGTCTCATGCAAGTCGATAGACCCAGATGGGACTAGGGTTGTAGTCTGGGACTACCTCAATGGCTCCTCCCTGCTAGTTCTCCTTCAGGACACTTTTACAAGAGAAGGGTATTGGGTGAAGCTCAAATCTCAATGCTAGATCTCAGCACTGAGAGCCACTAGGTGGTGATTCCCCAGTACTTACAGCATTGCTATCTTAGAGGGGGCTCTTTCACCTTCCCCCATTTATATGTCAAAAGTTCAACATCATCTGCTTTACACAAGGAAAGGCTAGATATGCACTCAAATGTGAACCTTTCCAGGCTTTCAGATGTGCACTTGCTGGTACAATGGGTGGCTGACACTCTAAAGTCAGGGAGGGTCTGTAAACACTGCCCGGTGACAGGTAAAGAGTGAGCAGGAGGCAAGGAGGAGGGGCTAGGCAGATGGCTTCTTTAATGCCACAGTAAAGTGCCTGTGTGGGCACAGTCCCCTGGTTCTCCTGGCTGCCTCAGGGATTTCTGTGGGTCTGAGCATCCTTGGCACATGGCTCAGTTTCCTACTCACTTTGCAGTATTTGAGTTTGGGCCACTGCAAGGGGTGGTCACTGGGCTGCTAGAACAAGACAAGCTAAAATAGACTAAAATGAGGTCTTCGAGCTGGTCAAGCGCCCATCTGGTAAAGGCTAGAAGCCCCCACAAGGACTCCCAAAGGAAGCTCAAGAATCCCATGGGCTTCCATGAGATGGAAGCAGGGGTGTTGGCACCACAGGTGGGTACTAGATCTCCCAGAGCAGAAGCACCCAGAATGAGCAGCCCTAGAGGCCCGGGGAACCCTTTCACCCCTCACTTGGGATGGCTTTAGAAAGGAGATAAAGCTCACCCACCTCTTCACCACCTCCTCCTCCTTCTTCCAGCTCCACTTCCAGTTTCCCAGGCAAGGGGAGGAGGGTGCTCCGGGGCTAGCCTGCCCCTTGTGGTCTCTGACTCTGACCTGCCAAGGGAATGTTCCCCCTTAGAAATGAACACCAGTGGCAGGGGTGCAGTTTATATGTCTTGGTGTTGTTTGATGTACACACATCCACTCTATTTACTACCAAATAAAAGAAATACATCTGTGTTGCCAACAGAAACAGTTAGCAGGCTGGCTCTGAGCTCTCCCAGGGCCTGGAGGCACTCAGAGGTACTCAGAGCACTGTGGTGACTCCTTTAGTATTGGCACATAGGAGTGTGAGGGTCCCTGGTCATCGTGTAGTGGTGAGGTTAGGCTACTTTGACCAGGTGGCTTGTGACAAAACTCCAGGATCAACCTGCCACATGGGATTTTTTTGGTGGGAAAAAGTGGGGTGGGAGTATATACACCCTGCTCCCTGCCCATCCATACTATCTGTTCTTAGCCCACTTTAGTCAGGAACCATTGAGAAAACCAGCCACCTAGGGTCACTTTAAACATACATGACTGTACATATGCCCGAGCTATCCTGATGGTGCTAAAAAAATTGTGAGTGGGTGTGTTAGGAACCTTGGGCTGCTTGTATCTGCAGAGAAATATAAACTAGAGGCATCATGTGTGGTGTGCCAGGTTGAGTGTATGCTGTGTTGTTTGCACTCATCCATCTATTTGGTGGCCTCTGTGGAAGGTGAGATCATTTTCATTAACCAGAGCATTGACTGGTGTGAAGATCAGACTCAGAAGTGTAGGTAGACAGAAAGCTAGATTCCACAACCTAAAGGTGATAAAAAGATAAAATGAGGAGTGTCCACTCAGCATCCTGGAACAGGAGACCATGGTTGCCCTGACTATCCCTAGAGAATGTCCAGAGGATTTCAGGAGGCCTCGGCACTCCCCACAAAATGTCTTCTTTAGTGATTGGTTCTAGAAGCTCCTGGGAATCTTTGTAAAAGGGAGATGAGCAGAGGATAAGACAGCAACCAGCTCTGCAGTCCTGTACTGGGTTTCTTCTGACAGGAAGCTCTCAGAAAGACCCATTGTGCCCCACTCAGAAAAG
Organism: Cricetulus griseus; assembly: GCF_003668045.3. Taxonomy (NCBI): domain Eukaryota; kingdom Metazoa; phylum Chordata; class Mammalia; order Rodentia; family Cricetidae; genus Cricetulus; species Cricetulus griseus. The sequence goes on from NC_048596.1 coordinate 69,331,551, forward strand.
CTCCAGTATTCCATTTGTCATAGCCTCCCACTATGAACACTGAGGAAAACAGCAGGACCCCCACCGAACTGGAAGATAATGTGAGCACCACGCTCTTCCTCCAGGGCTAAACTGTGGCTCCAGGGTGAGGAATACCAGCCCAGAGCAGCAAAACTCCCATGCAGGAGGAAAAGCAAGGCCAATGGGATCAGACAAAGGATAAACTGTGCTGTGGAAAACCAGTTATGTCTTGACTTTCAAAAGACTGGGTCAGTCAAGAACCGCTTTCTAGAATCCAAACAAATAAAGAAGTATTTTCTTGGCATTTGATAACATCATGCTCTGGCTATAAAATCTGAGGACATGTTTGCTATTGCAACATTATTTTTAATGAGCTGTTACTGGCCTGTCCCGCAGTTAGTATTGCCAACAGTAAAAGGCATCACTCTGTTTGCAGGTAACACAAGGAACAACATATTTTGACCCCGATATTCTGTTTATTTTTCATTTATGACACATGCCCTCGTTTTTATTCCAAACCAGAGGAAAATAAAGGCAGATCTATCTTCACTGGGGTCCAGGCTAAAATTTTGCCACAAATACGCACACTGGTTTATTTGAGGCCAGTTTTCCATCAACAGAAAACGATAGCCGTGTTTCAGCCACAGTAGAATCAATTGTGTCGATTGAGTTGGAGCAGCTTGGCAACACAGTAGGAGAAAAGACAGCGTGGACAGGCGCTCCCCAGTGGTTGTGTCCTGCTTGTGGCAATGCTGGCTGGAGTCTTCTCTGCCTTGCTGGCTCCCCAGCTCCAAACGGACACTGTCGGGAATGTGATCATCACGGACACACACAGACACACACAGACACACACAGACACACACAGACACACACAGACACACACACACACACACACACACACACACACACACACACACACACACACACACACACACACACACACACACACACACACACACACCCCACAGAACTTGAAGGCAGGCAGCCATGCCAAGTTGGCAAGGAACACCTGAACACCTCAAAGACCAGTTTTTCTAAGGGTTTGGGAACGCCTTTGCCTCTGGTGCTGAGGGCCAAGAGTGCAGGGGCCTGAGGAAAGCACAGTCATCCAAGGATTGGCCAGGACAGGTGGGTCTACACAGGCTACCCTGAGGCAGCTTTGGGCACTGATGGACACAGAAAGCCTGGCTGGCATGGCTGCAGTAACCTGCAATAGTGCCTCCTCAGCCAGTGGCATATTCCCCACGCCTTTTGCACTGGGTAGCTGAAATTCTCCCAGCTCAGCTGAAACCTCCCCGTCCTAGAAGTAGCCGCTTCTCCATCCCAAGGACTGCTAGGTTTAACGATCTACCTCCAGACTCAGCCGAACTCCAAGCTTTGTGCTCACTTCTTTCCTCCAACAACCCAGGAGGCCATTGCGGCCTCCACAATCTTATCATGGCTTTTTAGGGATGCCTGGCCCAGAAGCTCTTGAAGGAACCCTGGCTTGGGGAAAGCAAGGAAGCTTCAGCCTCTCCTTGAGAAATACCACCTGTCTTTAAGCTCGGGGCTGCCATTTTGCTCAATTTTGCAAGTTAGATAAACCTAGGTCTTTAAACCCTTCTCATCCCTCAGTCTTCCTTGTTCTGACGAGGGCCTTTTAAGCAGTAGAAGATATGGGAAAGAACATCCTTGGTCCTGAACAAAGCCGCCTCTGTCTCCTCTGCTGGCTGGATTCTAGGGGCCTGAGTCCAGGTCAGACTTAGAAAGAGCACAGAAGCTGTCAGAGACAGGCAAAAAAGAGTTTCCCTGGACACCTGCTCCTTGGGGGCGCAGGGGTTGTGGGGTGGGAGAGACACCATCCAAACTTACACACTCTGGCAACATGAAAGTCTTAGTTTTTTGCTTTTTAATTAATTTGATTCCACAACATTAAGTGTAACAATATTTTGTGGAGTTTTTCTTTTCTTTTCTTAAAAAGGGGTGGAACTCTAGCAGAGGACAGGGAGGGAAGAGGAAACAGACTACTCCTAACGACAGAACAACAGGTGTAGCCAACAGGAAAACAGAGCCAGAGAGGCCCTATGGAGTTGAGGGTAAATTTTACAAGAAAACTGTACATTTATCAAATAAGTTAAGATTCTCCTATGTTGATTGTCCTTCACTTAAAGCGCTCCACTCTGCCTGGCTTCCTCCTCTAGCATTGCTACCCTACCTTGCTTTCTTCCTTTTCCCTCTCCCCTGCTTAAACTTTCCTCTACATTAATGATTATGCCGTGGCATGGTGGTCCTTATACCCACAGAGGAAGGGGCAGGGCTCTAGGGAAATTTTGTACAATATTGCACAGGTCAAAGCACAATAGTTGCTGCACAGTAAAAATGGGAAAGGATAAAATGTATTTTTTCTACCTTCCCCCCCCCCCCGAAAAAAAGAAAGAAAGAAATTAAAACAAATCTCTCATGCAGGTATAACACAGTAGTGATAGTGATGTTAAATAACAATTTTCGGGCCAGTCATTTACCGCTAAATAAATGCTAGTGATAAATAAGACCACTGGAACCCAACTAGATGTGGAGCTGTTCCAATTTCTAAAGGTCTGATTTGGGACTTTTGTCTTTTCCCTTTAAACATTTTGGTTAGGGAATTCCTTAGTCACGAACTGAGACAAATGATGTTAACTGCCACAGATCGGCCGCTTAGCTAACTGTTGGGATTCTACCAGAGGTTACTCAGATTCTGTAAAATGAGTGTGTGGGTGGGTGGGGGGGTGTAGCTGACTGGGGGGAGGCAAGAGCCACACCCATAAATCCAGAAATATATGAATTCAAAATATGAATTCTCTCTCTGGATTTTCAAAAATAGTTCTATAGAAAATGAATAAACTAAAGGAAGTTGGGTTTTGCGATTATTTTCCTTCTGTAAAAATAATCCCCCCTCCAAAAAAAAAAAAGCCACAGCAAAAGGGAAATTTAAGGGGAGGTTTGCACATTTATCAAAAAAAACTTTCAATTGGAAGTTTTGACCTGGGAATTTTGTAGCCCTACCATCCCGTTTTCTTGCAATGGTAAGCAAAACCAAAAATAAGAGGAGAGGCGCCTCAAATTCATAGGAATGAATTGCACGAAAATGCATTGCAAATACTTACAAAATGCTATTGGGGGGTGGGAGGCAAGGCAGTGAGCCCAAGCCCTGGTTCCCAAGGTCGCTGGCCACAGCTCGGCGCCCTTGGTCCAGCCCAGTCTCCTCCTGGGTCCCCGAAAGACGGCCGGGTGCTCACTCCCTCTCCCCTCTCCGGTCTCACACCGGCCGTAGTAGCGGCACGGAGGAGACAACTGGGTGCGAGTAGTAGACTGGGTGCGGGAAGGTGAGCAGCGGCTGGCTGACCGGCACCGGGGCCCCGGCGGCCGCCGCCGCACCGTCGGCGGCAGAGTTCTCGTGGTAAAGGATGGGCACGCGCACGATGCGCTGAGCCGCGGCGTGGCTCAGGTTGGCGGCCTCCAGCTCGGCCGCCAGCTGTCGCTTCCACTTGTTGCGACGATTCTGGAACCAAATCTTGACCTGCGTCTCGGTGAGGTGAAGCGACGCAGCCAGGCCGGCACGCTCGGAGCTGCTCAGATAGCGTTTCATATCGAAGGTGGATTCGAGCTGGAAGACCTGGCTGCGGGAGAAGACGGTGCGCGTCTTCTTCTTGCGGCATGCGGGCTTCTTCTCGGGACTCTCGGCGCCCGCCTTCCAGTCCTCTGAGCCCGGAGTCGCCGCAGTCGCCCCTACAGTCGTCCCAGCCGCGCCCGGCACCACCTCGCCTTCTTTTTTGCCTTCCTCTGAGTCGCTCTCTTCCAGAATGATCTCGTCCGGGCTCTTGGAGTCCAGCTCCTTGTGATCTGGGTCAGCCTTGAGCAGAGGCTCCGGGGAGTCGCGGTCGGTGCCGGACGCAGGGGAGGAGTCTCGCAGGAGGGCTTTCTCCGATGCTGCAGAGACAGACAAACAGACGCACACTCAAGCACAGCAACACAATCTTGAGCGGGGAGGGAGTCTGGGGGCAGCAGGCGCAGCCCACGCGTTGGCCTTCCGGCTCCTGGTGCTGGGGCCTCAGCTTTCCCAGGTCCTCCTCTGTCCCTGCTGAGCTGCAGTAGGGCGCCAAGACCTAGGATTCCCTTGCCTCCCAAGGACCAGCGAGCCGATGATGGCAGCAGGGCCGCTCCTTTCATCCCACGTATCCCGTGCCAGGGGCCAAAGGAAAAATTATCTGTGGTTAGGGTTCATCCCTGCCTTCCAGGCCTAGTCCCCTACTCAGGCCATCCCAAGCCACCCATTCCTGCTAGAGGCCACTTTTCCCGGGAATCGCAGCGCCGGAGCCTCCAATTCCTCCTCTTTTCTCAGCAAGTGGGATTGGAATCCTGGGCCTCCTAACCAAGCGCGCAGGAAAGATGAGGGCTAGAGGACCGAGGAAGTTGGCCAAAACTCGGGTTTGCAGGTGTTGGGGCATCCCATAACTGTAGTGACCAGCCCAGGGCGGGGATAGGACCAGCCCGTAGGGAGGGAGGGGAGAGCGAAAGTTCAAAGAGAGGTCGGTACCTTCTGGTCGCGGGAGGTGGCCGCCGGCTGGGGTCAGGGTGTAGGGGTACCACCAGGCCGGGGAGCGCTCCAGGTAGTGTGCGGGCAGGGCAAACCTCTGCGCTGGGATCTCAAAGCGGGGGAAAGCCAGGTCGCCCACCTGCGAGAGCGCGAAGCCTGCGGCGCCCTCCAGGGCACCCTTGGCTGCGGCGGCGGCAGCGGCGGCCGCGGCAGCGGCAGCCGAGGCCGGCGCGAAGAGCGTTCGTGGGGGCGGCTGAGGTTTCGGGGGAGGCCGGTGGTGGTCTCCGTTGAGCAGATTCCTGATGGAGAACGGGGATTCCTTGGGCGCGGGAGGCTGGGGTGGCGGCTGCGGGGGCGGCGCGCTGGCAGTGCCCGAGGCGTCCGGCCCGGGCTCCGGCATGGTCCCCAGTCCTCCGGGTCCCACGGAGGGAGGGAGCGGGACAGGCGGGCGGCGGGGCGAGCAGGCTAGGGGCCGGAAATCAGACCATAAACGGAACTCAACTACGGGGCTCAAAGTCGGGGGCCGCCCCGGGCGCGAATCGAGCCGCGGGAGGGCGGGGTGGGGACCGGGCCGGGGCGGGCTCGCATGGGGGAGGGGTCCAGTGGGGCGGGGAGCGGACCTGCCTCTGCGCCCAAGGAGCGAGGGGGCCGGGTAGAAGCTGCGGCTCCCCGGGAGGAGGCTGCGAGAGCGTCCCGGGCTTGGGATGCGTCAATCCGGCGCCGGATGCTAATGATGAAATCAAAATGTCATCCAAGTTAAATGCGGGGAGTATACGGCGATTGGGCGCGTACAATGGCAAATGGGATTAGGCCGGCCAAGGCGCAGCCGAGCCGGGGCCCCGCAGCCGCCTCCGCCACCGCCCCCCTCCTCGCCTTCCCTCGGATTTTGGCGCTTTGGCTTCGGGCTATGAGAGCCCGCCTGTTATTGGCTTTATATAGTCCAATTAGGCAGCAAATGAGGACAAACCTATTAGCACAAAAGGATATTGGCTCTCGCTAAAGAGGCACTCGGAGAGCTCCCACCAAAGCGGGAGGCGCACGAGGGACCCGGAGAAGGAGACGCCCCCGGCGGAGAAGAGCTCACCGACCCACAAGAGTCTGGAGCCCGCGCCTCCCTCTACCCCCTGCGGCTCGGCCTCGGGCTTGCCGTTGCCGGCACGCTGGAGGGGGAGGGGCAGGCCAGGCTGGACCGAGTCACCTCGGGGTTATTTGTGCTGGGCTAGCAGCCACCACTCTCCTACCCCTCCCGGCGTGGCAGGGGCCAGCTGTCCCCACGCGGCTGGAAAGCCTCGGTCTTGCGGGCCCAGGAAGCAGGGCGCCACCTCGGTTGGGGACGAAGTCAATGCTCTCTTTCCCCAAAACCTGATAAGCAGGACGAAGGCAAGAAGAGGGGAATTAGGGTTCCCTACCCACCGTCTAGTGGGAAGGAAGAGAGTTCTCGTGTCTGCGGGCTCAGGAATCCGGGTAGCCTTGACCTTTGGTCCTGAGAACCGAAGAGTCAATCCGAATCTCCCGAGAGTAGGAGTGGATACGCGACTGCACTCTCTTGAGAGCGCAGGACCCTCCGACGCTCGCTCGCGCTTCCCCTTCGTGAGACTGTGAGACTGTCGGGGTAGCGATGTTCCCGCACTGACGACTACACTCCAAAGGACCCCACTCTTTCTTGTTTTACTCCACTCTCTTTGAATGACCGTGCCCACGGGTCAAGGACTGACTCCAAACCTGCGGTCCGAGACAGCACTTTCCCCAAGAAGTTTCCGGGTGCGGCTTAGGAGCTACCTAATGCTTTAACACAGGCTCTGAGAATCGGAGGCGCAGCGGAATACCTTTCTCGGTTGTGACAGTGGCAGCGACACCTGCAGCACGTCCCATGGGCCTCCAAGTCTCTGGAGAACCAAGGCGGGCCTCTGAGGAATAGCTGGACTCCATCTGCCTTAACAGCTCCATAAGCTGAGCAGGAAAGGAAGCCCAAGAGACAAGCAGTTCAATTGTAGATTTCAGCGACAAATAAAACAGAACTGTTGGTGGGGTCCCTTCCCCGGGGATGGATAGTTGTCCCAAGAAAGATGGCAATCTGTCCTCAGCCCTGGTGAAGCTCCCTTCACACCTGAGCTCTCTCCGCCCCACCCCTTTCGTTTTCTTTCCGTTGAGCCTTGCCTTATTCAAGCAGACCCAACCGTTTTGGGTCCCCAAATGGGAAGTAGGTTTATTTTATTTTCCAGTCCTAGGGCTCCTGAGCCTCCTCCAAATCTTGACGGTCGTGTTTAAAGTTTTGACATTCACCCCACAGTAACGAACCCTACATTTGCCTTGTAAGTAGCGCTTCCATAAATGGTTACTATTATTCCTCTGAGTTTGTACAAAGCTTTACTGGAACGCACAAGGGCATATCATCTAAAATCTGAGTCGGAGCCAATCACAGCTCGGAGGCTCAAACAGGGTGGGAAATATGTTCGGGTTTTATAGAGAAAAGGTGTCCAGAGAGGAGACCATACCTAAGGCACCCAACCAGTGTTGGACAACTAGAGGTCACTCCCCCACCCCACGGGGAGAAATCGTTCTCTGAGCGCAGGCGACATGAATGCGCATTACTTGTGCACAGCAAACCTGGTGGCCCAGTAGGCTGTGGAGACATCTTCCATGGGTGTGTGGGGGTCTGGTGGGGAATGTGTGCACACTCGCTAAAGTTCTGCCGTAGGGAGGCTACTTTAAACTAGGGAAAGCGGAAATTCGTCCCCATTTCTGCGAACTGTGTGTCAGTGCCTACCCTACTCTGACTACCATGCGAGGCGGTGTTCAATCACTATCACTGTATCTCAAAAAACAAAAACAACTAGCAGACACTCACGAGCCCGCAGGCACAGAAGACGCTCTGTCCCAGGAAGTGACTTAGGGCTCATCATAATTCTGGGCCTAGATGCACCGACCTAAGAGGAGTAGGTCGGGTCTCAGGCCAATCGGCCTATGTGTCCCTTTCCTAAAGGGCGCTAGAGTATGTACGAATGTGTGAGTTCACGAGAGGCTTCAGCATCCCCAGCTGGACTTCAACAACAGAAAGCATGGAGTTGATCTTTCCTTACTAGTTCGAAAAAGCTAGCGTCTTGGCCTTGGGTGCCTGGACAGCATCACTCGCTCTCTGTAGAGGCTGGGGATCCCTCCACTTGCCAGCACCATGATGCCATACAAAGTCAGGCAAATAGCGCCCTCTATGGGGTATCCTCGAGCCTACAGGAGAGGCTGAAGAAAACACAACCTATGCGAAGTATTTAAAGCCAAGGCTTTACTATCCCTATCACCCTTGGAAAACAAGCACTTTTAAATCTTTTTAAAAATCTGAGTTATGGGAGAAATCAAGGGCAAAATCACCTGAAGGTCTCTGCAGATCTTTATCTTGAAACCTCTGGAAGAGATCTCTCCTGCCTCTCATTCTCTGGCTTTCTTTCTCCTTTTAAGGCCCCCTTTACGTTTTTTCCCTTGCAGCCTTTTCTCTACACGTGGGTCCTGACTGAGCTTCAGGATGCCTGCTGCATAAGGCAAGGGTCTGCCTTATTTATTTTTTGAGAACACAGTGTATATTTGGCCAGTCAGATATCTCAGTAAAGGCTGTGTTAATGCCTAAATTCTTGAATATGGTGAGTGGGTAAGTGAGTATATGGATGGGTGGTGAGTGGGTGGGTGAGTTCACAATTCCCACTGCAGAGCATCGATCTGCTTGATAAGAGCATTTCAGACACCCTGGCAACATCCCTGAAACACTCCTCCCAAAGCAGTTTTTGCAGTGTTTAATGAGAATCTAGGTTTTTGGGTTTTTTGCATAGGGTTTTGCCCTGAAGCCCAGGCTTCTCTGGAAGTCATATGTAGTCTCCCTAATGATGAGACTACAAGCATAAGCAACCGCATTCAGACAATCTGAGGTCTTTTGATGATGCACTTTACAAACCCTATAGAATTTCTCAGGAACAGGGCTGCTGAAGAGTACCTCTTAGAGGGTTTATGGCACATGGGCTGTGTAGAATCAGATCTCCACACCGCTCCCTACTCAGACAAGTGGCCAAGAGGGCAAATGGGGCCTGGAGAACACTAATGATCAACACTAAACTTTTACACAAAGAATGAGGCAACTTGGCGAAGGGATGCTTAGAACCACCCTCACACCCACCACACACAAAACTCATATATGCATTTATATACACTCAAGTTGGTATGCAGGTTTTTCTCCAAGGGAGGGGAACATTTATATGTTCTTTGGGACCTCACCTAAAACAGAGGTCTTGCTTCTGCAGCCAGAGTGGGTAAGTCCTCCTTAGATGCAGTGCTCAGACTTAAAGAAAGGATGAGAACCAGCTAAGCTTTTAGCCAAAGCTGCAAGACCCATACTGGATGCCCTAATAACAGCTACAGTTTGCCCTGTTCCTGATGGTTACATTTTATCACCTAACTGTCCTGAGGTTTTTTGTTTATTTGTTTTTGTTTTTTAAACAGAATGGATCAAAGCCTGAAACTGTGTTCCCCACAGAAACTCTGACCCTGTCTCTTTTTTCCATGCTACTTGTAATACTACCAAAGACCCCTGCTAATGAATATGACCTCGAGGAATATACAGCCCCTAGGGATGGACTATAGTCATGTTGTCCCTGATGAAAAATACATCTTGAGTCACATAAGAGAGTGAATTATGCAGTTTCTAATGAGGAAAATGATTATGCAAAGCTAATCTTAGACATCAGTCATTGGTTCCGGCACTGCATACTGGCCACTATCCCAGGGTGAGGTAGGCAGTGCTATTATTCCTGCTTGAAAGATGAAGAAACTGAAGCACAAGATTATAAAACACAACCTCAAAACACTGCTAGGAAGACACTTGGGGCATGTAGTGAGTGCTGGCTATGGTTATGATCAATTCTCACTCACTCTTCTCTTGAAAATGATTTGTTTGTTTGCCTGTTGTTTATTTTGAGACAGGGGCTTACGGTGCAGTTCTGGATGGCATGCAACTCACAGAGATCCACACACCCTCTGCCTCCCAAGTGCTGAGATTAAAGATGACTACACAGACCACACTGTTCTTGTCAGTTTCTCTGAGAAAGCTAGGATTCCTAACTGGTAGGTCTTTAATATTATCTCACTCCTCCCACTTCTAGACTCTTCCATACACTGTTACCCACAGGTTGCTTTCTGCCACCAGAGTTCTTTTTTTTTTAGATTTATTTGTTTTATTTTTATGTGTACAAGTGTTTTGTCTACATATATGTCTGTCTACCAATGTGTTGCTTGTGTCCACAGAGGCCAGATGCAAGCACTAGATTCCCCCCTGGAACTGGAGTTACAAATGGCTATATCAGCTGCTACATGGGTTGCTGGGAATTGAACAAAGGTCCTCTGGAAGAGCAGCCAGGGCTCTTAACTGCTGAGCCATCTCTCTAGCTCTCTCTCTCTCTCTCTCTCTCTCTCTCTCTCTCTCTCTCTCTCTCTCTCTCTCTCTCTGTGTGTGTGTGTGTGTGTGTGTGTGTGTGTGTGTGACAGGATTTCTCTGTGTAACAGCTCTGACTGTCCTGGAACTAGCTCTAAAGACCAGGCTGGCCTCGAACTCACATAGACTCCCAAGTGTTGGGATCAAAGGCATGCACCACCACACCCGAATCGCTTTAGATTTCTTATGAAGGGGAAAGGACTTCAAAAGTTTGTGTTTTTCTCCATGGAACTTGTCTGTCTAAACATGTCTCAGGGTTAACGAGATGGCTCTACAGGTAAAGGAACTTTCCACCAGGTCTGGTGACCTGAGTTCAATCCCAGTGACCTAGGTGACAGAAGGAGAGAACAGACTCCTTCAAGTTGTCCTCAGACCTCTATACATGCCATAGCATGTGTGTAATCCCCTTACTAAACAAATATAATAAAATTGAAAGTGTCTGATATTCTGGAGGCTATGGCTGATAGTTTGCTGATGTTCCAGTCTCCCAGTAATGAAAAGCACTAGGACCACAGTAACATGAATCCAGTAGGAGCGAAACAGCCCACCTTTAGAAGAGTCTTTCCAGAAAGAGGTTATGTAAGGTCCCTAGTGTATCTTAGGATTCATCATCTCCCAAGGCTTTTACCCTTTGAGGAATGATGTGCTCACTCTGAAGCCACCCAGGGTCCCATTGTAGGTATTGTTCTCCAGTTTCTTTTATAGTGCTGAGACAGCCTGGGATTTTCAAACAAATCCTGCTAAGTACCAAAAATTCTATCACAATGTATGGACTGAATACTCATTGAGCAGCTGGTGTGTGCTCAGCAATATCCTGGGCACTTGCAATGCCTCATTGAACTTGCAATTCCTACCCTCAGGGACAGTGCACTAGAGTTGGGTCCAGGCAAATAGGTGATAAGGGTTATGGGAAATCCTAAAAGGACATGAGAATACTGTGTTGGGAGGACCACAGTGATTAAATAGGCACTGAGGTTTGATCTAGAGCAGTAGTTTTCAACTTTCCTAATGCTGCGACCCTTTAATACAGCTCTTTATTTGTGGTGATCTCCCAACCATCAAATTTCATTGCTACTTCATAAGTGTAATTTTGTCACTGTTATGAATCATAATGTAAATACATGATATGTAGGATATCTGATATGTGACCCTGTGAAAGGGTCTTTTGACCCCCAAAGTGTTCATGACTGACCCACAGGTTGAAAAGCACTATCTAGGGAGATGGCTCAGTGCTCAATAGCATTTGCTATGCCAGCATGATGGCCTGAGTTCAAATCCAAAGCACCAAAGTTAAAAAAAAAGTCAGGTGTGGCCATGCAAACTTATAATCCTGCACTGCAGGTGGAGGATCACTGGGGCTTATAGATCAGCCAGTCTATCTGACTATTGAATAGCTCCATATTTAGTGAGAGACCCTGTATCAAGGGGACTAAAGCATGGAGCAACAGAATAGGACACCTGCCATCCATCCCTGGCTTCCACTTTTATGTGCAAAGACATGAGTGTGTGCATGCATCATATCCAAAGTGAAGGTTAAGCAGATATTTTGAGGAATATTTGGCAGGGTAGCAGGATGAGCATTGCAAACAGAAGGAGGTACTTAATTCAAAGGACTAACATGAACTGCAAGGATGTGGTGTTGCCAACAGGAGACAAGTAAGAGGTAAAAGGGCTCACTGTATGGGACTCTAGAGGCCTTGGTAGGAGGCTCGAATAGAAATCTTATTGTGTTCTTTAAAATAATGAAGAAAGTTGGGGATGTAGCTCAGATGGAAGAGTGCTTATCTAGCATTCATGAAGCCCTGGGTTTGACCTCCATACTGCATAAACTAGGTGTGCTGGTACCTGCCTATAATCCCAGCACTAGTAAGAAATGGAAGAACCAGGCAGCAAAGATGGCTCCATAGGTAAAAGAACTTACCAGGAAACTCTGACAACTTGAGAGTTCAATCACCAGAATCCAGTCGAAGAGAAAGAACCAATCCACAAAGGCTGTTGTCCAATCTTGACTGTGCACAGTGGCATGCACATACACAGTCACATAACACACACACACACACACACACACACACACACACACACTGAAAAATAAGGTAATAACACGGAGTACAAGCTCTTCAAAGACATTTTGTTCAGAAATAGTCTGGAGTTGCATCTGTAATATATCAGATTCATGCAATGGAGTTAGAACAAACCCAAATAATTTATTTCTTGTCCGTCTGAAGCAGGATCTCAGTCTGTAGCCCAAAGTGGACTGGGATTCGTTTTGTTTATTTTTTATTATTTTAATTTTTGTGTGTTTGCATGTCATGTGTGTAGGTGTCCACAATGTCCAGAAGAGGCTGTTAGATCACCTGAAACTGGACTTATAGTTGTGAACTGCCAGATGTGGGTACCAAGAACTGAACTTGGGTTCCCTTGGAGAGCACCAAGTAGTACTCAAAGTGCTGAGCCCTCTAGCTCTCTGGCCTGGAGCTCTTCCATCCTCCATCTAACTCCCACTTGTTGTGGTTACAGGCTACCACTATACTCATCCAGAAGCTTTTAAAGACATGGAAACATGCAAAAAAAAAAAAAGTCCAAGCAAACCACTTTGTAAGAAAGATCAGTGTTCATGGAGGCCCCTTTGCAGTAACTGGCATTAGCTCATTGGTGAAGTCAGACTGTCTTGGTGATTGTTCTGATGCTGTGACGAGACGCCATGACCAAGGCAACTTTTAGAAAAAAAAATATTTAATTGGGGCTTGCTTACAGTTTCAGAGGGTTAGCCTATGGCCAGCATTTTAGAGAGCATGGTGGCACACAGGTATGGCACTGTAGCAGTAGTTGAGAGCTCACATCTGATCTGAAAGTTGCAAGTAGATAGAGTAGGAGACTGGGCCTGGCTTGGGCTTTTGAAACCTCAAAGCCTACTCCAGTGACACACCTCCTCAACAAGGCCACACCTCCTAATCCTTTCTAAATAGTCTACTAACTAGAAACCAAATGTTCAAATGTATCAGTCCATGAGGGTCATCCTCAGTCAAGGTGCCACAGAGACACTGGGCAAGTATTCCTGGCAGACGGTTTTCTGTAAAACTGCATTTTGAGGAGTTCCTTGAGTAGTATCCACCACAAGGTGTGTCTGCAGAAACTTTTGTGGCAAGTCCTGATATAGGCCTACGTGCATGGCAGCTCCTTCTCCATGGCTCCCTGGCCATTTTTTTCAACATAAATGACTCCATATTGACACCAATAACTCCTGTGTAATGAACATTTTAGTGTAATTTCCTGTGAACTGGGACTCACACATCTTGAGGACACGAAGTTCAAGAAGCTGGAAGATGCATACACCTGAGTGTAAACCTCTGAAGATCACCGCTGGCCTTTTGCAGGCAATTCCTGCAGGTGCTGTCCCCATAAACCACTGGGTTGATACCATCATTAAAGACCAATTTTTCTAGCTTTAGAACTTCACATAAACAAATGTCCACTTTCCCCTTATTCTAGTCTGTCTTCTTGGACTCAGAATGTATGTGTAATTCATCCCTGCCACTCTGGATAGCATTCCTTGGGCAGAGTTTCTTGTCAAGAAGCAACCTAGGACTCACATTTAAAAATCAATTTTGGATTCATTAGGTTTCAATGGGATTCTGAGCCCATCCCCCCCAAAAAAATCCCACACACTATGAATGGATAAAGAAAATGTGGTATGCTGGGCTTGGTGGCACACACCTCTAATCTTTGAACTCTGGAGGCAGACAGGTGGATCTCTGTGAGTTCGAGTTTGAGGCTAGCCTGATCTACAGAGCAATTTCCAGGTTAGCTGGGGCTACATAGAAAGAACCCATCCTCAAATAAAAAGAAGTAAAATGTGATATTTATTTAATGGCATATTACTCCTCAATAGAAAGTGTGAAGTACTGGGCTGGGGACATAGCACAGTCTATACAGTGTTTGCTGTGAAAGCAGGAGGTCCTGTGTTCAATCCCCAGAACCCATGTAATAAGCTAGGCATGGTGGCATACTGGGGAAGTGGAGACCAGAGGATCCTTGGGGCTCCCTGGCCAGCATAGTCATATCAGTTAGTTCCACCTCCCAGTGAGCACTCTGTCTCAAAAGAACAAGATAGATCAAACAAGCAAACAACAAACCAACAAACCCACCTGTGGTTTATCCCTAGTCTCCACATGCACTCACATGTGACCCCCACATGTATGTACACACACACACACACACACACACACACACACACACAGTAAAAGCAGCAATGCACACCACACCACAAATGAACCTTTAAAACACGAAGGAGTGGTCATAGAACAGTATTCTCAACCTTCCTAATGCTGCCACCCTTAATACAGCTCTTCATGCCTTGGTGGACCCCCAATCATAAAATTATTTTCATTGCTACTTCATAAGTGTAATTTTACTGTTGTTATGAATTGCAATATAAACATCTGGTATGCAGGATATCTGACATGTGACCCCCATGGAAGGGTTTGTTCGACCTCCAACAGAGTCATGACTTACAGGTTGAAAACTGCTGTGTGTTTCTGGCTATGTGATTGCCTAGCTCATACAGCCCCATGGTGACAGGAAGGAGACCAGTGAATGTCCTGCGAAGGAAGAGAGAGTGGGCTTGGTGTTTCATTGTGGAGGTTGTAATGATGTTTTGAAGTTGGTTACAGGCTGGCAAGATGGTTCAGTGAGTAAAAGCACTTGCTGATACAACTGAGGACATGCTTTCCATCTCCAGGGCCTGCCCACATAGTGGAAGGAGAAAACTGACCCTCAGAAGTTGTTCTCTGACCTGCACATGCGTGCTGTGGCATGCACCCATATTCATACATGTACATACAATAAATAAAATGTCATTTAAAATAATGATGATGATGTAGTAATGGGGTGGCCCTAAGACTTTGAATGTTAAAAGGCACAAAACTGTGTATTTTAAATATATAGAGCATCTAACACCCAGATGCTATCTCAGGGAAGCTGGTTTAAAGAAATCTATCTCCTAGTCCCCATATGCAGCAATAGCCTTTCCGATGTTCCGTGTCTTAGAGTTCCATGGGACTAGTTCAGTGACCTCCTAGGGCTCTTTCACCTTTCCTACCCCCCTTTCTTCTTTTTTTGTAGTCTTTTCAAAACAGGATTTCTCTGTGTAGCAATGGCTGTCCTGGAACTTACTCAGTCAAGCAGGCTGGCCTCGAACTCACAGAGATCCATCTGCCCCTGCTTCCTGAGTACTGGGATTAAAGGTGTGCGCCACCATGCCTGGCTGATACATTGTTGTTTCTGCTGGTGGCTAGACCTGAAGAAGGGATGCAGGGACAGTCAGCTCAGCCTTCTACATAATAGAAGGAAATCTTGCCTCTTCACCTTGAGGGGGGTCATGGCAGCTACTTCAGAGCAGGACCTCTGCCCCTCCAGTGTCCACATTGGGTGTCTCCCTTCTAGCTGCTGCGTTCTTTGGCCATGTACTGTTTACCTCAGCAGCTGAAGAATAACTGGTTCTTCCCAGCCATCCATTCTCTCCTGCCAGATGGATGTGGTACAATCACAACAACTGATGATCATGTGGAATAAATCAGGCCCGCTACTGAGGACTGCCAGTCAAGGAGCAGGTGCAGCCTCCTCCAGGTTATATGTCAATGGCTGAGCAACCTGGGCATTTCTTAATTCATCCACTCCAGGTTATGTGTCAATGGCAGCGCCTATGTCTCTAAGGGCTAGCAACTGAATGAGCTGTAGCTCCTGTCTTCGGGATGTTCATAGCCTAGGGAAGTAAAACAAGGCAAGGGACTAACAGCAGCAATGTAACTAGCACATGTAGGTACCCAGTGATCAGCATCATAGAAGAAGTAACAACCAATTTACTCTGGTGGCAGACTGTGGGTGGAAGAAGCTTCTTAGAGGAAGTCATCAGCTAGGACAAGGGACTGATGGCTGTGTTATTAAGTAGGAAAGTAAGAACGACAGAGGCGGAGGAGACAGCCGGCATATGGCATATGGGGAGGGTGGAGAGAGTGTAGGAGATGAAATGCAGATCTGGCCAAAGAGATTGCTAGTCTTGACTTCCTACAAATTAGAAGCAAGAGGCCTCTGCCAAACCCAGAGGTTGTAGAAATGTAAGGTCAGGATTATGCAGTTTTTGCAAGTTGGGACTAGCCACTCTAGGGTAAGGTCTCCACACTAAGCTCAGTTCCTCTGAGATGGCAGGAAGGAAAGCCTATCTTCTTCTTCTTATTTTATGTATGTAATATAGGCATGGATGTCTGTGTGCCTGGTGCTCAAGAAGGCCAGAGGAGGCGTTGGATTTCCTGGAACCAGAGTTACAGTCAGTTGTGAGCTGCCATGTCGGTGCTGGAAATCCAACCCAGATCTTCTATAAGAGCAACTGAGTACCCTTAACCACTGAGCCATCTCTCCAGCACCTGAGCCTGCCATTGTAGGTTCCACTGGCCTCAATGGAGACCAGGAATTAGACTGGGGAGTGGGAAGCAAGGTAGAACAAGTAGATTAGGTTCAGACATGCTTTGCTTTAGAAGCCAACACTGCCACTCAGAGACTTGTAGATTTGGGCATGGTTCTCACTTCTCATGAGTTCAAACCCCTCCTCTGGGTGACAGTGATGGTCCAGGTCACCTCTCAGAGTAGTCTGAGGCTGGGATGAGCCTGTATGTGAGGAGAGCTCCCATGGCAGCTGGGTCTAGTTGCTTAGTAAATGGCGGTGATCCTGTAACAAAAAACATTATAGACTGAGCTGCTTCAATAGTGACATTTACTTCCCACAGTCCTGGAGGCTGGAAGTTTGACGTTAGATGTCAGCATCATTTGTGTCTGATGGCTTACAGTGGATCAGAGAGCCCTTTGGGATCTCTCCATTAAGGTCACATTAATCCCATTCATGAGGGTGCAATCCTTATGACCTAATTATCTGCCAGGGGCCTCACCTTCTAGTGGTGTCACCTCAGGGCAAGGGTGTTAGAACTTCCGTAGGCAGGGGCTGGAGCAATGGCTTATTGGTTAAGAGTGCTGGCTGCTTGTTCAGATGACTCTGTTCAGTGACCAGCACCTATATATCAGATCACAAAGTGTCTGTAACTCTAGTCCTAGGGGACCTGATACCCTCTCCTGGCTCCCTGGGGGTACTTCACACAGGTAGATGGTGCACAGATGCATATGCAGGCACAACACCTATCACACAAAATGATAAAAAATTTTAAAAATGCCTTTTCATACACACATTTAGGATGGGGACACAAACATCTTGACCATTGTGCCAGTTGTGTGGCCAGGGACGGGGGGCTTATTTCCTCTGCTCCACAATATCCTTGTTTCTTAAATCAATGTCAGTGTTTGCCTTCTGATGGTGCTGAGAAGGTCACAAGATCATATGTGGAGAGCACTAATATAGGAGTTCCTGGTCCACCCTTAAGTGCTGACCATCTGTGCCAGGTGGGATTAGTGTTGCTGGTTGCTCTGTAAAAGGATGGCTCCAAGACACAGAGGAAGGAAGACGAGCCAACAACACTGAGCTGGGCAGTAGCTGTCCTGAGATAGTTCCCAAAGCAAATGATAGGATTAGGAGTCATTTATTAAGGCATGCTCCAAGGAAGACTGGAAGGTCTGGGGAAGCAGGATGGGGAGAGAGAGGAAGGCAAGCGGGGTACAGTCCCTGGCCACAGTTTTGCAGAGGGCAGCTGCAATCTGGGCCTACAGAGCAGTTGCTATGGTTGATCTAGAGTTGTTGCTGTCTGAAACAAAAGTGTTTGGTCTTCCATGGTTCTGCTCTTCTGGGATAGTTGGTCAAAGTAAACTCCATGGCACTTCTGGTCTTTGCTCATTTGGGTAGAATGGCTCCATAAACCCTCTAGGGAGGAGTCCTAGCTGTTTCCGTGGGAAACACAACACAATGTGACCCAGTGCTGGGATGGGATGACTGTGAAGAAGGATTCCAGGGATTGGGTGGGGGTGCTAACATGGTCCTACTGATGAGGGATGAGGACTCGTTCTACCACTTCCAGCTCCTTCATCCCTTAAATGGTCTAATCAGGCAAGATAGGCAGGCCCCAAATTGGCACAGTCCTCGTGCATCTGCTCTTGTGGTACCAACAGATGTGACTTTCCCTTTTGGTGGCAATATTGAAACAAGGGAGAACTCTCTCACCCAGAACAAAAGGCGACCCCCTCCTCAGTCTGCTCCTTGTCTTTGGAAATTTGTGGCAACTGTTTCCATTTAAGCATATGACAATTAAATCGTTGAGGGTTCCAATGCCGAATTAATTACCCAGTAGAAAAGGGATCAATTGTGTAAATATATCATTTATGTAATGAGTTCTGGCTGTGATTTAGATGTCCAGATTGGTTTTTCCTTCAGCTTCTGTCCTGAAAACAAGTCTAGCCTTTGAGCCAGGGCCAAACAAACAGCCTCTATTAGGTCTGAATCCAGGGCATTAAGTGGCCCAAATAGACAGGGGGGGGGCAGGTGATACAGGGGGTTGAGATTGTGGGAAAATTGGAGCAATTTGCCAAAATGAGCCAAGTTCCTCCTATTATTCTCCCTGTCTCTGCAGAAAATTGCTCTTCGGAAACAGGTAGTGGAAGTTAAACATCCCCTTAAATGACACTTCAGGATCAGCCCATTTCACACACACACCCCACCAGATACCTGAGGCCAGTTGTGACGGCCCTTCCTGAAATAAAATAAAAACTAAAAAAGAAAGGAAGAAAAAAAGAGCCTCCACTGGGTTCCAGGAGGCAGCAAAGGCCCCCAAACATTTAACATTCTTGGGATAGCTGGAGCTGCTCATCAAGCATGTGGCCTGCCTGCCCTGCTCAGGAAGCTGGGCTGTAGGCTCGATTGCTTTTGCTGTAGCAGCCTCAGTATTGCTCAGTGTGTTCCTCTGGGTGAAGTGTCTGAATTCCCCAGCACTCTTCATTGAGTTCCTATTTGCATATTACTGTGCAGCCCCTTTCCCAGACTCCCCAGGGCAAACCTTTCCTCCCCACTCCCTTGCTGCTCTGTATATGTTCATCTTCATGGCATGAACATAAGACCAGCCTCTCTCCAATCCTGAAGCACATAGGAGACTCCCAGCCACTTTTGATGAATGCATTGGAAGACCACTGGGCATGGGGCAGGGGGAGGTGGAGTGGAGAGAGGGGAAGACATCTTCAACCTTTGCAGGTTCTGCACCCTGTAGCCAGACCTCCAGAGCCTGTCTTCTCTGAGCTACAGCCTGACACCCGGCCCCCATAGACTTCCTATACTTCCTCTAGACCTTTCTTCTTCCTCTTTCTCTCTATAAGGAATGGAGCCCCCATTCCTAGCTTGCAATGGAAATAATCCTGACCGAGTCTCCACTCTGGTTCATCTAGAACCTTGGTGGGATGAGGTTAGGGTGGTCATGCAAGGCTTTTGCCTTGAAACTCCTGATCTTAATTTTGTTGCTGTTGTTGTTTTTTGTTGTTGTTATTTTGTTTGTTTTCAAGACAGGGTTTCTCTGTGTAGCCCTGGCTGTCCTGAAACTCACTCTATAGACCAGACTGGCCTCGATCTCAGAGATCTTCCTGACTCTGCCTCTAGGGTTCTGGGATTAAAGGCATGTGCCATCACCACGCAGCTCCTGATCTTAATTTCAACACCACTAATTTATGATTACACTATCTGCCAGCTCAGTTCCTTATGCATGGAGTGTTTCACCTGGCCCAGGGGAAAGGGTCATAGTCTGTTTTAGAGGTCAAAAGTGGGAACATAAATGGTCCAGGAAGCCTTGGCCCTGGGGAAAAATGAGATCAGAGGGGGTAATTATATCAAATGCCACATATTTGTCAGGAATTCATTGCTTAATTGATGTTTTATTGTGCCTACTGACACATGTGATCGAAATGAAATTGCGTCTACAAGGGAGGAAGTAGAATTGATTTCTGCTTGTATCTTAATGGGGGGAATGAAGTGTCAATTAAACAATGAAGATGGCATATATTTGATGTATGACCTGAAGACGTAATATTATTCACTAAAATATTATTTTACAATTTACGGTAATGAGCACCTAGCAGTAAAGGAGAGAGGCATGGTTCACACACTTTCCATGACTTTAAACACAATCACAAAAAATGTGTCATTATTAGATAGTGCAAGGAGAGTTTGCCTGTGATCACACAGCATAAGGATTCAGTTAGTGTCTGTCAAGATACTCTGGAGAGGGACAGATAGGGAACAGAGGAAGGGGAAGTGGTAGGGTGGGCGGAAAGCTCACGTTTTCCCTGAGCCTTAAAATGAGATGGGTGCCAAAGTCATGAAGCATGAACCAGATTGTATGCTGGCTTGGCCTTTTGACCAATGGTCTTTTCTATGCAAACAAAGAAACCGAGTCTCAGAGGCCTCCTTTAAAACCACACAGCAAATATATATAGTCAAGTCAGGACTTGAACCAAGGTCAGCCTGACTATGTGGGGCTTCTTTGGAGGAAACCAGAAGATATTTATTCAGTCATACCAGGGAAAGCTGAAGTAGTGCTATAGAGAAAGACTTTTCATACAAAGAGTCTGAGGGGAGCTGGGCCGGTAGCACACAGCAACAAAGGCCACAAGACATAGTGGAGAATCAGGAAATGAAAACCAGAGAGAAGTACACAGAAGGAGGTGGGCTGGACAGATAGCCAAGCTGCGTGCCCGTGGCATGGATGGTCTTTAACTCAGAAGTTAATTTATAAAGGAGCGCTGGTCAGTTAAGCTTGTAGCTGGCTTGTAAAAAAAAAAAATAGATTCTGTGTGTGTCGAGTGTCTGTACAGCAAGGTCTGATACTTTGCCTTTATTTTTTAATTGTGAAACTGAAAGTGTTGTGTTTTTTTTAATTTCAAAATTATATTATGGATATTATTATTTGGGGGAAGGGTGAAGATGTGTTCCCAAGCCATGGGGCACTGTGGAAGTCAGAGGACAACTCATGAGAGTCAGTTCTCTCCTTCTACCATGTGGGTCTGGGATTTGAACTCAGTTCATCAGGCTTGAGAGCAAGTAAGTGCCTTTATCCCCTGAACTACCTTGCCAATCCTGGTTTTTTTGTTTCATTTTATTTTTGTGGTGGGGATTGAACCTCGGGCCTTAGCTGTGCTGCAACCTCAGCCCTGAAAAACTTAGTTTTTTTGTTTGTATATTGGGTTTTTAAAAATCTAATACTATGTCCTGAGCCTGGGGATTATAGCTCAGTTGGTAGAGTGTTTGTCTTGCATGAATGAGGCCCTGGGTTCAAATCCTACCCCAGTAGTATCTTACATATGCACAAACTCCTAAACACTCCTACAAAAAAACCACGTATTCTATATATAACTGAAATATGTTTATGAATGCAGAAAAATTCCTTTATACAAAGGATAAAAACTTAACATTCTCAAAGTATAAAAGGCAGGTATAAATTATTATAAAAAGCTTGACAGGAAAGGAAACCCAGGCAAAAAATGAAATGAGCTGTTGGAGTGTAACTCAGAGGTCAGCTGCTTGCCTAGCACGAACTGTGCCCTAGAGTGGACCCTTAGAAGTGCCAGCATGATGTACAGTTTACACAGTGTTTTCTTTAAAAGCACCATGTGACTATGTGTGCTTATGTGATGAAGAGTTTCTGTTGGGGGAAAAAATTTTTTTGAGAAATCTAATAAAACTTTCAAAATATTTTTTAAGTAATGGTAAAATAAGTAATTTTATTTCCGTCTTTGTACTTTCATGTAATTTTCAAATTCCCTATCATCAGCAAATATTTTTGTAACCAAGAAAAAAAAATCATGTTTGAAAATAGTAAAGTACATTTGAAATAAAATATTCAAAGGAAAGACGTCAAGGATAACGTATTAATACTATTTGTAATGAATCACAAAAACGAGAACAAAAGAACTCGTGGGTTTCTATTAAGCATCAATTTGCTTTGAAATCTAAGGACAAAATGACCAAACTTTATTTGAACAAATAATACTAGATTGGAAAGTCACTTAATGATGAAACTGGTGGTTAAGAAAAAATTAAACTTGCACCCTGAGGGCATTGACCAGCTCAGCCAAGTCACAGGTGGGCCCCTCCCCCGAAACTCTCCATCTATAATAGAATAGCCAGTGTTTCACAGCTATAGTTTTATCATTATTTTGGCAGTAGAGCCATTCTAGCCAAATCATCAGTTGGCTTTAGAATTTGCTTCCTTTGAAAGTGAAGACTTGATCTCTTTTTTAGTGAGGTAATAGGAATGGAAGCATTTGGTTTTGGCAGAGGGTGAGCGAGGGTATTGTTTTATTTCGTTGTACTGGATGAGAGATGACATTCAGCAGGGTCTAGTAACCATCTCAACCCCCAACTCCGAGTGGGCTGATCTACAGGCTAGAAAGTGAAGGAGCTATTTTCAGTGTGAGAGGCCCCGGGGCCCAGGCAGCATGGCAGGGGTGCTCAGGGTGAGTAAAGAGGGGATCAGGGTTGTGGCTCTACACAGAGGGACCCCTGACTCAGGGTCTAGTATGCTTATGGCAGGCCTCAACACAAGTGGCAAGGATTGACCATTAGTGGTATTCCTTCATTTGACAGGATTCCAGAGGAGACAGCTGGAGGCCTGGATATAAAACAAAACAAAACAAAAGCAAGAGCCAAAGTTGTTTAAACAATAGTGAGCACAAAGGACCATCAGACAAACTTTCTGGAAAAACTTGGCGGTTATGGAAGGCCCAAACTGCCTGACAGCTCTTTGTGTCTCTGCTTGTAATTATGGAACTTGTTCTTTACCTTTACCTTCTCTGTCAAAATGTATCTGATTGGTCAGGCCAGGTCATATGCTTGTCACACCCATCAGGGATGGGAGCCCGGAGATTTGTCCCTGCTCAGCTTTAGTATCCACAGGAGTTTGATGGGTAGAGTTAAGTTCTCAATTTGACAGATGTTAGAATTACTCAGGAGATGGGACTCTAGGCATGTCTATGGGAGAATTATTGTCTTGATTACATTAACTACCCACTTACAGTGATATCATTCCCTAGGCAGGGGATCCCTAACTGTATAGAGTGGAGAGAGTGAGCTGAGCACTACCCTGCATCCATCCATTGCTCTCCACTCCTTTACTGAAGGTGCAATGTGACTAATTTCTGTGACTTCCCATTAAATGAGGACTGTAATTTGAAGGTGTGAGTTAAAAATAAACCCTTTCTCCCCTGAGTTGTGTTTGTCAGAGTAGTTTATCACAGAAGAAACTAAGACAAGGAATAAGACCTACTCGTAATAGGATTTCTCTGTATCGGGCTGGTGCTCCCATCTGAAAATATAGTAAATGATAGCAAATAGAGCTCAAAGCACAAGTGTCCACTGTGATCTCTGATAGAATGTTTGTTATTATTTGAATAACTATTGCACACTAGACCTAGACTTGGCATATTGGATGCATCTCTGGGCGCTCTCATTCTCCTGAGAGTCAGGCAGATCTTTTTCATAGACAACGGGGGAGGGTACTATTTAATGGCCTCTCAAAGTGACAAATTTTGCATAGAAAAACATTTTGATCAGGAAGGAGAAACAATCATATCTAACCAACAAAGATCTGATTGACAACTAATCCGAATACAGGAGTACTTTCTTCCACAGAATTGACGTGTGGGTTTTTGTATTTTCAGACCAACTGGGATAGAGAATACTCTGAAGCACAGGCCCTGTGTCCTTTCCCCTCTTGTAAACAGACACCAAATTTAGGAGTGCATAAAGCTGTGTGGACTGAAGGAAGGGATAGCCAGCTTCCCATGGCTGTAGTGGCTATGCTGTCAGATTTTAATCATCCCTCGGTACAGATTGGGGTACTGTAAACACATCTGCTTAAGGTTTCAGCTCTATGTGGCCAACATCAATCCCACAGAGCACAGTCTCAGGATTGCCACCTCTGGGTAATGCATGAGGGAGCTGGGATGCAGGGGACTTGAGCAGCATACTTTTTTTTAAGGATTTTATTTATTTATTTATTATGTATACAACATTCTGCTTCCATGTATATCTGCACACCAGGAGAGGGCACCAGATCTCATTACAGATGGTTGTGAGCCACCATGTGGTTGCTGGGAATTGAACTCAGGACCTCTGGAAGAACAGTCAGTGCTCTTAACCTCTGAGCCATCTCTCCAGCCCAAGCAGCATATTTTAATGTCACCTGGAAAAGTGGTAAGATTGCTGGACTGATGAGGTCAGGTCCCCTTCTTTGAGAACCACGTTTATTCCCATACACTATGCCAGTTTTCCTTTAAAAAAATCAATGTGACCGTAGTAGAAATTGAATACCACAAAATACCAGTTTTTAGCATGAAATGCATCGAGTTTTGTCAAACACATGCACCCTTCAAGCACCCCGAATCAAGACAGAGAGCATTTCTGTTACCCTCATCCCAAAGCCTCAGGCAAATACTGACCCGCTTTCTGTTACAATAGATTAGCTTGGCCGCTCCTAGAGTTTCACATAAATGGACTCATTCGAGGTCTGCTTTTCGGGTGTCTGGCTCCTCTTGCACAGCATAATGTCTTTGGAATAGCTCCAAGTTGCTGCTGCCATTCATCTTACCCTTTTGTATTGCTGACTAGTATACCACCATAAAGATGTGCCACTATGTGTTCATATAGTCACCCGTTGAGACATACCTGGTCCAGCCCCCAGTTTAGAACCTCTATGAGCATTTGTGTGTCTTTGTGTACACACACAAGCACACACGCACGCACGCGTGTATCTTTTTTCTTGATCAAATACATAGGAATAAAGTTGCTGAGCCACAACATAGGGTTCTACTTAAATTTTATATGAATGGGAAAGATTTCCCAGAAGTTCATGTTTTGGACACTTGGTCCCCAGCCAATGGTGTTACTTTAGGAGGCACTGGAGACTTAGGCAGGTTGAGCCTAGCTGGAGGAGGTGGGGTGTTGGGACAGGTCTTTGGGGTCCTATTTCTCCTGCCCATTTCCTGCCTGCCAGTCTGCTTCTTGACCTGCTGCGCTTCACCATGCAAAATGCAAATTGTTCAGCCGCATATTCTGTCACAGCAACATAGAAGTAAGTGGTAACCATCAAACAGCTTTTGCAAGTATTTCATTGTATTTTGTTTTTTTTTTAAACAACTAATTTTCAAAATGTGGTTTAAAATTTATAGGTATATGTACCCACACATACTTTTTATTTTTAAAGTGAGGTGTGACCTAAGCTCCCGAGCCACCTGCTAGCTTTGCAGCCTTTATTAAGCCTCTAGATACCACATGTGCATGCATTTGAACAGGAGGTTAACCCTCAGTGAGATTCAGTTCCTTCAACTGTAACAAGGGCAATGCAGGGCTGGTGAATGATCCTAATTCAGAAGTCTAAAATTTGAAACTCGTTGAGTGATCAAATGGTGGAAATTACATACCTGATCCCATTCGATGGGTCACAGCCAAAATGCAGGTGCACTAAAAATGTATACAACTATGGTATGTACTCACTCATATATGGATTTTAGACATAGAATACAGGATTACCAGCCAAAAGTCCACACCACCAGAGAAGCTAGGAAACAAGGAGGAGGACCCTAAGAGAGACACACGTGGTCCCCTGGAGAAGGGGAAAGAGAGAATATCTCCTGAGCTAATTGGGAGCATGGGGGGGGGGAGGGAAGAGAGAGTTAGGAGAAAGAGAAGGGGAGAAGAGGAGGGGAGAGGAGGATATGAGGGAGCAGGAAGATTGAGTCGGGGGAAGAATAGAGGAGAGCAAGAAAAGAGATACCATAATACAGGGAGCCATTATAGGTTTAAAGAGAAATCTGGCACTAGGGAAATGTCCAGAGATCTACAAGGATGACCCCAACTAACAATCTAAGCATTAGTGGAGAGACTACCTTAAATGCCCTTCCCTGATAATGAGATTGATGACTACCTTATATGCCATCCTAGAGCCTTCATCCAGTAGCTGATGGAAACAGAAGTAGATACCCACAGCTAAGCACTGAGCCAAACTCCTGAAATTCAGTTGCAGTAAGGGAGGAGTGATGGGCAAAAAGGTCAAGACCAGCCTGGAGAAACCCAGAGAAACAGCTGACCTGAACAACAGGGAGCTCATGGTAGTTCCCTGGTAGCTGGGAAACCAGCATAGGACCTATCCAGACCCCCTGAATGTGGGTGTCAGTTAGGAGGCCTGGGCAATCTATGGGGCCTCTGGTAATGGATCAGTATTTATCCCTAGTATACCAATGGACTTTGGGAGCCCATTCCACATAGAGGGATACTCTCTCAGCCTAGACACAAACGGGAGGGCCTAGGTCCTGCTCCAAATGATATGACAGACTTTGAAATCCCTCATGGAAGGCCTCACTCTCCCTAGGGAGCAGAAAGGGGATGGGATGGGGGATCGGTAGGGGGCAGGGGAGGAGGGGAGGAAGAGGGAACTGGGATTGACATGTAAAACAAACTTGTTTCTAATTTAAATATAAAAAGGAGAAAAAATGTATACAACAACATAATCATATACAGATTACCTTCAGGTTGTGTGTGTGTGTGTGTGTGTGTGTGTGTGTAGTGTGTGTTTATGTTCATGTGTATGTATATAAAGAATACATGAACCATAAATGAATTTGGGATTCAGTCTTTCATTCCAACCTTAGAATGTCTTGTTATACTTATGCCAATACTCTAAAGTTTTAAAAAATATTTTTGAACTCTTGAACACTTCTGATCCCACCCATTTTGGATAAGGGACACAGGCCCTGTCATTGTTAGGATTAAGTAGGATATGATTTTCAGAGATGTTTGGCATGGCACATTGTAGTTGCTTGTTATCTTGATGTTAGCTTTATGATGAGGGGATTTGATTAGAGAATAAGGCGTCTTTTGTACCCTACGGTGGAAGAAATATCTATCATCACGTTTTATAAGTTGCAGCAGTGTGTGCTTTCAAATGGATTTGCTTCAACAGTTCATATTAGAATTGTTGACACTTCTTGAAGTCATCAGAGTCTCAATGGCTTCGTGTAACTCAGCAGGTGGGAAGACAGCTGACAATATTAATTGTTTCATAAACAGTGTCAAGATGGGATTCCCCCACCACCCCTACCCCTCGCTGAAACCAAGTTACTGAAAAACCAATACCATGCCAGGTGTTTATACTTTCCTTGGCACATAAACCAGATATTTTACAGACAGGGATGGGTGATAAAAGGCAAGCATCACTGAAGCCACACGTCTGATTCTCCATCAAAGAAAAACAGCCATAACCATGCCAATTCCACTGAAATTGTATCAGAATTAATTGTAAATCTCAGACATCACTGACGGCACCTTAAGTAGAAATGGTTGCAGACAGAACTGAGCGGAACCCTTTTCTAGGTGGGTTCAAACTAAACTCCAAATGTGTGTCCTAATTTCTTACTGGCTTCCAGCATAGCAAGTTAGTTAAGTGAAACACATTTGACACTGGTAAAGGTACACATTGTTAACCGTCACCATTACTAAGGGTGGATTTAGTGACTCAGTAGAATTAAAAAAATTTTTTAGATTATTTTATTTTATGTGTGCATTAGTTACTTTCCTATTGCTGTGTTAAAAACACCATGACCAATGCAACTTGCAGGACTTAATTTAGGCTTACAGTTCCAGAGGGTTAGAGAACATGCTGTTTGGAGGAGGGGTGGCAGGTAACAGGCACAGCAGCTGGAACACAAGCTGAGGGTTCATCTCTTCATGCAGAAGTACAAAGCAGAGAGGGCAAACTAGAAATGATAAGAATCTTTAAACTTTCAAAGCCTGCTTCTAGTGACACACTTCCTCCAACAAGGTCACACCTTCTAAGCCTCCTCTAACAGAACACCATCAATTGGGGACCAAGCATTCAAATGCCTGAGACAATGGGAGGCATTTCTCATTCAAATCATCACACTGTGTTTGAATGTTTTGCTTGTGTATGTATGCGCAGCACTTAAATGCCTGGTGTCCAGAGAGGTCAGAAGAGGGCTTCGTCCCTAGACCAGGAGTTATGAGTGGTTCTGAGCATCCATGAAGGTGTTGGGAACTGAAGCCAAGTCTCCCGAAAAAGCAACAAGCACTCTTACCTACTGAGTCCACTCTCCAGCCCCCACTACTAGAATTTTGTTTTGTTTTGTTTGTTTTTAGAGACAGGGTTTTTGTATGTAGCTTTGAAGCCTGTCCTGGAACTCTGTAGGCTGTGGTGATATTTTGTTTGTACAAAGAAAACAAGTTTGAAGATCAGAGGGTAGAGCTCGCCACTAGCTAACCATCAAGGTCTGGAGGTCTGGACAGGCAGACAGGAAGTGAGATGGCTGGGTGGAGAAAGGAATGTAGGTGGGAGGAAACAGGAACTCTTTTCCACTGGGAAGCAAGTGAGGTAAAGGCGGCTTTGGCTTGCTCCTTCTTCTCTCTGAACTCTTAGCATTTTCCCTATATCTGACTCCGGGCTTTTATTATTAAGACCTATTAGAACTCATGCTACAGTGGAACAGGTTGGTCTCAAACTCACAGAGATCAGCCTGCCTCTGCCTCCCAAGTGCTGGGATTAAAGAGGTGCACCACAACCATCCTGCTCCACTACTAGAATTTTTTTAAGTTTCCTTGTTATGTGTAAATGACCATGCAGAGGCCTAGCTGGCCCTCTGACTGACCTATAAGATCATCTTTTTCCATCAAAAAGGAATTACATATGTTCATGCCCAACCAAAATGCATTCCCCACAAGATGGGGGAGGGGTAAAACTGCCCAAGCAGGTACTCTGTGAGAGGGGAGGTTCTGTGGCTTGGGATCAAAGTTGAGAGGGACTATAGGATTAAGTTTTGTCTTCTTCATACCACTTTGCTCCTATATGTACCAGCCTTTTTCTCTTGTGGCCACCAATCAACTCTCAAATTATGAAACAGAGGCTTATTATTAGTTGTGAATGTTCAGCCTGGCTAGCTCTTTTAACTTAAATTAACCTGTTTCTCTTTATGTAAGTTTTGCCTCGGGGCTTTTTACCTTCTTTCTTTCTGTATATCTAACTTTCCTGCTGTCTCTATGGCTGCCTGGCTGCAGCTGCCTGGTTTCTTGCCCTGGGCCTCTCCCTAGTTCTCTCCTTTCTACTCTTGTTGCTCCTCTTCTGAGTCCAGATTCCTCCTCCTATTTATCCTCCTTACCTGGCAGCCCTGCCTATCCCTTTCCTATCTAGCTATTGACTCTTCAGCTCTTTATTAGCCCAATCAGGTGTCTTAGGCAGACAAGGTGAAATAGATACAACACATCTTTATATAATTAAACAAAAGTAACACATCTTTACACAGTTAATGTTCCACAGCATAAACAAATGTAACCCGTCCTTGCCCAGTTAAAATAATACTCTCTACTGCTGGGTGGTGGTGGTGCATGCCTTTAATCCCAGCACTCGGGAGGCAGAGGCAGAGGCAGGTGGATCTTTGTGAGTTCGAAGCCAGCCTGGTCTACAAAGCTACACAGAGAAACCCTGTCTGGAAAATAACAACAACAACAAAATATTCCATAACACCTATGTGCCAGCCAACTTTCCATGATGAAATCCTGCCCCTAGCAGGAGGAAAGCCCAGAAACCTAAGCTGGGCTTGCAAGGAGTTGACATGCCTCCTGACCAACAAATACATGTGTTGAGGACACTCTGCTTGGGGCTAAGTCAAAGAATAATTTTTATGATGTGCAATATTCACTTCTAACCCTGAGATGCTCTCTGGTTTACAAGCCAAACTCCAATGCAGTGCTTTGCTGGAGCCTCCTCAATGACCACAGAGACTGACAGCCCCATATCTTCTCCAGGAGCTGTTAGGGAAGTCTTTTTTGCCCTTGCATGACTATATGTTCTTCAAAAAGTGTACTTTGGTCGGGTGGTGGTGGCACATGCCTTTGATTCCAGCACTCAGGAGGCAGAGGCAGGTACACAGAGAAACCCTGTCTCAGAAAAACAAAAAACAACAAAAAAGTGCTCTTTGACCAAAGGCCACAAGGATGTCCTCTGTCTGGGCTGCCACTGGTAACCATGTAGGTGTCCAAAAGCTGTGCTACAGTCAGAGCCACATTAATTTAGGTGGCCTGTGCTACCATCCAGGCCCAAGGTGGTGCCAAGGGCCATATCTGGGTCTGTATTCCCCCCAGCAGCCATGTTCTGAGTTGATGTCTATGGCTCCTGTTGCAACCAAAGGCTGTATGTTTGCCCAGGGTCAGATCAATCACTTGGGACCATGTTGGTACCCAAAGACCATGCTTCATCCAGAACCATACAGACCTAAGTTGCATCTGGTGCCATGATGATGTCTAGGCCAGGGCTGCATCTGGGGTCATGTCTAGGTCTGTGGACCTACTGCAACCAGGGTCTGTGTTGATGTCCATGGCTCCTGTTGCCATGAGGACCATTGAGATTCCTGGGTTCTGGACTGCCATCTGAGGCCTTGTTGGTGTCCAAGGGCCAAGCTGCCACTGGGGCTGTGCCAATCTAGGTGGCCTGTACCACCATCTGGGGCCATGGTGACATCAGGACCTGAGCTGCTGCCTATGACCACGTCTGTGGATGTACTGTAGCTGGGCTCTGTGTTCAAGTCTGTGGCCCATGTTGCCACCAGGGGCTGTGCAGAGGCCTAGAGCCTGTGCCAAAAATCTATGACCTGGTTGGAGTCTGGGGCCATACTGCAGCTGGGGCCATACAGACCTGAGTGGTCTGTTCTACTACTACCTGATACCATGGTGTTGTCTGGGCCTAGGCTGCTGCTGAGGGCCATGTCTGGGTCCATGGTCCTGCTGCAACTGGAGTCTTTGTTGATGTCTGTAGCCCATGTTGCCTCATGGGGCCATGGGAACCATGCATGGTAGAATCATGTTCTTGCTGGTCCTAGGATAGCTGGTCCTATCCGTCAATGGACACTGCAGCAAGAGAGCTGCCCTCCCCTCCCCAACCCCATACCCCTGCATTTGGAAGAGTTGTCCCCCCCACCCCCCGAAGGCAGAGAAGCTCTGATCCTGATAGCATGGGGAGAGGGGAGCTGGCTTTGCCCCTCCCTGAGGGGAGCAGCACCAGTGGTATGGACTGACTAGCTCAACTACCACCAAGGCCCACAACTGGGCCTGGGGTTGACCCATCCTGACATCCACCCCATCTAGGACTTGCAGGAGCTTGTGAAGAGACTGGTCCTGTGGAATGACAACTGGGTTTCCAAGAGGAGTGATGAGGATGTACCAGAAACCAGAGGCCTTGAACCAGACCTCATTGCGATGACCATTTGCAAGTAAAGCTGATTGGATAAAAGGATATACTGGGTCACACACTGAGATCTCCCAATGCCACCAGGATGAATGAAGAGGTATTGGAAAGGCAGGAAAGATGAAGGAGGGGTTTTTGTTGTTGTTTTGTTTTTGTTCTTTTGTTTTTCTCTTTATGTTTGTTTGTTTTGGTTTGATTTTTTAAAAATTTTCATTTGAGGAAAGCTGCAGCAGGGTGGGGGCTGCTGTGGGGGTGGGAGGATATGGAGGCTCTGGGAGGGGAGTGGAATTGAGATGCATGCTGTGAAATTCCAAAAGATTCAATGAAGAAATTATGTTAAAGAGAAAAAAAAAGTACTTTGGATCTGGAGGCTCACAGATGATCTCAAGGAGACTGTTTCCGTCACGAATACATCCACAGAAGCACAGCCCATAAAGCAAGCAAGAGCTGCCCCAGAGGAGCAAGGGGTGGCAGTGAGGTTTCAAACAAGCCCACCATCTTACTCACGAGAAACCCTCTCCGTGGCATCTCATTCCTGATAGTGTGCAGAGTTCAGTGTACTTGCAAACATGCTTTCTGGCTGAAATCTGTTGGCCTGAAACCCCATGAGAATGGGTAGCTTTTGCTTTTTTATTTTGTTTTATCGAGGCAGGATCTTACTACTTAGACCAGGCTGACCTTGAACTCACAGAGATCCATCTGCCTCTGTGTATGTGGTATATGTGGGGTGCATTACCAAGGCATGCATGTGGTAGCCAGAGAATATCTTTCAGGAGCCAGTTCCCTCCTTCTCTACCTTGTAGATTTTGGGGATCAAACTCAGGCTTGGTGACAGGTGCATTTACCCACTAAGCCATCTCACTGGTCTTGCTTATATACAGTTGTTGAATTTATTGCCTCCACCCCTCAAGGGTTGGGACTACAGGGTGAGCTGCCATGCCTAGCTTGTATGTGTGCCAGGGAACCAGTCTGGGGCTTAATGCAAACAAGGCAAGCACTCTACCAACTGAGCTGCATGCCCAGCCCTATTCTGTACAGCTCTTGAATACCTTGGGTCATGATGAATGCTCTGTAAATAGCACTCCCTTCCCCCTTTCCCTTGAACTTCTTGAGTCTACCTTCTGGTTCTGTTTTAATAAGCTCAATGTAAAGCCAGGCGGTGGTGGCAGAGGCAGGCAGATCTCTGTGAGTTCAAGACCAGCCTGGTCTACAAGGGCTGGTTCTAGAACAGCCTCCAAAGCCACAAAGAAACCTTGTCTTGAAACACCTTCCCCCCGCCCCCCAAAAAATAAGCTCAGTGTGTGTCTGTATGATGACATCATTGGGATTTTCCTCTTTATAAACTGTCTGAATTTATAAGCTCTTAGTAAGCACTGGAAAAGTAAAATGTGGCTGGGCACTATGATGCATACCTATAATCCAAACACTCAGTAAGCTGTGACAGAAAGACTGAGAGCTCCAGGGTAGCTTGGGCTCATGTGTGCCACATGGAGATCTCTCATCTCAACCAAGCAAGACACAAACATGGAACTGGGTATAGAACTCAGTATTAAAGCATGTATCCTAGATTTGATCCTTAGAAATGAAGTTCTTTCCTGATTAAATAAATAAAACAAAATGTAGTTGTCCCAACATTCATGTGAGAAATACTTAAGAGTAGTTGGTTTGGGGAGAGTAAGGGGGCAAGTGGATTAGTTGCTGTGGCCACAATACCTGAGCAAGGGTTTCATTTTAGCTAATAGTTTCAGAATGTTCAGTCCATGGTTGCCTGGCTTCATGTGCTAGGGCAGAAGAGCAAGTCTCCACTTCATTGTGAACAGAAAGCAGAGAGAAAGAGAGGAGAGACAGAGGGAGAGGGAGAGAGAGAGACTCAGAAGACCTTCAAAGCCATGTGCCCAGTGACTTACTTCCCTCAAGTAGGTCCTACTTCTTAACATTACCAGAACCTTCCAAAATGTCACCATCATCTGGAGACTAGTCATTTAATACATATGCCTTTGGGGGAATGGGTGGACACACGTTTTATAATTGGACTATAAGGACAAATGACTCTGTTTTCTGAGGTTTCATAGGAAAAAAACAGACAGAAGGGTAGTAGTCAACCAAGCCCCCTGCTGGTACCATTTGCCTGCCTGCGGGCCTCAGTGGCTGCTCTGGAACCAGGCTTGCTGGATGAAGTATCTCTGGGGTCATTAGCCAGGAAGGGATTCATTCTGGAAGAAATCAGGCCTCTAGCCCGCTTGGCTGTGGCACGCCTGCTGAGAATTCTTTTCCACTAACTTACATTTTAATTAAGAAAGTCACCCTTCAGTGAAAATTGCAGAATTCTTGTACTTAAGAATCAATAAAATGTGCACAGTCTAAAATGAGATTAATAATGGCCAAACTGTCTATTTTGGGAGTAATTATTTATTCATCAAAGAAAACCAGCTGCTTAAAACTGTAGTCCATCATGACCGAACAAGACATTTCCACTTCAGTCCTGTTGTTAAAATTCCCTTCTATTGCTCCGTCTGCTGTTAAATATAAAAAGCAGGAAGGTTCATTCTCCACCTGCATACATTTTAAATAAGAATTTCAACATTATCTTGTCCATTTAAAATAATTGTATGAAAATGTGAAGAAATATGATCTTGTAAAAGCTGCAGTCTGACGCACCCAGGGAGTGAGGGAGAAAGAGCAGAGACGTTGTTATTTAAAATTCATGGAGCCTTGGCAAGATTGATGGAGAGACGGTTCCTTTCTGGGACACTCATGAAGCCTGGGGCAAGAGGCTGAGGCTGGGAGGCCAGGCTCAACCAAGGGTTCCAGGCCCAGCAAGTACTCTGGGGAGGGGCACCCACTGTGCCAACTCATCCAGAGATAGGAGAGAGAATGGTGGTCCTCCAGCATGCTGGCACTTCGAGGGAAAGAGGAAAGAGCCAGTGTTTCTAAATGGGGTCTAGGTTAGTCTAAAGGAATGACTTAGAGGCTGGGGCTGTGGAGCAGAGAGAAGGAAGGAGGCTAAGGAGAGGAAAGGAGATGGGGGTATTCACCAGGACTTCAGTTGAGGTTTAAATAATTTACCACCGTATGGCTGTTACTGCCAGCTCCCAGAGGGAAGAGAAGGTGCAAACTGAAAATGTTTTCCCCTTTAATATCTGTGCACCCACCCTGGCCTTGTCAAGAAGGGGAAGGGTGCCAGGACTACTTTTCCCTTTCAGTATCTATGCCTCCCTGCTGGTCCTGTGATGGTGGAGTGAACACCTTTGTGTTCAGTTCTGTTGTTTTCTTTCTGGGTGACTTCATCATTGTAGCTAAGTCAGAGGATAACCCAAGGGGCTGATGGGACTGAATTCTGTCCGGAGGTTCTAGAAAAGCATCTATTTCCTGTTCTCTCCCAGCCCCTGGAAGATGCTGTGTGTGGATCTTGCCTTGTGGTCCTTCCTCATCTTCAGAGATAGTGTGAAGGGACTGGTGCATCCCACATCTAATCATAGGCACTTACAGCCCTGTAGCAGGCTTTCTTGGATCGCCAGCCCCCAAATCATGAGACTTATTATCAATTATGAATGTTCGGCCCTATCTCATGCCTGTGTCCAGCTAGCTTTTAGCTTAAATTAAGCCATTTATATTAATCTATGTGTCACCCAGAGGCTTGTTTACCTCATCTATGTACTATCCATTCTGCTTTTCCTTCCTCCATGGCTGCATGGCTTGGCCCCTAGCTGGCTGGCCCCCATTTCTCTCTGCCAGCCAGACCTCCTCTGCCTAGCTATTGGCCATTCAGCTTTTTATTAGACCGATCAGGTGCCTTAGGCAGGTGAAGTGAAACAGCAACACATCTTAACGTAATTAAACAAATGAAGCATAAAGAAAAGCAACACACCCTTAGATAGTTAAACAATTATTCTGCAACACAACCAAATATAACACATCTTTACTTAGTTAAACAAATATTCTATTCTACAACATAATCCTGAGGACAATACTCTACCTCCACACTCAGGACTTATTGGTATCTGCAAAGTCCTTCTAAGTCAGGGGTTCTCAACCTTCCTAATACTGTGACCCTTCAATACAGTTAGTTCCTCATGTTGTGGTGACCCCAACCATAAAACTGTTTTTGTTGCTACTTCATAACTGTAATTTTGCTACTGTTATGAATTATAATGTAAATATTTGATATGTGACCTCCAAGGGGTCACTACCCACAGGTTGAAAACTGCTGTTCTAAGGTAATGTAGTTGCCAGATTTGGAGATGAGGATATTTGAAAATTTGGGGAGGTTTATTATGATGCTTACATAGTATGGTGCCTGTCCCAGTTTGTTTTCTGTTGCTGTGAGTGAAAATAATCACTGGCCAAAACCAACCTGAGGAAGAAAAGGGATTATTTCATCTTACAGGTTATAGTCCATTGTTAAAGGAAATCGGGGCAGGAACTGGAGCAGAATGTGAAGGAGAAACCATGGAAGAAAGCTGCTTGCTCCCAGGCTTTCATTCAGCTACCTTTCTTATGTAGCACAGACCCATCTGCCTAAGGATGGAATTGCCCGCAGTGGGCTGAGCCCTCCTACATCAGTTAGCAATCAAGAAAATACCCCATAGACATGACCACAGGCTAACCTGGTGGAAGTTCCTCAACCAAACCTCTTCCCAGGTATGTCAAGGTGACAACCATATGTCACCATCACACTGACCATGGACAAACCATTTTTAGCCTCATTTTCTTTTTTCTTCCTTTGCCTACTCCTCTTTTTCCTCCCTCTTTTCCTCCCTCTTCTTCTCTGACTACTCCTCCTTTTGAAATGGGGGTCCAGGCTGGCCTTACACTTGAGGTCCCCCTGCCTCCCTCACTCTCAAGAGTGCTAGCATTATAGGCTCAGCTCACCACTCCCAATTAGTTTCTGGGTTTTGTTTGCTTGTTTTTATTTATCTATTTATTTTGTGCACGTGCTTGAGGTTGTATTTTAAGTTACATCTATGTATTTATTCATTTATTTATTTATGCAGGGGTGTGGATATGCTTGTGAAGACCAGAGGACGATTTGTGTGGCATGGTCCCGTCCTTTCCCCATGTGGGTCCTGCAGATTCCACTCAGATCATCAAGCTAGGTGGTACCCGCCGTTACCCACTGTGCCATCTCACCGGTCCCCAGTTTCTGTTTTAAAGTAGAACCTGGTAATGTTTTCAGAGGAACTAGGGCAATACATGTGCTTTGTGCATGCATGTTCCTTACCAACAGACAATATATTTGGTGGAGTTGAAGAAACTCAGCTGAGTCTCTTCTGGCAGAGAGCAGGCATGGCTGAATTTTAAGGAAACAGTCCTTTTCTCTCCCCAGGCCAGGAGGTTTGCAGGAAGCTTGGTCCCCATTTTGATGAAAACTCTGGAGTAGGATAAACTGAATTTTATGGAGTCACATAAGCGCCTGCAGCAGATGGGGGTGGTGTCAGGTCACTTTTGCACACATTTTTTTTTTTTTTTTTTTTTTTTTTTAGCTCAGGACAGAACTCAAGAAAGAGCTGGCCCCACACATGTAGAAGGCAGAGTCAGAATCCACAGCTGCTTACACTTGTGAGTCAAGTGAGGGCATGGCCCTGCCACTAGGGGAGAGACCAGCAGCCTGGACCAGTAGCCCTAGTACTGACTTTGTTGGTTTATGGCAGGCCTTGAGTAGGCTGTTGAATGTCACCTCTACTTCCCTACTGGAAACTGGAGAGTGGAGACTGGTCCCATCCCTGGCCACTCAGTGTCTTTAAGATTCTGAACATGGATGAAGGCAGGCGAACTTAGTTTCCATTAGCACCTGGATAATTTGGGTGAAGATTGGGGCTTGAGAACACCCCCAAAACAGTCATTGCCTAAGGTCTGGGGACCTGGACCTACAACTATACTCTGGTAGCAC
The DNA here is from genome assembly GCF_003668045.3 of Cricetulus griseus. NCBI lineage: Eukaryota > Metazoa > Chordata > Mammalia > Rodentia > Cricetidae > Cricetulus > Cricetulus griseus. Next base: position 69,368,681 of record NC_048596.1, read on the forward strand.
ATGTACTGATCCAGTATACAAGCATGCCCACAGACCAAGAGTGACCATAGCATCCCTTTTAGAGACAGTTAAAATATGAGCCCTTGAGCTCCATGTTATCTATGGGTTAAGCCCATGAATATGCATTTGAATAACCAGCTGCCCAGTAGTTCTGAGGTGCTATCAGATTTGAGCATCACAGCTCTGACCACACTGTGGGCTCACGAAAACAGGGCTTACCACGTGTCGTCTGGACCCTTCTGCCTTCTGTGACTACAGAGAGCCTTTGCTGTCTCATCTCCCAGGCCTCTTTCTCAGGAATGAATCAAGCAATGGTGTCCCAGCCTTGCTACAGCCTCCGTCTCCAAAATCTCCTATCAGGAGAGAATTCTGCTTTCAGGAAAGGAGCTCTTGGAATGAGGAGCTTCCAGTGTGGGGAAGGAATGAGAAGACACTCGGTGTGACTGCCTCTGTATTTAGATGAGCTGCCACCTGTCTCCAACATGCCTGCGGCTGCCTGAGCATCCCTCATGCCCTCCCCGTCTTCCCTTTAAACTCTGTCATTTGTACAGCCTATTAACCTTTAACTTTATGACTACCCAAAGATGAAATACTGGCAGCATTTAAGCCTGAGAATACTCCAGACCTACCCTCTTAGTTTGCAGCAGGGTGAAGCACTTTCTTTTAAATCAGTCATTTTTAATATCAGTCACCAGGAAGCTACCCACAGAGAGTATTTTAGGCTCCATGCAGTGAGCTGATTCATGACAAATGTCACTGCTGGGTTCTACCTCCACACCTGCCTTAAAAACAGCAGTCCTTCTCCTATTCCTGGGAGGAAACTCTGTAGGTATCAGTAATCCACCGTTTCTTGCATTCCTGCTGTAAGCTCTGTCTGACCCCCAGGATCCAGTACTTCTACAAAGACTTCTGAAATATGCACTATCCATTTTCAGGTGAAGAAACCGAGGCTCCTAGAGGCTACAAAATTTGGCTAGAGTAACCTGGCTTTATGAGTGACAGGGCTCAAACTAAACTTTAAACTTGTGTGATACTTAGTTTGAGTTGTCAACATATTTTACAACCTAGAAATACCTGGGAAGGGAGTCTCAATAAGGGATTGTCTGCATCAGGTTGGTGTCTATGTCTGTGTGTATAGGTTGTCTTGACTATGCATTAATTGATATGGGAAGACCCAGCCCATGATAGGTGGCACCATTCCTTAGGCAAGGGATCCAGGATCACATAAGTACAGAGAATGAGCTAAGAACTAAGCACATGCATTCATCCTCTCTGCTCTTGAATCCAGTACTGCCATTGTCACTTTTGACTGTGATGTGACGAGCTGCTTCAAATTCCTGCGTTGACCTCTCTGCCATGATGTACTATAGTCTGAAATTGTGATCTAAAACAAACTCTTTCTTTTCTACTAAGTTGCTTTGTCAGGGGTGTTTTTATCACAGCAACAAAAATGGAACTAGGGCAGTCTGTTTGACTCCAAACTATATAGATAAGTCAATGCCATGTAGGTTCATCATTATGGGGCCTGTTTGCTTGAGATCCAAGTGCTCATTGCTATTACCAGGGTGTGCACCAGATTTAAAGAGAACATGTCCCAAAGTAGACATGCAAAGTGCTAGGCTAGTGTAGTCTGACTTTCTTTGGACCACCAACTCCCAAATAATGACACAGAGATTTAAGAAAATTATTTAACTTTATCTTATGTGCATTGGTGTGAAGGTATCAGGTCCCCTGGAACTGGAGTTACAGGCAGTTGTGAGCTGCCATATGGGTGCTGGGAATTGAACCCAGGCCAGTGCTTTCAACTACTGACCATCTCTCCAGCCCCAACACAGAGACTTTTTTATTACTTTTGAAAGCTTGGCCTTAGCTTAGGCTTGTTCCCAACTAGCTCTTAAAACTTGTATTAATCTGTTTACATTAATCTGTGTTCTACCACATGGCTTGTTACCTCTCCTCAGTACTGTGAACCCCACTTCCTCTGTATCTGACTGGAAAACCCTGTCTTTCCAGAGTTCCTGTCTCTTCCAAGAAGTCCCATCTATCTCTCCTGCCTACCTACTGCCATTTAGCTCTTTATTAAACCAATCAGAAGGTGCCTTGTCAGAGACATATCTTCACAATGTACAAAAAGATTTTCCTACAACAGGCCAGTGAGTTTTGAGGTATTAATTGCCACTCCCTGAAGGGTGACCAGTCATCCCAGTTCACCCTGGATGTACTAAGAGAGTTTCGGACAAACTAGAATTAATTGGTCAACTTGCTTTCCAGTGTCACACTATTTCTGAGCTTCCAGCTATGTGTGGGCTGGAACACATAGCTGCACACAGTGATGGAAGGGTCTCCAATAGACCAGTACCTGGGAATTCTGTCTCAGACAAGAATATAATGATATCAGGGCCCCTTGGGGACTGATTACCTAAGAATCTGGGGAACATAAGAAATTTCTGAAGTTTACTTGGTCACTTTTATCTGCTGTTATTTTATTGTTTTAAAATTTATTGCTATTATTTTATGTGTGTGGGTATCTTGCCTGCATGTATGTCTGTTCACCACTCATGTGTCCGATGTCACTGGAGACTAGAAGAGGGCATTGTGTTCCCTAAAATTGGAGTTACATAAGGTTATAGCTGCCATGTGGGTACTGGGAGTCGAACCTAGGTCCTCTGGAAATGCAGCCAGTGTTTTTAATTGATGAGACATCTGTCTAGCCCTATGTCACTTTATCTATGTCTGTCTATCTGTCGGTCTGTCTGTCTGTCTGTCTGTTTATTTATTTATTTATTTATTTATTTATTTTGAGACAGTGTCTTACTATGTAGCTCTGACTGTTCTGGAACTTGTTATGTGGACTAGTCTTGTTCTCGAACTCACAGAGATTGACCCGACTGCTTCCTGAATGCTGGGATTAAAGGTGTATGTTAGTATGCCCATCTTGGACAGATCATTTAAAAGTATCTTTATTTGCTATTTTTGTGAGCACGTAAATGGTGTGTGTCTATGTATGTGTGCATACCAAGATGCTGTTATGGAGGTCAGAGGATGATTTTATTTATTTTGCTTTTTCAAGATGGGGTTTCTCTGTGTAGCCTTAGATGTTCTGGAACTCTCTCTCTCTGAAGACCAGGATGGCCTGGAACTCACAGAGATCCACTTGCTTCTGCCTCTCAAATGCTGGGATTAAAGGCATGCGCCACCACTGCCCGTTCCAAAGGACAACCTTGTAAAGCTCTTTCCTTTCACCTTTACACGGGTTCCTGGGATTGAACCCAGGTTGTCAGACTTATGTGGCAAACACCTTTACTGGCTGAGCCATCTTGCCAACCTGGAAAAGTAACTAGAAATAAAGGCCTGGCATCCAAAAAATAAGCAAGATTTGGGGTGAAAGGTGAACACTTGAACTTATCTTTTTACCCTGCTTTAAATATTTATTGCACTGACCAGACAAACTGCAGAGTTATACAGTTTGTCTGTTGTATTGGTCCAGTGAGGGGTGAGGATTATCTGTTTACGCCTCTTCTGTAACCACAGTAACTAGAATGATGCCAGCCACTTGCGTAGGTTCTCCATGACTTTGCTGGGTGAATAAATGAACAAACAAACCAGAGACCTGGGCAGGTGGATTGGCTTTCCAGTGGTTTGGGAGAGTAACATGAAATGACCAACAGACTCAAGGCAGAGCTGCTGTGTGACTGCTGAGAGTCATCTAACCCTGGAAGGATACAAGGTCACCACCAATCAGGGTCAGTACACTGCTGCTTCCAGAACACAGTCTTTAGCCTCTCCCACCGAGGCCCTAGACTCTTTGTAGCATTTCTCTCCCCTAGTGCACAAGCCCCTGAAGCTGAATCTGGTCTCTGGCCAGCCTCCTGGGGAGCAGCAGAAATTGCTCCTGTGCACTGGCACCGGGTGCACACACAGTCAGGCAGCTTAGGTTTGAGGTTAAAATCTCCTAGAGTGTCTGACCCAGGGTACTCTGTTCTGTGGCAGAACTGTCAGGGGCCTGGGGGTGGTGCATGCAAAGTGCTGACTACAATCCCATTGCCTGGCTCGGCATGGACACTTACACAGTGCAGCTGTGGACAGCAGGACCCACAGTAAAGCAGCCTCAGACACCACGGCTTGGCTCTGATTCAGACATTAGGCCCAGCTGTGATATTTATAACTTTTTAACATTTATGTAAAAGTTTCTTTCTTGTTTTGGTCCCATTTTATGGTTAGTCTAAAGCCAGTCTGAAAGATAATATATTGTGACTGTTATATTATTTATTTTCGAGTCAACTTATTGATTATTGTGTGGAGAAAATGACAAATGGTGTCTGTGCGAGGCACGGTCAGCAGGTTCTATTAAAGAAATGATAGTATTGCTCATGGATTGTTAAAAGCTCCAGTTTAGGATCTTTATAGGTTTATATCCATCACTATTTAATGATCAAATGATGAAAAATATGAGCTGTGGGGACAATTTTTTTTTTCTGCGCGAGTTTTATGTTTAAGCAGTTAGCAAAATAAGATACTCCATTTTGGTGGGGCAGTGGGGCGGTAAGGGAACCCAGGATGATTTGATATCTCCATATTTAATAAATTGTAATAATTAATGCTGTAGATGTTTAACCAGTAGCAGGATTGTGAGAAAAGATGCTGCCAGGCTCCAAGTAAAACCACAAGCCTTCAGCATCCAGGGCTCTTTCTGGGGCAAAAGGCAGACCTTGTCAGAGCTGGTCTTCCCTGCTAGCTACACAGGGCTCATAAAAAGTTCCTGGCCTGGTGAAAAGTAGTGTTCCTAAGGGTGAAGCCATGGCATCAGGGTTTGTAGACAGAAAAGACAAAACTCTCTTGAAATCCAAGGGAAGGCCTGGTGACTGGGGATCTCTAGGGCGCTCAGGATCAGTACTATGAGCTACAGTGCAAGAGTGTGCTGATCATGGGTGCTACCAACAGCTTGCCATTGGCTCAGGGCTCTGCAGGGGAAACAGGTGTTAGTTACATGCATGTAATTCCAGCATTGGGGAGGTTGAGGCAGGAGAATCTGGAGTTCCAGACAAGATGGTGCTTTAGTACAATCCTGCTTCAAAAACAACTTTAAATGAAATTCAGGCACACAAAGGCCTTGCCATTGCAAAAGGCTGGAGTAGGCCAGGCTGAAACCCCTGTTTGTCTGGGACCTCAACAGAACAACTGTTGGGAAGCCCACACCAGCAAGAAAGGTTGGAGAGAGCAGGCCTCAGGGCTCAGGTTTTTCCAGAGTCACCCACGCCATGCCTTCCCTCCCACTGTTCCTATGAAGGACCACCCCTTCCTGAAGTACCCTCTTCCTGAAGGGTCCCCTTTCCTCTACAGAGCCTGAACCCGGCTCTGAGGGTCAGGTGCTAATTAGGATGGAGTGTCCAGGCAAGAACTGGCAGAGAAGAAATGAGATGTTTGCCATATCTTCTGGCAGCAGAAACTAATGGCTAGTCACAAACATCTATTTTCTTGCATCCTAGGCAATATTCCCAGCATTCCTTGATGTTATCTGGGCCAAGCCAAGATATCTGTGACTGCCTGGGTTAGCTGCAATCTTTTACAAAACCCAACTCAAAGTAGCTCAAAAAAGGGGGGTGGATTTTCTGTTCAGTTAACAGGTAGGATGCAGACACATCTGGCTCCAGGCACAGCTGGTCTCAAGAGGAACATCTCTACCCCAACCCCTCTCTAGCTAGATCCTTACTCGCAGATCTACATTTCTTATAGGTTGACAAGAGCCAATGCCTTCTTATCTTCATGGCCAACAGGAATTTAAGTCCCACGATTGGCCCGGCTTTGGTCTCATGCTACTCCTGACCTAAACACAATGGCCAAACAGATGAGGCCTTCTGATTGGTCAGCCTATTACTTCTGGCTCTGGAGAGAGAGCTGAGCTGTAGACATCAATAGCCACTGCTCAGCAGTCTCTTGATGACTGATGCTTCTTCACTTTTCAGACTTTTGTTGCTCTAGAAGGGACTTTGTGGACAGGAGTCAGTTGATTTTCCAGTGGCAGTGGGATATCTGGTAAGAAGGGGGCTTGTGCCCTCACTCTCTTTGCTCTTCAAGTCTTACAATTTTTGTCTCATGAGACTAGTCATAGCACATATGAAGGGGGATATGGCATGCTGAAAAGAAATGCAAGGGAGAGGGATGCTATTCCAGAGTACACTTCCTCCTAACCACTCCCACCCACAGGGGCATGCTGCATTGCCAGCATCCCTCCCTGAGAAGGCCATCTACCCCCCTCCTATGTCATTTGACAGTGTGTTGGATTTCCTGCCTTGGAGTGGGTACCTAGGTAGCCTGACAAGCTATAAGGATATAAGGGTCTTCCAGAGAATGTTCTGTCCTACAGCCTGAGTGGCTATTTCAAGTTTCTCTTTAGTGGCCCGCCACCCAGCTCCCAAACAAATATGCGGAGTCTTATTCTTACTTATGAATGCCTGGTCTTAGCTTATTTCTAGCCAGTGTTTCTTAACTTAAATGATCCTGACTACCTTCTGCCTCTGGGCTTTTACCTTTCTCTATTCTATATACCTTTCTTTACTTCTTTCTCCACGGTTTGCTGTGTGGCTGGGTGGCTGGCCCCTGGCATCCTCCTCCTTTTTCTCTTGCTCCTTGATCTTCTCTTCCCAGATTTCTTTTATTTATTCTCTCCGCCTGGCAGCCCTGCCTATCCTTTCTCCTGCCTAGCTATTGGCCATTCAGCTCTTTATTAAACCAATCAGATGTCTTAGGCAGGCAAAGTAACACAGCTTCACAGAGTTAAACAAATGCAACATAAAAGAATGCAAAACATCTTCTCATCATTAAACAAATGTTCCACATCACAGATGAATGTAACACATCTCTAACTGATATTCCACAACAGGCCACCACTGTCCAAGCATGCTTCTTTCTACCTAATTTGAAATAAATGCTTTTCTATAAGGATGATGACCTCTTGGAAATGGCCTTTACTTTGAAGGAGGTCTCAAACTAGAATCCTGAGCCCGATCTTGTCAGTTGTGTGCTTTCTGGACAATTGTTGGTGCTGTCTGGGCCTCAACTTCTTGAGCAGTAAAATGGGCACAATACCATTGACTCCACAGGACAGCTGTGAGCATCTCGTGTATAGCATGTTTTTTTCCTGAGATATGATCAGACATCTGTTGACGTCAGATAGTGCACTGACCACAAACCAAAGAACGAATTCCAGGCTGGCTCATTGGATAACGTGTTCCCTGATGAAGTGTGAGTACATGGGTTTGGATCTCTGGGACTCACATCAAGCCTGATGGGTAGCACCTATCCATAATCCCTCCTATAGTAGGATGGGAGGCTGAAGCAGAGAATCTTCTGATACTCACAGGCCACCTGCAGGGCCTGGCAAACACCAAAACAGGCAAGGACCCTGTTTCTGAGCAAGGTAGGCAGTGATGGCCAACACCTAAGATTGTCCTCTGACTGCCACATGTGTGCTCTGGTATGTGGCCACTCTCATACATACTCATATCATATACTGTAGGGGAAGCTGTAGCCACGCCTTCTTAGGGGCTGGCTACAAGAGTACCTGAGGGCTTGTGAGGGCGTGGTCAGAGTGAGTAGGGGGACTGCGTTTTTGGTTTCGTTCTCTCTTTGCTTCTTGCTGTACAGACTACCACCGGCTGGCTGGTTCGCTCTGTAAGTAAGGCTTTTCCCTATTAAATACCCTTATATTTCTACCTGACTCCGTATTGGTAATTACCTACTATAATATACCAAGCTTTTTTTTCTCTTTTCTTAAAGAAAAAGAAACTATCCCATCTAAGCCCAGCTTGGTCAACCAATGAGTTTACTGGGCTAACCAGGAATATAGGCAGGGCGTTATCTACAGGAGCATGGCTGATTCTGGTATCTGCATCATCTACATTCCACCCTGCCTGACAAGTGACCAAAGCTGCAGCACTAGAGTTCTACACCCAGCATACAGGCAGCTTCACTAAAAAGGTCTCCCCTCTCTACCCCAGTAGCTGTTTCTTGTTTATATAACCTTGAGGAGGAACCTCAGGAGTCTTGGAAATTTCTTAAGCTCCAGAGTCCTACAGCCTCCTCCTCCCTCTAGGAGGGAATGTTTCAATCAGTAGGAAATAGTGAACTGTGAAAGTATTTAAATTGCCTGGAGTATTAGATGGTGCCTAATAGATGCTTCCTTCTACCATAAGTGTGAAGAAGTGTAAACACACCCGCTGCTTGCTTGCTCTCATTTTGATTACACTTCCTCCAAATGGCTTTCCTGGGGAAGCATGAAGAATCAATTTGAGCAAGTCACACTTTAGTACGAAGCTCTGTCCTCATTTGTCCTGTCACATAAACAGTGCCCATATTCCAGGGAGGTCCTCCGTCCTTTCCCAGGACTCCCAGAATCAATGTGCACAAGTTGAGTGGGATAAACAGCAGAAATTTATTCTCTCAACTCAAGAGGCCAGGCACCTGAGATGGCATGTCAGCAGGGTGGTTCCTCAGAGGGGACCAGTGGGGAAACCCATCTGGTGTTATTGACAGTCTCTGACATTCCTTGGTTTTTGGTGCATGACTCCAAAATGAATTCGTCTTCTAATATGGACACCAGCCACCAGACTTAGGGCCCCCTCCTCCAGTATGAACTCTCATTAACCAAGTACATTATTTTCAAATGCACTCACATTTGAGGTTCCAGCACACAAGAGCTTTGTTTGACAGACACTATTCAGTCTACCATACCTGATGTCAGTGGAGGAAGAGGGACAAAAGAGTGGGGCCAGGGAGATGCAGGTGAAAATCCTCAGTGGTGCAGGCAAAATTTGCTGACTTCACAATCTTTCCTGGGTGTAATGAGTCTTTTCCTGTCCTGCCAGCCAGCTTCCAAATAATGACACTGAAATTTCTTTATTAATTATGGAAGCTGAGCCTTAGCTTAAGATTGTCCTTCAAGCTCTTATAATGTAAAATAATCCATTTTTTTGGTTAATCTACATTCTACCATGTGGCTTTTACCTCTCTCCCATTTTGTGTGTCTGACTCATTTCAAGTCTTGATGGCATCTCCTACTTCCTCTCTCCCTGCCCGGAAGTCCCACCTATACCTTCTGCCTAGCTATTGGCTGTTCAGCTCTTTATTAAACCAATCACATCAATATATCTTCACACAGTGTACAAATATCCCACAACATGCATTTTTAAATTCTTGGTTATAAGAACCACTCCTATTCTAGAGAACAGCATGTGTCCTTCCTTAAAGATGGCCCAAGTCTTCCCCTGAGGCATAGTGGAAAACCACTCCCCTCTCTCCCTTCCTTAAGTTCCCCACACATTTCTCCCACATTTTATTAAATACTACAGGTAGCCATCCCTTGGAGATGACTTTATTGTCAAGCACAAGACCTATGTCCAAAGCATAAGCAACAAGGATTTACTAGAAGACAGGGAAGTCCTAGAACTCAAGAATTTGCCCTTCTTCACATTGCCTAGAACTGAGAAGGGAGTCTTGCAATTTTGTGCCCACCTCCTACCCTTATTCCACAGATCTACAGCCATCTGTGTCAGTCTTTGCTCTAACTATATTTTGGATGCCTCTATGTTCTGTGTATTGTGGGAAAGAAACATCCCACCAACTCTAGGTCCTAAGGGTCATGCTAGGCAAGAGTTTGTGATTGGTTCAGACCAACCAATAGACAGATGCTTTCTGGGTCAGACATCCGTCTATTAGCCAATCAATAGTGACCACCTGCCAGTTGTGTAAATGAAACTAAAGGCAAGGGGTGTGGGGTAGGGGGTGGATGCGAGGGTGTTGAGATGTGGGGGTGAAGGGGTAACCTCTGCAAAGTTGCAAGTGGATAGTCTATCTGAGGAGTAGTAAGGCTTGGACACTGTGAACCTTTTACAAGGACCTTAGACAAATTCCCTGGCTTGGATTGACCTAGGGAGGGTATATTATTCTTGAAATCCTGCATGCTGTTGGCCTGTGGCTTGGGTCTTTTTCCACTAAAACTCCCTGGGTCTCACTTTTACCTAGGTATAGGGGTGTCCTTGCCTCTGGCTGGTTACTTGAAACTTCTTCCCTCCTCAAAAGAAAACAGCAATTTTATGGACTGATGTTGTGGACATGTATATGCCTGACTAGGCAGTGACATCCTGTGGCAGGTGGAGCCTAGTTTAAAGCAATGCTCTGCTTTGTATGATTTTCAAGACTGAAGGAAAAGCCATGGCCATGAGTCTTGAGAATTGCCCACAGGTAAGGGCAGCCATGCCTGTCCTGGAAAATGCTCAAGTAGAGGAGACCTAGACCTCAATTATGTGTCCAAGTGTTGTATCCTGAAATACCTGAGATGGATGAGGAAGAAGCTAGTGATGACCTTGAGATTCCTTACCTGCAAATCTGTTCTTGGAAATGGTGGCCATGATCCTGGTGACTCTGGGACCTAGGGCCAATGGAAGCCCAGAAGTGACAGACTAATCCTGGAGACCAGCTGGCCTTCATGGTCCACATAGGCTGTCCCTACTGGTTCAGTTACCCTGCCAGTCATTACATTTGAACTGCACCTTGTGGAGAGTTAAAAACACCAAGAAGACCTGTAAGAGTCCCTGTGTAGCAGAGTGTCCTTGACTTACCTCTTGGATCAAACAGCAGTCCCTTTCTAGGGTCATTAGTTTGAACATTAATGCATTTTCTAGCTGTGTGTGTTTGTGTTAGTTTTAACTAGGTTATATAGTTCTAATACAGTTTTATTATGATAAATGGAAGTTCTTAGGGTGAGTTCTCTTTTTTTCTTTTTGAGGTTGTAATGTAATTATAACATTTCTCCCTTCCTCCCTCAAACACTCTCATATACTCCTCCCTTCTCTCGCCTTCAAATTCATGGCTTCTTTTTCACTAATTGTTATTGCATATATAACAGTCTGTATAATGTTGCTTGTATGTATGTTTTTAGGGCTGACCATTCGGCACTGGATAACTGGTGTGCTCTTCCCTGAGGAAGACCACTTTTCCTGCTCCTAGCCTTCCTTGGTTACTTAGAGTTCTTTGCATAAGATTGAGGCCTGGTGGGCTTCCCCCACCCCTCCACTTTGGCACATCTATTGCTATCACCCTTGTTTAGCTAATGTTTGGGCAGTCCTGTTGGTGAGATTTTATGGGTGTAGATTCTGACATTACTAAGAGACACAACGAACTCCCCGGTCCTCTGTCTCTTAAAATCTTTCCACCCCCTCTTCCACAATGTTTCTTGAGCCTTAGGTGTGGGGTTGCTTTGTACATCATCCACTGGGGCAGGGCTCTGCAGCTCTGCATTTTGATTGGTTGTGGTTTTCTGTAGTGGTCTCCATCTGTTGCAAGGAGAAGTTTCCTTGATGAGGGATGAAGACTACTACACCTATCTGTGAGTATAAGGACAGTTATTTATTGGTGTTGGGGATTATGCTGGATTAGTAAATTAATGGTTGTAGATTCTGCTGCAGGAACTGTGACTTCATTAGCACGGAGTAGTTAGCTAGGTTTCCAGGCATGGTATCCCTCTTGCTGAACGTATCTTCAGCCCAGTTAGAGACTGCCGACTACCAACAAACTATGTGTGCCACTACTGCACTCTTAGGGTCATTGTGTCACTCTTGTTCATGTGGTTCATAGGGGTCATACCTGAGTAGGACTGTTGATTGCTTCCTTCCTTTGGAAGCTAGCATGGACATAGCATGAATGCTAGTCCCCCA